>NC_057845.1:2734500-3038333 GCF_910594005.1 Cervus elaphus | reverse complement strand
AACAGTCCAAAATCATCCAGTCAACTTGGACAGCAAGTCAAATCAATTCAGTCAAAGTAGCATTTGTTCATCTCACACAGGGTGATTAAGGCCGTCCTGTGCCCCAGGCACCGTTCTGGGTGCTGATGAAACACTAGTGAACAAAAGGCAGGCTCCCTGCCCTCCTGGAGCTTCCTGTCATGGGGGGGTGCGGGGACAGAAATCAGACAAATAGAGCAGAGCTGAGGAAGAGGATGGAGAAGAAGGGATGGGGGTGAAGTTGTTTTGCACAGGACAACCAGGGGAGATGACCTTGAGGAGGTGACTTCAGCACGGACCTAACCGAAGTCGGAGTGTGAGCTATGTGAGATGAGGGTAGAGAGTTTCAGGCAGGAGTCCTGGTTTAGATTCGTGTGGTGAGGCAGGGGACAGAGGTTGGAGAAGGAGTGGAGATGACTCTCCATTACATACACCTTCAGAGTTCCCAGAAGAGCTTCAGATCTATTCTATTGTAAAGCGAAGCCAGTGGAAGGATTTGAGGGGGGTGTTATTATTCAGCTAACGTTTTTTTAAAAAATGACTTAAATTGCCAAATTGAGAATCTATCCAAGGGACAAACCTGGGATGAGGGGAAGAGTCAGGATGCTACTGCAGTGCTCCAGGCTAGGACGGAGGTGGCTCCATTCACTACGTGATGGAAGTGAATAAAAAAAAAAGAAAGAAAGAAAGTGAATCAAGGCATTCTTTAGCTGATGTGCAGACAATACATTTCTATGGGGTTTTTATAGCTGACAATCTCTGTTGACCCAGAAACATTGACTACAAGAATTTACAAATAACAATCGATTTTTAGGGCTTCCCCACTGGCTCAGCAGTAAAGAATCCTCCTGCAATGCAGGAGATGCTGGTTTGATCCCTGGGTCAGGAAGCTCCCCTTGAGAAGGGAATGGCTAACCACTCCAGTATTCTTGCCTGGAGAATTCCATGGACAGAGGAGGCTGGCAGGCCACAGTCCATGGGGCCACAAACAGTCAGACATGGCACACACACGATGGGTAGTTGTAATATATAATAAATAGTTATATATAATTCATTTGTATTAAATTATTCTGCCTGAAATATTCACACATGGGGCTTTGCCTCAATATTACTGTGCTAATTCATAAGTAAATGTAATAAAATAAAGCAAAATATTTTTGTTCTTTTCCCCCCAATATTCACAGTCACCAGTTTGCTTTTAAGATTTTTGTTTGTTGTGTGGCACACATACAGAGGCTCTTTCTTTTCTTCCTTCCTGTCTATTTCCCTTTCTTTCTCTCTCTCCTTCCTTCCTCTCTCTTTTCTTTCTTTCAACCAGTGAGTCATTTTCTTGGCTCATTTGAAATAAAGGAGTAAACCTTCTCAGCACCTAGTGCTCTACCCACTGGAAGCCAGTAGCGCCCCCTGTCTGCGACAACCCAAACTGCCCCAGAGGTCGTCACACGTCCCACCGCAGAACTGCCTCCCGCTGGGGGGCCTGTTTCCTCAGGCCACATCAGCCACCATCAGTTACAGGGTTCTGAAGTTCTGGAGACAGGAGATCACAAACACAGGGTTCGAAAGAGTTAAAAGAAACTCAAGTTCTCAAATAGTGAAAAGTGAAAGTGAAAGTGGCTCCAACGTGTCTGACTCTTTGCGACCCCAAGGACTGTACAGTCCACGGAATTCTCCAGGCCAGCGTGCGGTAGTGGGTAGATCTTCCCAAACCCAGGGATCGAACCAGGGTCTCCTGCATTGCAGGCAGATTCTTTACCAACTAAGCTATGAGGGAAGCCTTTCTAAAATATGTATGGAGCAAATATGGGAGATTGGATTGTTTCAGAAAAATACCAAAATGCTAAGAGAAACTGTACAGACAGAGGTGGGAGATTTTGAACCGACTCTCGTTCTTGAATTCTAGTACTATTTCCATCTCCACCAAGATTGTTACTGCTCCTTCTGGTGTTAGAAGTAAAGGTGACGAGATGTTAAACCACAGCCACTAGGACCCAGAAGCTAGCTCAGCAGAAGGTTTCTGTACCCTTTCTCCCCTGCCCTTCCCCCTGGGCTGAACCTGTCTCTATCAACCGTCCTTCCAGGTTATGAACTAACCTTGCAGCAGGACTTTCAGCAGACGGTTTGTAATAAAAATTGGGATGCTTCCCCCTCTCCTCCCTCCCCTTCTTCCTTTGTTTCTCCTTCCTCCTCCCTTTTTAGAATCTCTTATATCATCCAGTAAGTATTTGCTCAGAATCTAGCGTGTTTTTTAAAACAGTGCAAAATCACATAGAAAGAAAACAGAGGAAACTCTCACCAGTTAGAAAAGTTCAGGGTGAAAGTCAAAAGTGTTAGTTGCTCAGTCTTGTCTGACTCTTTGTGACCCCAAGGACTGTAGCCCGCCAGGCTCCCTGTCCATGAAATTCTCCAGGCAAGAATACTGGAGTGGGCTGCCATTCCCTTCTCCAGGGATCTTCCTGACCCAGGGATCAAACCCCCATCTCCCGCATTGCAGGTGGATTCTTTGCTGTCTGAGCCACAGGGAAGCCCTCACACCAGGACACTTCCTGTGTGGGGGGTGGGGGGATCCTCATCATCTTGGTGGAGAGAGCAGACATAACCTGGACCATCACGGGCCAAGTGGGATGACGTGTCATTCCACTTTTCCGTGGCTCTTCCTGCCCTGTAATACACCGTTCTGTCCAGATGTGACAGCTCTATCTCCTGGGACAAGTACAACAAGGAAATTGTAGTGTTAACAAGAATCAGTGCTGCGCTGAGTATCACACATACGTCCTCTGATTTGTGCTCACAATGACAATAATCCTCTTATAATGCCCACTGTTCTACATGAAAAACATACTTAAGAGCACACAGTTAACACGTGATAAGGTGGGATTGAAGTCAGGCAAGGTGATCAGAGAACCCACCTGTTTCACATGATATTTGTGTTGGCTTGTGTGATGTTTTTACTGGCTTACAGGATGCTCTACCTGTGCTTAAATTCCTGCCTCCTAGATGAGGATGATTCGGTGGCAATATCCTTCCTTTCTTTTTTGGCTGGGCCAAGTGACTTGATAAGGGTTGAATCCAGCCCCGTCACAATGGAAGCGCATAGTCTTAACCATTAGACCACCAGGGATCTCCCGAGATACCCTTCTCTAAATTGAAATATGGAGAAGGAAATGGCAACCCACTCCAGTCTTCTTGGCTGGAGAATCCTTGGGACAGAAGAGCCTGGCGGGCTACAGTCCATGAGATCTTGCAGAGTCGGACACGACTGAGTGACTAACAACAACGACAACAAACTGAAATATGCCTCTATAAGTGATGGAGCACAGCTGGGTTTGGGGCCATTCTTAGCTGAGGAGGAGGAGCTGTTTGAGGAGAAATCAACCCAAGGGGGACATCTTGTTTGGCCACAGTGTAGCCTGTGGCCTGAATGTTCTAGATACATCATCTTCCCAAGGGCTTTTCTGAAAGGAGCAGAGATCTGTTGGAAAAAGAGAGGGTCTCTGTGGAAATGAGTCTGCTCATTCTGAGAAAACAGTAAAGACAACAAACCTTTATATCATTTATTTATAAGCCCTTGAGATTTTTTTTTTGTAATCTCTGAGTTACCCTGCTTCTTGTTTCCTCATAAAAGATGGTAGGAAAACTCTAAAATGACTAAAAATCGACTTAATTATCAGCACTTTTGCCTTTTCCCTCCCATCCCTGAATTCCTCACCTCTGTTTAACCCTTCTTGGTATTTAAATAGTTAATCTGGTGCTGGCCCAGGAGTCAACACTGCGCAACTCTCTAAGTGACTTCACAGTGACCTTCACAGCTTGATTTGGCATTTCCTTTGTGTTCTTTTATACCAACTGATCGACCTTTGCTATTAATTAACAGTATTTACTGAAGTACTCACCAAAGTCAGTAGATAAGATTTTCTGTGTATAGCCTGTCTCGTGACATTAACTTATCCCCCAAAGTATAAAACCAACTGAGAAAAGTGTATTTGAAAACTGGCTCAGGTTGGGGACTTCCTTGGCACACCAGGGGTTAAGACTCTGTGCTTCGAATGCAAGGGGCAGAGGTTTCATCCCTGGTCAGGGAACTAAGATCCCAAATGCCACGTGGCATGATCAAAAAAACATTATATATATATGTGTGTGTGTGTGTGTGTGTGTGTGCATACAGGTTGATATATATGAAAGCATGCATGCATTCACTAATTCAGTATTTATTTACTGAGAGCCTATTATGTGCCCAGCTTCACAGAACCACCATCCCGGTGGGGTGGGATGAAGGAGAGAGATAATGAGTAAGTAGAATAGCTTATGTCACAAGGAGATAACTGCTATGGAGAAAAACAAGGCAGAAAAGGGTGACTGAGAGTAGAGGCTGTGTTTGAAAATAGACTGCTTATCCTTGTTCATTGGAGCTTTACTTACAATGGTCAAGATATGGAAACAACATGAATGTTCTTCCATGGGTGAGTGGAAAAAGCAAATATGGTAGATACAGACAATGGAATGTTATTCAGTCTTCTTAAAAAAAAATGAGGAAAATCCTTCCATTTGTAACAATCTGGATGAACCTGGAGGGCATTATGCTAAGTAAGATAAGTCGGAGAAACAAAAACAAATATTGCATAAGCTCACCTGATAGGTAGAATCTAAAATAGTCATAGAAAGAGAATAGAATGGTGGTTATCAGGGACTGGGGGGAGAGGGAATTGGAAAGGTGTTGGTCACGGGTACCACGTTTCAGTTATGCAAAAGATGAGTAAGTTCTGAAGAGCTAATGTACGACAGTGTGACGATGGTGAACACTATTGTATATTGCTAAGAAGGTCGGTCTTAAGGATTATTCCCATGAAAATAAAATTAAAACATAAAGTAAAATAAGTGCTTCGAGCAAAGAGCTTATGAAAGATCTCAGAAGGTAAAGAGTGTCACTGAGGATACAGGGAGCATCCCTGGCAGAGGGTTGCCCAGCGAGTTCCAGGAAATAGCAGAGAAGTTGGTGTCTTAGAAGCCGGTGAGGCCAGAAGAGATTCAGGTGCCTGGTTTTATGGAATCTCATACTTGATGTGTCAGGACTTGGCTTTTTGTTGGCATGAGACGGGAAGTCTTTGAAAGGTTTCAAGCATAAAAGTGGCGTGGTGGACTGGTGATTTCAAATGAGGATCAACTGACTGTGGAGTGGAGAACAGACTATAGGAGGGTGAGGGAAAAGCAGGAGAACCAGTTAGGAGGCGATGGCTGCTTGGACTAGTCTGGTAGCAATGAGGGTAGAGAGAAGAGGTTGCATTATGGATATACTTAAAAAAAAGTAGAGATAATAGGATTTCCTGGCAGGATGGAATGGGGGTGTGAGATACAGGAGCTAAGGTTTTCAATATGTTCATGTGTTTGTGTGTGCTTAGTCGCTCAGTTGTGTCCAACTCTGTGTGACCCTATGGACTGTGGCCCACCAGGTTCCTCTATGAGATTCTCCAGGCAAGAACACTGGAGTGGGTTGCCATTCCCTTCTTCAGGGGATTTTTCCCAACCCAGGGACTGAACCCAAGTCTCCAGCACTGCAGACGGGTTCTTGACCGTCTGAGCCACCAGGAATGCCCTGTTCAAGTGTATATGTCTATATAAAACTCCAAAGGTATCTGGTTTGATTATTTTTTGTTGCTATTGTTCCACCCCAAAACTCTGATACGGGAGGAGACTTCTCAGTCTTGTTCACAGTTGTATACTCAAAGTCTTGCTCTGACTCCCTAGCACCCAGCCCCCAGGCCACCCCACCTCCTTCTTTCTCTCTCTAAAATAAAGTGTTTATTGTGGGTGTCGACTAAAAAATACGCATAACTTGAGACTAGTGAGTTCAGTTTTATCTGGGGCAAAGGGAAGACTGCAGCCCTGGAGACAGCATCTTAGATTTGAGAGACTGCTCCAAGGAGGCAGGAGGGGAAGTCAGGCTTTGAACAAGTTTGTAACAAAGGGACCCGGCAGTCTGAGCATCAAAGATTAGGTATCAAGTTCAGGAATTTAGCATTCTAAGTCTGGGAAGATGCAAGCCTCTGGGCCTACGGAATTCATTCCTTTCATATGCACCTCAACTATCTGGGGCCAAATCCAGTTTCTTTCTTCTCCTTAAGCAGTGGTAGATGGCTGCTTTTTGTATTCCCCCAGCTTCTCAGCAAACACCGTGGAGGTTGGTGACATCTGCTGGATTGCAGTTTTGGGAGCCCTCAATCACATTTGGAGGCCAGAAGTCACTGATGGCTGTGACATTTCTTGTTTATTGACATGGCAGGAGATATCTTCATTTAACATGGGTAATGAGATTACAGAAAAATTTTCAAGAGCTCTGTTATTTTCCAGCTACCCTATTTTCAGCATTGAGCCTGTATTCATTTTAAAATGTGTTTTAGTCGTGCTCAGGCTCTTTGCAACCCCATGGTCTGTAGCCTGCCAGGCTCTTGGTCCATGGTATTCTCTAGGCAAGAATACTAGAGTGGGTTGCCATTTCCCTCTCCAGGGGAATCTTCCCAACCCAGGGATCAAACCCTGATCTCTCACATTCCACACAGATTCCACACATGAACCACCAGAGCTAGAAATAATGCATTTTAAATTACAGAAAATCAAAGAAAGATGCAGAATTATACGATTGATGACATGATACATCTCCTCTTCCTTCTACATCGGGGTCTTTGGAACTTCTCAGTAGGGCCCTGCAGAAACTGGAGGGGGTGCCGCCTTGCCTTCCTTCTTCCAGGATGCATCCACCTTGCTCGTGGGCACTGAGGCATTACAGGGGCACCGGCAGTTGCACAGCTGCTGAGGTTTAACACTTGACTCCTGGGAAAGCGGGGATGTTTGGGCGTCTGGGGGTGACTTTAGTGGCTCTGGAACTTGAAGCTGTTCCAGAAAGCTCTCTAGCTGCCGGCAGGATCAGGATCTTTTCACTGAAATCCACAAGGGCCGCAAGAAAGGCTATCATTGGCCAGGCTCTCAGGCCACCCACGTAGGGGGAAACGGTGGGGGATGCAAACCCCGCCCAAGCCCCGGGGGGGATGGAGGTGGCACCTGGCACTCCCGGTCAACCTCTGAACGCCTAGCCAGGCACCTCCACGGGTGCAGGCGCTAAGCGGCCCTCCCCAGCCGAGCACTGCACCCCCGCGGGCGCCTTTCCTGGGAACCGAGGTCGTAATTAAGGGTCCAGGTGGGAAGCAGACGCGGAACCAGGGAGAAACAGGAGCGGTGAAAGAACCCAGAGAGCTTAAGCCCGGGAGAAGGGGCTCGGCGTCTTGCGAGAGGATTTCGCCCCGCGCGCCCAGCGAACCGCTCAGGCGCCGCCAGAGCCCGGAGCAGGGGGGTCCTCTCCGAGGGGGCGCAGCGGTCCCCCGCGCTGTGCCCTTCGCCCAGGGCCAACCGGCTCCTCAGCAGAGTCCAGGAAGGGTCTCCGGTCCAAGACAGGGATCTGCGGCCATGAGTGAGGTCGTGGAGCTGGAGAGGGGCGCCCCGCGTCCTCGGAGCCCGTCCGGGGGCCCGGCGCTTCAGGCGGATAGGCGGGGCGAGGCGGAGACCGCCGGCCCTATGGCTCAGCGAGAGGAGGCGAGAGAGGGTCCCGCGGAGGCGCCGGGGAGCGACGGGGCGGGCGCAGCCGCGACGGCCGCGGGGCCCGAAGGAGAAGGCTCGGGGCCGGCCGGAGGGCGAGCGGGCGGGCTGGAGCCGGGCGCCGGCGGGGCCCCAGGAGCCGACACGCGGGGCGCGAGCGGGGCGCAGGGCCAGGACGAGGCAGGGGACGACGCCCGCAAGGTAGAGGGGCCGACGAGCGGCGCGGGGCCGGAGGAGGAGGCGGGCCCCGGGCCAGGCGCGCAGGGCGAGGAGCCGGGGGAGGCTCAAGCGGGGAGCGGGGACTCCGCGGCCCTGAACGAGGCGGGGAGCGGGCCGGGGGAGCCGGCCGGCAGCGCGCCTGGGGCGTCCGGGGCGCGCGTGGACACCGAGGGGCCGGCGGGGGCCCGCGTGGACGCCCCGGAGTCGGTGGGGAACAGCGTGGTAGCCGAGGGGTCGGTGGGGGCCCGCGTGGACGCCCCGGAGTCGGTGGGGGAAAGCGTGGTAGCCGAGGGGTCGGCGGGGGCCCGCGTGGACGCCCCGGAGTCCGTGGGGAACAGCGTGGTAGCCGAGGGGTCGGTGGGGGCCCGCGTGGACGCCCCGGAGTCGGTGGGGGAAAGCGTGGTAGCCGAGGGGTCGGTGGGGGACCGCGTGGACGCCGAGGGGCCGGCGGGGGAGAGCCTGGGAGCCGAGGAATCGGTGGCGGATAATACAGATGTCGGGGGTCCAGCGGGAGCCAGCACGGATGTCGGGGTGCCGACGGCAGGAGCTCAGGGCGCCGAGGGTGAGCCCCGGGACGGAGGGGACCGCAGCCCCCAGTCCCAGGCGGAGGCGATTGAGGCCCCAGCGGCGGAGAGCGCGGGGTGCACCCCCGGGGAGCTTGCGGGGGAGCCTCGGGGCGCAGCGGAGGAGACGGGCGACCCCGAGGGAGGTGAGTCGGGGGAGGCTGCCCCAGGGGACGCTTGGGCAGAGGCCGGCGAGGACGCGGACCAGAGTGGGCCCCCGGGGCAGGCGGAGGAGGCCGAAGAGGAGAGGCTGGAGCGGGGTCCCCAAGGGCCAGGCGAGGAGGAGCCCCGCGAAGGCACCGCTGAAGACGAGGCGACCCGGCCGTTGGAGGTCGGGGAGCCCCAGGCCGAGCTGAGCAGCCACGCGGCGGACGAGCTCAGCGCTGAACGCGGCGGCGGGACAGTGCCCGAGAACGGCGGCCAGGAGGACGGCGAGGCGTCCGAGGAGGGGGCCCCGGGGCAGGACCACGACATCACGCTCTTCGTGAAGGTAAACCTGGCTTCCCGCAACTCCCGTGACGCCCCCTCCTCAGTCGTGTCTTTTCAGATCTGATCCCAGAGGGACGCGCAGGGGTCATGCTCTCGGGCCCCGATGGGCACCGAGCCCTCTGTCCGCGGGAGTCGGGCAGGACAGCCTGCGTTTCAGCGAGAAGAGTTAAAGGAGTGTGGTTAAGTCGCTCAGTCGTGTCCGACTCTTTGAGACCCCATGGCCTCTAGCCCTCCAGGCTTCTCTGTCCATGGGATGTCCCAGGCAAGACTCCTGGAGTGGGTTGCTAGTTCCTTCTCCAGGGGCTCTTCCCCACTCAGGGATCGAACCCACGCCTCCTGCTTTGGCAGGCGGAATTTTTTTCCCACTGAGCCAGGAAAATCAAAAGGAATACGGTGGGGAAGAATTGAGGAAACAAAGAGGTTGGGATGGGGGTGGTGGGTGAGTCCAGCATCCCACTAGCCTTTGTCCTGAAAATCCTAACTGGCCCTTCTAGTCTGGAGGTTCTCAAAGAACCTACAGAACAAAAGCAAAACCCCTACAAGCCCTTTTGATGTTCAGAACAATTTCTGCCAAAGGAAACGCTAATGCTTAAAGTGAAAAAATGATAACAGATAGGTTGTAATGTGAAACTGTATACTAGCACTGAAATCTCAGAGGCCCAGAGCTGGCCCAAATTTTCAACTCCCAAAACCTCTTTCATTTTGGGAGAATCAATAACGTGTGTTTGGGAGGAAAATGAAAGTTTATTTAAATATGGTAATATTTATGGAACATTTTAGCATTTTTTTTAAGAAGCATGCCATATGCTGATAACCATTGTCTGCTTCTTTGTCTTATTTTCAGCCTTACTTCAAAGAGTCAAAGAGGACAAAGATTGTGTAGAGATACAAGTGAGGTAGTTTTGAGTTTAAATGGGGTTTCCTATAAGGCATCACAGATAAGGACCAAGGTCCAGGAGCAGCTTTTTTGTTGAAAAAGCTCTTCCCAAAGACCTTTGGCCAGACTGGGAAAGCAGCAGATAATAAGGTCAAGAATGTGCATTGTATGTTAAATCATAATCCTTGCAAAATATTTCCAGGCTTATAGAGGCCAGTCATGACCCAACCTCCTTGAGAGAAATGTAAGCAAATTTTAATAACTGGAAAAAAAAATAAGGAAAAAAAAATTTCCCAACATGATTAAGATCAGAATTTCAAGAATTCTTTGAGTGGCAAGAGAATTTGGGAAGAACAGGCTTGTGTTTCTTCACTGTGTTGTTTGGAGCAATTTTTAAGATGCTGAGACATTTTCAGATCATGTATTGGGACATAATCTGAGGGTACAAACCCCTAGGAGGGTCCCGGAGCAGGAAGACTTCAGGAGAGTTAGGGGAGGGGGAATTTGAAAATGGCACTGCTGTGCATGTCCCAGCTCCACTCCTTGGTTTAAGAAATTTCCCCCTGGTTCTGGTCGCTGGGCTATAGGATACCAGTCTCTTGTTACAGCTTGGAAACACAGTTTCCTAACTAGACTCTGCTTCCATCCTTGGTTTTTTCCAATCTAGTCCTTCGTCATAGCCAGTGAGCTAAAGAAGAAAATATCTGATCATTTTGTTTCCTAGTATAAAATTCCTCAGTTGTTTATGGCAGATAAATCCCCACTTCTTAGTCAAATCATGAGGCTCTCCGGGATGTGAATCCTGTCTCCTTGGCATTGCCTGGGTGCCCCCTCACCCCTGCCTTTTGGTACCACTATGTCGCCAAATTAAACTACTTACTGGTCCTTGGGAGAACTACATTCTTTTCTGCCTTGAAATTTTCCATGTGCTCTACCTGAATCAAGTTTCTTCCCCTTCATCCCTCTCTCCCTCCCCTGCCTGGTTATCTGCTTGTGTCCAAGATTCAGCGTGGCCATCAGCTCCTCCGGGGAGACTTTCTCAACCCCGATTTGGTTTGGGTACCCCTCTGTCAAAGCTCCACTCACACTACCCTCTGTATGCTGTCTCCAGTGTGGAGCACAGGCCTGGAAATGGATGGTGTGTGTGAACCAGTGGCTGCCTGTAGGAGCTGGTATATTGTAATGATCAATAGTACAGACTTTAGAGCCAGTGAGCTGGGGCCAAATCCTGGCTTTGCTTCTTTCTTGCTGTGTGACCTTGGACAAGTTACTTAGCCTTTCTGTGCCTTCATTGCTTATGGATAAAACAGGGGCAACAATAGTACTTACTCTATGAGGTTGTTGGGATTCAAGATAAGATTCTACTTAGAACAGTACCTGACGTGAAATAAGCCTGGTATAAGTGTGAATTCTTGTTACATCTGCTAGTTCTGATCAACTTTCATTGATTTTTGCATGGGGATAGTCCCTTTTCCATTCCATCCCTGCCATTTTATTTTATTTTAGGGAAAATGCCTCTAGATACCCAATTATTTCCATTCTCTGGGGGAGAAGAATATTATGAAAAGTAAAAACAAGTTTTCTCAGATTCTGCTTAGAGTAGTTTGTGTAGGCAGAGGCAAGGAGACATGTCATGAATGGCTTACCCAGATGTTTGACTCCCATGATTGGCAGGGTGCTCAGTTCTTTTCCTTTTGTTAAAGTAACAAATGGACCTCCAAACAGTGAAACTGGCTTTGAAGCAACCACTGCCTGGTGCAACTTCTGAGGGTCACTTAGGATGTGTCCCATAGGATTGTTAAGGCATCTCACTTCTCATGCTTCTAATCATTGTCTTGAAAAACAAAAGAATCCCAAAGCCAAACTCAAGCAAAAACCCGTTAGCCTGTTTTATCTCTTGACTTTGTGATACTTGATTTAGAATCCTTAAGTTAGTTCAGAAGAGGATTTCTTTGCCAAATTTAACCATTCCTAAGCACCTTCTTTGGGCTGCACTTTATCTGGACGCTGTATTCCATAGTGGACATCTGACCGTCTGGGTTTTGTAAACATGTCAGGGGCCAGTGTGTCTTGGTGGGTTTTTGATGCCATGACTGGGAGTGTAAATTTCACAGAGCTGTTCTTTAAGGATAATACTGCAGTGTTCCTCTAACCATTCCACTAGCTTTCATGACAGCCTAGTAAACACAGTTGTTTTTTTTTTTTTTAACAAAGTTTTAAGTTAATTAGGTTTCATTCTATTTGGGAAATTTTTTATATTTATTCCTATTTTTAAAATGTATAAGTGACAAATAAATGTATTGGTTATTAGAAAAGTAATGACATGACACAGTAAAATGTAATAATAAGATGTGCTTCTAAATTTAACCACCTGGTAGTTTATATTACCTATCTTGGTGAGAATTGTCATTTTATTTTATTCTGTACATATGCAAGAATGTATTCTTGCTTGTTAAAGAGCCATGAGTGTATAAAGCAGGCCACTGGAAAGCCTCCTTGAATTATTGTATGGTAAATGAATTGCTGATCATCTAATTTTTAGTTTTGTTTTCTCAAAGAAGTGATAATTATTTATCAAATTATAGAGTAACCCCGCAATGTGTTTAGTAACAAAAATTCTTCTCTTAGTTACTCACAAAGGGAAGGATGACAACATAATAACATACCAACATAGTAATAACAAATGACAAACAAGATACTAACACCATGGAGTGAAGTAGGGACTTTAGAGACAGAGGATTTAGTAGCTAAGGAAGTCTTGCTTACAGGTTTGGTTCTTCTAATACTTTGAGGCAGGGTTCAGGGGTGGGATAGTTCTTCCCAGGTGGCTCAATGGTAAAGAATCCTCCTGCCAATGCAAGAGATATGGGTTTGATCCCTGGGTTGGAAAGATCCCCTGGAGAAGGAAACAGCAACCCTCTCCAGTATTCTTTCTTTTTTTTTTTTTTAACTTCTGATTTTTTTTTTTTTTATTAGTTGGAGGCTAATTACTTCACAACATTTCAGTGGGTTTTGTCATACATTGATATGATCTCCAGTATTCTTGCCTGGAGAATCCCATGGACAGAGGAGCCTGGCAGGCTACAGTCCATGGGGTCTCAAAGAGTCGGACATGACTGAGCACACATGCAGCAGGGGTGGGATAGTCTAAAAAATGGATTTGCTAGCAAATTTCACATGATTTAATTAAGAAAACCTTAATGTATGTGACAAGTGTCTAATCCTGAACCAGAATCTAAGAATTTCTTAAACTGTGTTTTGGACACCATACATTTAACCACTAATACACAGCTACTGCTGAGCTCGGAAACTTGTATTTGCCATTATATTTAGATTCTCCAGGGAGGTGAAACTGAGCACAATAAAGTAGAACTCAAGTCATGGCCTTTTGAATAAGCATTGTCTTCGAGAGATGCGGCCCCCCCCAAATAGATAAGTAAATTAACTGAGTCGTCCTAACATTGTCACATTGATTGGGGGTTGGAGTGGGGAAGGGGTCTGTTGGGATCAACATCTGGTGGACTCTCTGCATTTTTCTCCAGGAGCAAGCAGGCTGAGACCTCTCTGGGGGTTTTGTGTCCGAAGAGCTTAAAAGGGAGATGCTATTTCCATAACCAAATATGAATTTTGTGTTCAAAAAGGAAATGAGTAAAAATGCAGTTCTGTAACTTTAATTTTTCCCCCCAACTGGCATTTTTTTGGTCATTTGTTTTCTGAGTGTCTATGCCACTTGCTTACACATTTTGTGGTTGTTCAGTTGCTCAGTTGTGTCCAACTCTTTGCGACCTCATGGACTGCAACATGCCAGGCTTCCCTGTCCTTCAGTATCTCCCAGAATTTGCTCAAACTCATGTCCATTGAGTCTCAATGGATGCCATCAACCATCTTGCCCTCTGTCATCCCCTTACATATTATGTCTGTGAAATCATACAAGGTTAGTTGGGGAGGGAACAGAGGTGCTTTGCTAACATGTGCACACACAGCACAGCACACGCCCTCGAGTGGGATTCGTGGGGTGTCCTCACCACCCGGCACGGCAGAGGGACTGTGGGAGGCCCTCCATCTGCTCTTCTTGGTTCAGTCAATTCAGTCGCTCAGTCGTGTCTGACTCTTTGTGACCCCATGGACCACAGTATACCAGGCCTCCCTGTCCATCACCCACTCCCAGAGTTTACTCAAACTCATGTCCATTGAGTCAGTGATGCCATCCAACCATCTCATCCTCTGTCATCCCCTTCTCTTCCCGCCTTCAATCTTTCCCAGCATCAGGGTCCTTTCCAATGAGTCAGTTCTTCGCATCAGGTATTGGACGCCTGATGAAACGCCAAAGTATTGGAGTTTCAGATTTAGCATCAGTCCTTCCAATGAATATTCAGGACTGATTTTCTTTAGGATGGACTGGTTGGATCTCCTTGCAGTCCAAGGGACTCTCAAGAGTCTTCTCCAACACCACAGTTCAAAAGCATCAATTCTTTGGTGCTCAGCTTTCTTGGTAATGGAAGGTAAATAGTCAGATGGATGGTTGATTGGGTCAAGGTGCCTTGCTGGATACAAGCCCTGTTCCTCACTGATCAGTCCAGGGTCCCTTGCTGGAGGGCCAGAGTCAGTCTTCTCCATGAAGGCACTGTAGTCTGGCACATAATGGGCACCTGGGGAGGAAGGGAAAGTGGGATCCTGTTGAGTGGGGGCTATACCGGCATGTACAGAGGACCTGCATGTAGAGTGGTCACTGAAGAGTTATGGACCTAATTGTATCTGAGGAGACGCAGAGAGTGGGGCCCTTGGATAATCCTTAGCACAAGTTCTTCAAGATTTTCTAAAATAGGCTGGCTTTGCTGTAACCATTCTCTGAGCTCCTGTGATATTCAGCCAAGAAAAGTTTTCTCTGAGAATCAGGGACGTGGATATTTAAATCTCCTAAGCTTCTCTTTTTCCATCATTAATTTTCTCTGCGCTTTTCCGACAGAGTGCTGATTTATAAAGTGGGCTCTGTATCTGGGCAGAGTTGGGGGGAGATATTTTCTAAAATATTTCAACTTGTATTTTACTGTTTACTTCAGTTTTATTTCACAAGTGGAATAAATTTATTTTTTTAATGGTTAAAATAAAATAGGGAGGTTAAAGATATTTATGCACAATTCAGCCTTTCATGGAATCTATGAGGTTCTTTTGTTAAGTGTATCTTTTTAAAGAAAAGATAATACATTAGGATAATAAAAACATAAATATAAAAAGATACAGTATGATCAAAAATGTCTTCTTCCACCCCTGAGACACAGTCTCTCAGTTTTCTCCCTAGATATTCTGCAAATATTCAAGCATATGTGTGAATATCTTCACTGCATTGGTTACTGAGCGCTGTGTAACGTCTTACTTTAAAACTTAGCACCTTAAAACAACAAACATTTACTATTCAAGGTTTCTTTGTGTCAGAAGCTTGAGAGCAGCTTAAGCTGGGTAGTTCTCCTTCATGAGGCTGTAGCCAGGATGTTGGCCAAGGCCGTGGTCTCATCTGAAGGACCGATTGGGCTGGAGGATCCACTTCCGTGGGGGTTGGTTGACTCATGTCTACTGTCAGGAGGTTCACTTGCCCATCACCTGGACTGTCCACAGTGCTGCCTTAGTGTCCTCGCCACATGGCATCTGGCTCTCCCCAGAGCATGGATCCAAGAGAGGAAGCCTTTTGTGACACTGTCTCAGAAGCCAGTGCAGGAGATGAAACAGATGCAAGTTCAGTCCTTGGGTCAGGAAGATCCCCTGGAGATGGGAATGGCAACCCACTCTGGTATTCTTGCCTGGGAAAATCCCATGGACAGAGGATCCTGGCAGGCTACAGTCCAGGGGGTCACAAAGAGCTGGACATGACTGACTGACTGAGTGGAGCAGCTGAGAAATCACACGCTGTAATTTCTGTCTTATACTGTAGTCTAAGTCTAACCTTCAAGGAGAGTGGAATTCAACTTTACCTTTTATTATTTATTTACTTATTTTTTAGAAGCTATTTTTTTTTTGCCCACACCACATGTGGGATCTTAGTTCCCCAACCAGGGGTCAAACCCACACCCCCTTCATTGGAAACACAGAGTCTTAACTGCTGGACCACAGGGAAATACCTCAACTCCACTTTTTGAAATTTTTAAAACATTTTAAAATACCACACCTTTTTTTTTTCCCATGAAAAGTTCAGTTTAGTCACGTCCTACTCTTTGCGACCCCTTGGATTGCAGTACTCCAGACTTCCCTGTCCATCAGCAACTCCCGGAGTTTACTCAAACTCATGTCCATTGAGTCGGTGGTGCCATCCAGCCATCTCATCCTCTGTCTTCCCCTTCTCCTCCTGCCCCCAATCTTCCGCAGCATCAGGGTCTTTCCCAGTGAGTCAGTTCTTCGAATCAGTGGCCAAAGTATTGGAGTTTCAGCTTCAGCATCAGTCCTTCCGATGAGTATTCAAGACTGATTTCCTTTAGGATGGACTGGTTGAATCTCCTTGCAGTCCAAGGGACTCTCAAGAATCTTCTCCAACACCACAGTTCAAAAGCATCAATTCTTCTGTGCTCAACTTTCTTTATAGTCCAACTCTCACATCCACACATGACTACTGGAAAAACCATAGCTTTGACTAGATGGACCTTTGTTGGCTAAGTAATATTTCTGCTTTTTAATATGCTGTCTGGGTTGGTCATAACTTTTCTTCCAAGGAGCAAGCATCTTTTAATTTCATGGCTGCAGTCACCACATGTAGTGATTTTGGAGCCCAGAAAAATAAAATCGGCTACTGTTGCCACTGTTTCCCCATCTATTTGCCATGAAGTGATGGGACCAGATGCCATAAAAAGTAGTACACTGGAAATACATTTGGTTGCATCTTGCTTTCTTGACTTAACATCGTGTCTTGTAAATCATTCCCCGTTGGTGCCTGTAGCTCCCTCACATTCTTGTTAACATTTTGCACTTTTCTCATAGCGGGTGTATTCTACTCTTAGCTTGCCACTGTTGGATATTTAGGTAGTTTCCCCTTTCTCATGTGATAAGCAGTGCTGTAGTGAAAATCCATCCAAAGATGAACAGTTATATATGGAACCTAAATTCTTGGAAATGATATTGCTAAGAGGAAGGATGTGCGTATTTAAGATTCTGATAACTTTTTATTAAATTTCCTCACCAGAGGTTATGCCAAACAGTGCCCCCCTGACAGTCCATGAATGCTGTGTCTGCTTCCCCATCTTTGCCTGCTCAGTGTGTTCCCTGACGTTTTGAATCTGAGAAAATGAAAAATGAGATCCATTGTCATTTAACGCACATTTCTTTTAGTATGCAAGAGACTGAGTTTAATTTTACATATTTAAAAACCATTAGTATCTATTTTTCTGTGAACTATGCTTTGTTGTTTATGTCCTTTGCTCATTTTTCAAATTGCCTTTTGGTCTTGTTCTTCCTGATTTTTATATTAAGGAAGTTAGACCCCTGTCTGTTTTGACTATTTGTACTGGAGTAATTTATCCTTTTTGTTTTAGTAATTTCTTGTAATGGATACTTGGGAAAACAAAACATCAGCTGTGACAGCACTCTTAGAAACTTCATTTCCTGGAATGTTTAAATGCTCTGTTTTGCTTTTTATTCTCTAACTTCTTAAATCCTGAAGGATTACGTATTTCAAATTTTGCCTTTCTCCCTTCCTTTTTAATTAGTAGGTTACATTTTATCAAGCACACATCCTTTCAGGATCAAACTCTTGCCTACATTGTTAGAATTCCTGTTCAAACAAATTTAAAATGTATAGATAGCAGCATCATTTCATACCGACACTGCTCCACCTGAAAATGTAAAGGTATATATACCTTTGATCTTGCCATCTCCTGAAGTGAACTCGTGACAACTAATTGTCTGTGATGAAGTGATATCAAAGTACTGTTTCTAAGATTGTGTCTGCTAGCCAGATGTTCTTTTTTGGATTCCATCTGTTGAAAGAATTGAGCACAATGTATAGGGATGGGTGACAAATCCTATTTGCAGAGGACCAGGGAATTGTGGAAGCCTACCTGTGGCTTTTGTCAGATGAGAGAGAGGATGGAAATGCACAAATACCAAAGATTGTTTGAAAAGATAATTTTGAAGCTTCTGAAAGTGTAGCTCTGTGAAGAAATGCAGACCATGTGGGCCCATACATACTCAGTCTGCAAGGGAAGTCTGATCTTAAATATGCCTGCATGATCATGAGATTAAAAATATTCTCCATTTTTTGAGGGGGTTTTAGGGGATACACATACATGTATGGCTGAGTCCCTTCGCTGTTCACCCGAAACTACCACAACTTGTTAATTGACTGTGCCCTAATAAAAAGTGTGTAAAAAGTCTAAAGCCAGGAAAAAAAACAAACAAAAATTCTCCATTTTTATTAGTTTTATGGGCTCTATTTCAACTCTTTCTCTTTCCTTCTGTACTTGGTCATCTGTGTGAAAGCTGAGTCTTGATGTAGGGCAACATAAAAGTTGCTTTTCAGTCTTTCTAACTACCAAGTGGTAGTTTGGACCCAAGTAAAGAGCCAACTCACTAGAAAAGACCCTGATGCGGGGAAAGATTGAAAACAAAAGGAGAGGAGGGCTGCAGAGCATGAGATGGTTGGATGGCATCACGGACTCATAGGACATGAGTTTGAGCAAACTCCGGGAGATGGTGAAGGGCAAGGAAGCCTGGCGTGCTGCAGTCCATGGGGTCGCAAAGAGTCAGACATGGCTTAGTGACTGATCAACAACAAGAAGCCTATTTAAAGTTGAGTAAGGAGTACATCTTATTGTATATTGTCACCCTACTTATTTAACTTATATGCAGAGTACATCATGAGAAACACTGGGCTGGTAGAAGCACAAGCTGGAATCAAGATTGCTGGGAGAAATATCAGTAACCTCAGATATGCAGATGATACCACCCTTATGGCAGAGAGTGAAGAGGAACTAAAAAGCCTCTTGATGAAAGTGAAAGAGAAAAGTGAAAAAGTTGGCTTAAAGCTCAACATTCAGAAAACTAAGATCATGGCATCTGGTCCCATCACCTCATGGGAAATAGATGGGGAGACAGTGGAAACAGTGTCAGACTTAATTTTTTTGGGCTCCAAAATCACTGCAGATGGTGACTGCAGCCACGAAATTAAAAGACTCTAACTCCTTGGAAGGAAAGTTATGACCAACCTTGATAGCATGTTAAAAAGCAGAGACATTACTTTACCAACAAAGGTCCGTCTGGTCAAGGCTATGGTTTTTCCAGTGGTCCTGTATGGATGTGAGAGTTGGACTATGAAGAAAGCTGAGTGCCGAAAAATGGATGCTTTTGAACTGTGGTGTTGGAGAAGACTCTTGAGAGTCCCTTGGACTGCAAGGAGATCCAGCCAGTCCATCCTAAAGGAGATCAGTCCTGGGTGTTCATTGGAAGGACTGATGCTGAAGCTGAAACTTCAGTACTTTGGCCACCTCATGCGAAGAGTTGACTCACTGGAAAAGACCGTGATGCTGGGAGGGATTGGGGGCAGGAGGAGAAGGGGATGACAGAGGATGAGATGGCTGGATGGCATCACCGACTCGATGGGCATGAGTGTGAGTGAACTCTGGGAGTTGGTGATGGACAGGGAGGCCTGGCGTGCTGTGATTCATGGGGTCACAAAGAGTAGGACACGACTGAGTGACTGAACTGAACTGAACTGAACTGAACTGAAGGAGTACACACCATTTAACACTGCTTGAGGCCAGTGTTGATGAACACTGTGATGAACACAGATCCTGCTTTTTTGGAGCCTTTAGCCCTAGAAAGTGATCCTGGAGGAAATAACTTCAATGTTTTATGAGGCAGGAGAGCACTGGGGCCGGAGTTAGCTGGGACAGATGGGATGAGCAGGATGGCAGGCTGGGCAGCAACCAACAGAAAGGAGACGTGTGGCCTCTAGGTCTCAGACAGTGAGGGCTCTGCCCTTGTGTTGAAAAGTAAAAGTGAAAGTCGCTCAGTTGTGTCCGACACCATGGAGTGTAGCCCGCCAGGCTCCTCTGCCACGGGATTGTCCAGGCAAGAGTGCTGGAGTGGGCAGCCATGCCCTTTCGCAGGGGACCTTCCCGACCCAGGGACTGGATCTGGTCTCCTGCGTTGCAGGAGGTTTCTTGACCATCTCAGCCACCAGCTGTGCTGAGTGGATGGATGAACGACAAATGTGGCTGTTACATCATGTGGAAAAAATGGAGTGGTCCACTCCATATGCCCTTTACAAAATACTGTTATTTGTGTACTTATTTCGGCTTCACTGGGCCTTAGCCATGGCCCAAGAGACCCCCCCACCATGGCATGTGAACTTCTTAGGTGTGGCGGGCATGAGGGATCTTGTTCCCCAGCCAGGGGCTGAACCTCAGCCAACCCTGCACTGGGAGCGGGGAATCCCACCCACTGGACCACCAGGAAGTCCCCATAGGCCCTTTTTACAGTCACTTCTCTGTCGCATCTAACAGGCGGCCATGTATTCTTACCCAGGAGAAGCAGTGTGTGCTGGTTAGGGAGCTACTAGCATCCATGCCCCCTTTTCACTTAGAGTGTGTTAGTTTAGGGCTGTTTTGGGAAGCCAGAGATTGGGTTCCCTTTTTTGAACCTGCGGGACTCTGCCTCTGGCCCATGAGGCTCTTGGCTATCCAGTAGGAAGACCGTCACTGTGCACCCCTAGCCGCCCACCCCAGTTCCCCAGCCCATCTCCAACCTCCGTGCGCTGTGGGGATGAGAAATCAGGACGAGGGGCCACGCTGGGTGGGGCCCCAGGGAGTCTGGTGGGGCCCTGAGGACAGTGGCCACGGGCGTGGCCAAGACGCCCAGCACAGCTCAGCTGTCACGTGCTGTGAAGGTCACCCAGGATAAAGGTATCGTTGGAGATCCAGAGACTTCAGGCTTTCTCCTGAAATGAGGACAATTAACACTTTTCTTTTTCCAGTTCCTTTGGTGTCAGGTCCTTGGATGCGGTGGATTCAAAAAATCTTGGAAAGATTTTATCTCTCCTCTACTTTGTTCCTTTTCATTTGAACTTCATCCAGGCTGGATGCCTTCAACTCTGTTCCCGTAAGTTACCGGACAAGATGAAGTTTGGGTTGCACTCGGTGGCTTTTTAGTATCATTTAACTCTGAGCAGAGAATTCCATCCATAAGAAAACTTAGAGGTCTGGAGTAGGAAATGGCAACCCGCTCCAGTATTCTTGCCTGGAAAATTCCATGGACTGAGGAGCCCTGTAGGCTATAGTAGTCCATGGCATCGCAAAGGGCTGGATATGACTAAGTGACTGAGTGCATGCACACACACACATGCACACATATTTGTCTCTGTGTTAGACATCTACTCTGTTAATCAAAACTTGTCTGTGAGAGCCCTTTGTATGCTGCAAGTAGAGTGCTTTTATTTATCTTGCATCACATTATTCAAAAAGAAATGGAGGTTTTTTCTTTCCACAAAATGCTTGCCATTTAGTTATTGTGTGTGTGTATAGACATATTTGTGAGAATGTTTGACAATATAAAACGTTTGTGTGGTCAGTCATATGATATTCTGTCCACTGCTTTTTAAATTTTTTAATTGAATTGAGCTTTTACTATAATATTCTCCACTTGAAATTACTTGGTTTGAAAAAAATGACAGTGAATGTATTCCTGCTTACTTTTTAGTGCTAATTAATCACTTGTGATACATATTTCTAACTCCTAATCTCTCTGCATTATTGTGTGTTTTTTTTTTTTTTAGTCTTTCATGGTTAAATGTATTTCTAAAATTCGTATCACCTTTGGACGTTGTGCAGAAAGCATTCTTTTTCACCATTTGAATAAAGGTCACCTTTGCTTTCCATGAAAAAAAAGAAAACTTAGGGGTATTGACACATCAGAAATGGAGGGGGATGATTTTTGGTTAATGTCATTTTAACCAGTATATTATGGTTATTTGCATCGTGAGCAGCAACAAGGAAGATTGCTCTGTCACTTTCCAGCTAGTGAGACTTGTTGTAAAAAGTAGTAAAGGTATAGTGCCCTGCTCATCACTGGATAATATGAAACAACACCATTGCTTTTATTCCCTGCTAAAATTTTTTTTTAAAAAATTGGTTCAAGTTAGTAAAGACCTGGACTTCCCTGGTGGCTCAGATGGTAAAAGCATCTGCCTACAATGCAGAAGACCCCCGGGTTTGATCCCTGGGTTGGGAAGATCCCCTGGAGAAGGAAATGGCAACCCACTCTGGTACTCTTGCTTGGAAAATCCTGTGGACGGGGGAGCCTGGTGGGCTACAGTCCATGGGGTCACAGGAGTCTGACACAATTGAGCAACTTCAGTAAAGACCTGAATCTATAAGTAAATGGTTTGAGCATTTCAGCACACCCTGAAATCAGATAGTGTGGTGAATTCAAGATGACTGCAAATTCTTTGACCCTCCTCCCGGACCTCCCATCAGACTCCGATGGGAAGTGGGCTCTGATTCTTCTCCCCCTGAATGTGGCCTGACCTTGGTGACTACTTGGTAACCAAGAAAATACGGCGGGAGTGATGATGTGTGGTTTTCATTTCAAAGGGCCATTCAGCTTCTGCCTTGTCCACTGACCCCTCTGAGGCCAGCATGCTGGAGGGGCTGCCTGTAGGTGCTCCATTTGACAATCTCAGCTGAGGACAGCCTTCTGGCCATTCTGCCAAAACACCTGACAAGTGTGTGAAGCTGTCATGGACCTGTTTCACCAGCTGAACACCACTGAGTGACCTTGTCAATGTCACATGAAACAGAAGCATCATTCAGGCAAGCCTCCCCCAAATTCCTGACTTACCAAATCATGATATATAATAAAACAGACAATTGAGGCTGTTAAATGTGGAGTGATGTAGTCCTGGACAATTGGTAACTGGGACATGCAACTTCAGTTCAGTCGTTCAGTTGTGTCCAACTCTTTGCAGCCCCGTGGACTGCAGTGCTCCAGGCCTCCCTGTCCATCACCAACTCTTGGAGTTTACTCAAACTCATGTCCGACTCAAATTGAGTCGGTGATGCCATCCAACATCTCATCCTCTGTCGTCCCTTTCTCCTCCTGCCTTCAATCTTTCCCAGCATCAGGGTCTTTTCCAATGAGTCAGCTCTTCGCATCAGGTGGCCAAAGTATTGGAGTTTCAGCTTCGCCATCAGTTCTTCCAATGAATATTTGGGACTGATCTCCTTTAGGATGGACTGGTTGGATCTCCTTGCAGTCCAAGAGACTCTCAAGAGTCTTCTCCAACACCACAGTTCAAAAGCATCAATTCTTCTGTGCTCAGCTTTCTTTATAGTCCAACTCTCTTTTCAACTGTACTAACAATCAATGTCTTATTAGGTAGAGTAGGTGGGTGACCACCCTTGATCCACATAGCTTAATTACTGAACCCAGTTGCTCTTAGCTTTAAATTCCAGCCAAAGGCTAGATTGTATGTCGGTGTTTATGGTCACAGAGGGTGGAATCAACTCATATGAAGTATGTGGACGAACACAATGAAATTTGCTATTTATCCTCCTATATGAATTATGCTTTAGAAACTCCAGGGCCATTTTTAATCCTTATTTAATAATATGGCCTGATACCAACTGAAGCTTTCACATAGAGAAGAAAAGCCTATTTCCTGCAAAATTCTCACAAGGAATTATTACAACAAAGGCACATGTTGTTCTGGAAAGCCAGCTTAATAACGCAGCCCGTTTTGCTATACCCTGGTGGTTTGGTTCTTGAATGACTGAGCGAATTCCGTTCCTTAGAGTGACTCAAAGGGGAAACACAGGCACCAAACAGAAGCCCTGGCCACACAGAGCCCTCCTGTCATCTACACTGCTCCCCAGCCCCTCAGAACTGCTCTCGCCCACTCTGGACCTCTCCCCTTGGCCATCTTTTCACCCACTCGGATTTTACCAGCTTAGGAGAGTCCTAAGTTGCATGTTTTAAGATGGTGTCTGGTCCCATCACTTCATTGGAAGCAATGATGTCGAAGCTGAAACTCCAATCCTTTGGCCACCTGATGCGAAGAGCTGACTCATTTGAAAAGACCCTACTGCTGGGAAAGATTGGGGGCAGGAGGAGAAGGGGACGACAGAGGATGAGATGGTTGGATGGCATCACCAACTCAATGGACATGAGTTTGAGTAAATTCCGGGAGTTGGTGATGGACAGGGAGGCCTGGCATGCTGCAGTCCATGGGGTCACAAAGAGCCGGACACGACTGAGCAAGAACTGAACTGATACTTGGGGATGCATTTAGGGTTCAGATCTGTTTTCAAGTCTTAGAATCTAAAATATATTTCTTAGAACCTAAGTGTGAAGAGGAATGAAACCATCCCTACATTCTAAGATTATGAAGGAGAGAGGACCATGCTTTAAGATAGGGCATAGTCCCTTTGGTGACATGGATCGAGGATGCTAATGAACACATTTTACTGATAAAGTGCAGACAGACCATGAACAAAGCTTTCCCCTGCACTGGGGACAGATGACTCGAGCCACTGGTTGGGTGTACAAAGTCATCTAGAAAGTGCTATCAAC
This sequence comes from Cervus elaphus, assembly GCF_910594005.1. NCBI lineage: Eukaryota > Metazoa > Chordata > Mammalia > Artiodactyla > Cervidae > Cervus > Cervus elaphus. Next base: position 3,014,039 of record NC_057845.1, on the reverse strand, counting down.
TGTGCAGGCGTCTATTTCTTTAAAGAGAAAACTTGTTTCTGGCACTAGGTGTTTTCTTAGTTGTTGCTGTCCTCACGGTCCTGTTTTGTTGCTCCACTAGAGGGCAGAGAAGGGACGGGAAGGGACCAAGGTCCAGAGGGCCAGCTGGGTGGTTTCCTGTCTTATTAGCACTCTCTCTGCCCTGCAGAAAAGTTAAAGAAGGGAAGGAGACCTGTCCGGCACAATTGGAACCACTGGGCTTTGACCTGTGAGCAGCAGGTGGTTTTTTCATTTTCTTTGGATAAATACCCAGGAATGGAATTGCTGGATCTAATGGTAGTTGTTTTAATTTTTTGAGGAACTTAGTACTGTTTTCCACAGGGCTGCTCCATCTTACATTCTCACCGACAGTGTGCTAGGGTTCCCTTTTCTCCACATCCTCTACAACACTTGTTATATTTTTGTCTTTTTGATAATGTGACGTATGGGCTCAGTCGCTCAGTGGTGTCTGACTCTTGGCGACCCCTTGGACTGTAGCCTGCCAGGCTCCTCTGTTCATGGTCTTTTCCAGGCAAGAATGCTGGAGTGGGTTGCTTTTTCCTACTCCAGGGGATCTTCCCCACCCAGGGATCGAACCTGTGTCTCTTGTGTCTCATGCATTGACAGGTGGACCCCTTACCACTGTGCCACCTGGGAAACCTTTTTTGATAATAGCTATTCTAAAACAGCTGTGGGGTGATATCTCGTGGTGGTTTTGATTTCATGTGTCTCTGATGAGGGATGTTGAGCATCTTTTCATGTGCCTGTTGGCCATCTATATGCCTTCTTCGGAAAAATGTCTGTTCAGAACCTCTGCTCATTTAAAAATCAGATTGTTGGGTTTTTGCTGTTACCTTGTATATGTTTTTTAATGCATTTTGGATATTAGCCCCTTATCAGATATATGATTAGCAAATATTTTCTGCCATTTATTAAATTGTTTCTTTATTTTGGTGATGGTTTCCTTTGCTAGACAGAAACTATTCAGTTTGATGTAATCCTACTTGTTTATTTTTGCCTTTGTTGCCTTTTGGTGTCAAGCAGAAAAAAAGTTGTCACCAAGACTGATGTCAAGGAGCTTACTACATACGTTTTCTTCTAGGAGTTTTGTGGTTTCAGGTCTTGCATTCAAGTCTTTAATCCATTTTGAATAAATTTTTTGTATAATGTAATAGCGGTCTGGTTTCATCCTTTTGTATGTTGCTGTCCAGTTTAAGAAACATCATTTATTGAAGAGACTGTCCTTTCCCCACTGTATATTCTTGGCTCCTCTGTTGTGAATTAATTGACTATAAATACATGCATGGGTTTATTTCTGGGCTCTCTATTTGGTTCCATTGATCTCTGTGTCTATTTTTATGCCAATACCATATAATTTGATTACTATATCTTTGTAATGTAGTTTGAAATCAGGAAGCGTGAGCTTCCAATGTTGATCTTCTTTCTCAAGATTGCTTTGGCTATTCAAAATCTTTGGGATTTAGTGTTTTTTTTGTTTTTTTTTTTTGCATATTAAAGGTGAGGTTTATTATCATTATGAGACTGAAGAAATTTCATGCAATTAAAAGTCAGAAAGGCTTAAGATTCTTGGATGAGGCTATCCAAGGTCTAATGAAAGAGCTCTGGAGGGGTAAAAAAGAAAAAGAGAAAAAAAAAAAAAAGACTTGAGTGGTGACCGAAGGCTTTCCCACATTCTTTACATTTATAAGGTTTCTCTCCAGTATGAATTATCTGATGGTAAGACCTGAGTGCTTGCTAAAGTCTTTGCCACAATCCTTACATTTATAAGGCCTCTCCCCAGTATGAATTCGCTGGTGTTTAGTAAGAGTTGAGTAGTGACTGAAGGCTTTTCCGCATTCTTTACATTTATAAGATTTCTCTCCAGTATGGATTACTTGATGTTTAGTAAGACATGAGTGCTGTCTAAATGCTTTGCCACAATCCTTACATTTATAAGACTTCTCTCCAGTATGAATTTTCTGATGGTAAGTGAGACCTGAGCACTGCTTAAATTCTTTGCCACAATCCTTACATTTATAAGGCTTCTCTCCAGTATGAATTCTCTGGTGTTGAGTAAGATTTGACTTCTGATTAAAGGCTTTGCCACACTTCATACATTTGTGTGATTTCTGCTGCATATGAATTATCTGATGTTGAGTAGACATGAGCTACAAGGAAACACTTTGCCACATTCTTTTTTTTGTGTGTGTGTGTGTGTTTATCAAAAGAATTTATTAGAAAATATTACATACTACATATCTGTTTAAAGAGTATTGTTTCAGTAGACAGCACTCCATCCTCATACTACAAACAATGTCTCATGGACCAAGGAGCAACCACTGTGCTTCTGAAGCTACATCTTTTGGATGGAACATTTAGGCAGTACATACCGTGGCCATTTAAAGGAAGATAATGGAAAAACTGTCATTACCAGAGGGGAAAACAATCCAAATTTTTGGAATGTTAAAATAACAAGTAACTAATTTTAGTCTCAAAATTCTAGGCATCACTATCGCCTAAAACATCAGTCAATGTGACTAATAAGTTAGAGGGACCAAGGTTTCAAAGATCAAGTTAATACTGAATCTTCATATATAACGAGAAATCTGCAACCCCACAAAATGTTTTTAAGTTTGTACACATGCAACTTAATGTAAATTTCTGATAAAAGAATGGGGAATGTTAAAAAGCAATGTATTCTTTTTAATATAAAGCATGCACTTTCTAATACATTCTTAAATATTTCCGAGTTGACTCTAGTCCAGTGATATTCTTATTTCAAGTGCAGTCTAACCAGTACCCCCATCAGATACAGAGTAGCATGAACTTGCTGACGCAGACTGAAATGTGAACACCTAAAAATGGCTTTGCCACTTTCCTTACCTTTGTGAGGTTTCTGCTCTGTATGGATTCGCTGATGTTGAGTAAGCTTTGAGTTCTGATTAAAGGCTTTGCCACACGTTGTACATTTATAATGCTTCTCCCTAGAATGAATTCGCTGATGTTGACTAAGATTTGAGCAAGACATAAATGCTTTTCCACATTCCTTACATTCATAAGGTTTCTTGCCAGTGTGGATTTGCGGATCTTGACTAAGCTTTGAATTTTGATTAGAGGCATTGCCACACTCTGTACCTTTGAGAGGTTTCCATCCTGAATGAATTTTCCTGTGTCTCCTTAGACTGGATGAGTTAGTAAAGGCTTTCTCACATTTCTTACACTTGTAACTTTTCTGCGGATCCTGAATATTCTGCTGTTGAGTAAGATTTGAAGACTGATTAGAAATATTACTATATTCACAATTATAAGTCTTCTCTCCTGTATGTGTACTCTTCTTTAGTGGAAGACCTGTTGTTTGATAAAAGATATTCCTATATGTACTATTTTTGGAATCCTTGTCTGAAGATTGAGGTCCCTGATGTTTCATAGGGTTAGTCTTGTTAAGTTTTAGACCCAGTTTCATTGCATGAATAGCTTCTCACTCCATCGTAAATATTATTGTAATTATTGGGCATAGAGCTGTTATTTAAGGCCTGACTCGTGTTATTACATGTGAGAAGTTGTTCCATATTAACCATATCATGATGTGTATTGAACAATGATGGTGGGATTAACTCTTTTCCATTATTATCAACATTACACATTTTGGAACAGAGAGAAACTGTCTGTTGGTGGAAGAATAATGACCACTTGCTCACAGATCCCTCAAATTGATTATATTGTGAGTTTTCCCCATCATTTTTAAATTTCTGGTTTTCAGACGTGCTTGAATGTATGTGTAATCGAAGCCTGTGTTCAGAGTGGTTTGAATGAGTATTTGCAGTAGAGACTGGATGACTTTCCAGATTTTCCACATTCCCCTTCAGAGAATGTGTATGTTTCAAAACATGATTTAAGCCTTTGCTTGAAAAGATACGCTTCTCTGCAGATGTTGATAACTGAAATGGGTGTTTTCCCCAGTTTGGCTCACATTGCACATTTCTTTTGGCAGTAATGTCTGCATTATGTGAAACTGTCTCAGTTCCTTTATGTCCGTATAAACATTTTCTAGGTCTTTCACAGACCCCCGTATATTCCTGGTCTTTCATTCAATGTTCATTTCCAAGGTGAGCTCTTTCATATGTTCCTAGGTTTGCCTTTTGGATTAAATTTTCTCACCTTGGATTCTTTGACATCAAAGCATGGGTGTTGTGAGACGACACAGCTGTGTACATGGCTGGCATCTCCAGTCTCCTTACATCCCAGGGATTCTTCATTTGCTCCAGAAAGGTGATCAGGTCTGGCTTAGAGACCACAAGACCTGCCAAGGAGGCCAGGTTCCTGTAGTTCTCTAACATCACGTCCCTATACAATTCCCGCTGACCGAGGTCCAGGCATTCCCACTCCTCTTGAGTGAAGCCTATGGCCACATCCTGGAACGTCAGCCATCCTCTTTGCAACCCCAGGGCCTGTAGCCTGCCAGGCTTCTCTGTCCATGGGATTCTCAAGGCACGAATACTGGAGTGGGTAGCTATTCCCTGCTTCAGGGAATCTGAGGTTCTCACTCTGGCCCTCGGACCTTCCTTTGTTCTATTTTCGCGGGCTTTCCCTTCCAGGTCTTTTAGCCACCGCCATTTTGGACTCTTTTTCCCTATTCTAACTACCTAACAGGCATATCCATCATTTTTACTTTCCAAGACCCTTGTTCAAGACAGGAAAAAAAAAAAATGAATTTCATAGCGTGGAAATCTCACAGAAGCACCTGAACCAGTGAACATCAGAGGTCATAGGGTACATGGAAAAATGCATTATCACTGCCAGGTATTTTGGCAATATTAGGAAAACCATGATCTCAATCTATCAAGAAAAATGTCAGTTTTCTGCAAATTCCACCTCCTATATACCTCCCATAATCTGTAGCTTAATAGTCCATTTTTTATTACATATTTCTTATCGGTATAGAGGTTTGTCTATGCTACTTTAACTTCTGACAAATTCTGGAATGCTGAGTTCATTCTACTAACAAGGACATTTTCTTACTCCTATTCTTCCTGTTCTAAAGAGCTGAATTGCATTCACATGTAAATTCATCACGGCATTTCCCCGACTTCCCTAAGATCCCAACACCGGACCACATCCCAATGGGAATCTCAGATACCAGTGCCTCCCCATGTTCATCTCTCACAAAGTGAATGTATTCAACATTGAAAATCACTATTTCATGCTGAGAATTCATCATGCTTTATAGCCGGGATACAGACAATGGAGAAAAGGCTCTGGGACATCAGGGAGACGCAACCTGAAGAGCTGGTTTTCACCGAGAAGCTGCCATTTCCTCCTCCTCTTCCTTCTGCTCTGCATCTTCTCTGGGGATGTTGCATCCCAAACTCCCATCTGCATCTTGAGAAAATACCTTCAAAGGCATCCATGCAGCTGTTCAACCTGCAACTGCTGCAGGGAAAGAGAAGAAAAAGTTTTCCTGTTTCCCTCACCCTTTTCTGAGCTCCTTCTCAACTGTCTGTGTTCCCAATCTGTAGTGGGGAATCAAGACTCGGGATTTAGTTTTATATTTTGAATATCTTTCATCGCTTTAGTGACCAGCTGTAGTAATTAATGTGGCTTCTCAAAAGTGCCTTGAATCTTTTAGAATGAGATCTGACAAGCACACCTTTAGAAAAGGAATCTAATGGCTTTGCCACTTCATCAAACACCTGTAAGAAGGTGTAGAAAATGTCACCAAAATGGACCCTTTCAATTGGACAAACAGTGTCAGCTTGTGTAAAGGTTAGAGGTTTCTGGGACTGGTGTCTTTTCCTGGGTTAGTCCTGGGGAAGATAAGAGTAACCACTGCCACTTCTTAAGAGACAGTGGCTTTTTCTAGACAATTCTTTGAGATTCAGGCTTTGAGATTCAGGAGGGCTGGTGTAGGCATTTTTAGACATGTGGATTCTTCCAGAACTCACATATCATACCACATAGGTGATTCCTCCTTTCTACCTGAAAAAATTAAGCATAAAGCCTCTGATTTCTGCCATCTTTAAGCATTAAAGGGAACACATTCTAAAATCTTAAAAGCATTGGTCACAAGAATTCTCTCAGTAACCTATCAGATGTTTCTGATTAACTGACTAGTTTCAGTTAGAACAAAAAATATGAAATTGCCAGTCCCCTCCCTTCCTGACTCTGATCCAAACAACTTTCATAAGTTGGTCATTGAAACTAAAGTGTCTTTAAGGCAATAGACTTTCATCTGTGTAAATAGGTAGTTTCAGACCTTTGGTCTCTTTAAAACTTATAGACATTACAAAGAAAAATAAAGAGGGATTTTTTTTTTTTTTTAGTTTTCAGGAGGCTGCGTGTTTCTGAGTTGCTGTGTGGTGGTCAAGTTCTGTCTGACTCTTGCGACCCCATACAACTGTATGTAGCCCACCAGGCCCCTCTGTCCATGGGATTTCCCAGGCAAGAATACTGGAGTGGGTTGCCATTTCCTCCTTCAGGGGATCTTCGACCCAGGGATTGAACTCATGTCTCCTACATTGGCAGGCCCTTGTTTCTAAACAATTATGCAAAAGAGCTAGAGACTTCTGAACAAATTGAATCTGAATACTTTTAGAGAAAATCAGAATTTCTTTTTCATGATCGGCTCTGCCTAGCACATGGGGTGACCGTACTCTTCCACTCTTCACACTTCCTGTTTCCTAAGTAGTTTACAAATCTTCAGTTGCTATTTTTCTATCACGAGCAAAGTGTACACACATCAGCTGCTGATCTCAACTTGAGATGCATCAGTAAAGTTTCAGTCAATTTAGTTCAGTTCAGTCCTCCCCTTCTCCTCCTGCCTTCATTCTTTCCCAGCATCAGGGTCTTTTCCAGTGAGTCGATTCTTCGAATCAGGTGGCCAAAAGAATGGAGTTTCAGCTTCAGCATCAGTCCTTCCAATGAATCTTTAGGACTGATTTCCTATAGGATGGACTGTATGGGTGTGTTTAAAGGGAAGGTGATGAACCAGAAAGTGCATCTCAGGACCACTCAGCTCAGTTCAGTTCAGTCGCTAAGTCGTGTCCGACTCTTTGTGACCCCATGAATCGCAGCACGCCAGGCTTCCCTGTCCGTCACCAACTCCCGGAGTTTACCCAAACCCATGTCCATCGAGTCAGTGATGCCATCAAACCATCTCATCCTCTGTCATCCCCTTCTCCTCCTGCCCCTAATCCTTCCCAGCATCAGGGCCTTTTCCAATGAGTCAACTCTTCGCATGAGGTGGCCAAAGTATTGGAGTTTTGGCTTCAGCATCAGTCCTTCCAGTGAACACCCAGGACTGATCTTTAGGATGGACTGGTTGGATCTCCTTGCAGTCCAAGGGACTCTCAAGAGTCTTCTCCAACACCACAGTTCAAAAGCATCAATTTTTCGGTGCTCAGCTTTCTTCATAGTCCAAATCTCACATCCATACATGACCAGACGGACCTTTGTTGGCAAAGTAATGTCTCTGCTTTTTAATATGCTATCAAGGTTGGTCATAACTTTCCTTCCAAGGAGTAAATGTCTTTTAATTTCATTGCTGCAATCACCATCTGCGGTGATTTTGGAGCCCAAAAAAATAACGTCTGACACTGTTTCCACTGTCTCCCCATCTATTTCCCATGAAGTGATGGGACCAGATGCCATGATCTTCGTTTTCTGAATGTTGAGCTTCAAGCCAATTTTTTCACTCTCCTCTTTCACTTTCATCAAGAGGCTTTTTAGTTCCTCTTCACTTTCTGCCATAAGGGTGGTGTCATCTGCATATCTGAGGTGATTGATATTTCTCCTGGCAATCTTGATTCTAGCTTGTGCTTCTTCCAGCCCAGTGTTTCTCATGATGTACTCTGCCTATAAGTTAAATAAGCAGGGTGACAATATACAGCCTTGACATACTCCTTTTCCTATTTGAAACCAGTCTGTTGTTCCATGTCCAGTTCTAACTGTTGCTTCCTGACCTGCATACAGGTTTCTCAAGAGGCAGGTCAAATGGTCTGGTATTCCCATCTCTTTCAGAATTTTCCACAGTTTATTGTGATCCACACAGTCAAAGGCTTTGGCATAGTCAATAAAGCAGAAATAGATGTTTTTCTGGAACTCTCTTGCTTTTTCGATGATTCGGCAGATGTCAGGACCACTAGGGAGCGCCAGCTCTCTTGAACACATTCCATGGCTTGAAGCCAGAAAGCTCTTTTTTGAGAAGGCAGATTCTAGAAAAACTACTGGGAGGAAACAATAAAAAGAGCAGAATATCACAGCAGACCTCCTCATCCTCTTGAGAGGATGATCTGGGACTGTGCCTTCTTAGGTTTTGGCCAGATGGATGCTCAGATCGGTTTTACCAGATTAAGAAATTAGAGTAAAGTATATAGCCTGCAGAGTCACGTAGAAAGCTGTGTGAGGAGCTCGTCTGCTAGACTGTGTGGCCCTAAACGGTGATGTGAAGGAGTGAGCAAGCCTCCCCATATTTCAGGTCAAAGGGATCATTGTATCCGCAAGCCCACACAGAGGGGCTGTGGTCTTAGCTTGGCTGTTTGTCAACCTTGCAAATCCCTGGCAGTGAGGAGAGGCTCAGGGAGGAAGTTTCCAGAAATAGGCCACATGCTGCCTGCTTCAGGGTCCTTCTGCGTGACTGGCATGCGGTTGAGCCACTGAATCCTCTTAGGAAAAGTTTCAGGATTCCCATACGGAATCATCATCAGTTGTGTTAGTTTCCCATTGTTGCTGTAACAAATGACCACACGATGGCTTTAACCAACTCAGATGTATTATTTGACAGTTCCATTGGTCAAAAGTTTGACACACGTCTCCCTGGGCGAAAACTAAGGCACCAGTGGTACCTTCTGGACCTCCTTTCTGGAGGCTCGGGGGAGAATCCACATTGCGCTTTTTCCAGTTTCTGCAGGTCTCCTGCCTTACTCTACTCAGGGACCCCTTCCTCCGTCTTCAAAGCCAGCAAGGTTCATCTCTCTGACCACTGTTCCCTAATCAAATTTTCCCTGATCGCAGCTGGAAAAGGTTCTCACTTTTAAGGATGGATATGATCAGAATTGGCCCACCTACTTGACAACTCAGGGAAACCTCCCCATCTCAAATTCATAACCTTATTGCCATTCACCGGTTCTGAGTGTTAGGATGTGGACATCTTTGAGGGGTCATTATCCAGCTTACTGGAGCAGCAGTCTTTAAATTTATTCTTTCACATTCCACCATTGTCACCACAGGCCATGGCTGGGATGACTTGTGGCCACGCATAGACCTACTTGGGTTTCCCTTGTGGCTCATTGGTAAAGAATCTGCCTGCCAATGCAGGAGACACAGGCTCAGTCTCTGAACTGGGACGATCTCCTGGAGAAGGAAATGACCAACCCACTCCAGTATTCTTGCCTGGGAAGTCCCGTAGATGGTGGAGCCTAGCAGACTACAGTCCATGGGGCTGCAAAAAAGTCGGACATGACTTTGTGACTAAACAACAATAATAGCAACAACAGCAGAAGACCTGCTTGGAAAGTCGGTTGGTGGTTATTTTCCTGCCTTTTTCTGCGATTGCCCACTGGTCCTTAACCAGTGCCTTCTTGGACTCTGACATGGGAAAGGCAAGTCTAAAAAATCATTTTTCTACCATAGGCAGTGGTCATGCTTTGTGTTCAACACTTTCTGGTGTGTTCCAGTTCAGTTCAGTCACTCAGTCGTGTCCGACTCTTTGCGACCCCATGGACTGCAGCACGCCAGGCCTCCCTGTCCATCACCAGCTCCCAGAGTTTACTCAAACTCATGTCCGTTGAGTCGGTGATGCCATCCAACCATCTCATCCTCTGTTATCTCCTTCTCTTCCCACCTTCAATCTTTCCCAGCATCAGGCTCTTTTCCATTGAGTCAGTTCTATGCATCAGGTGGCCAAAGGATTGGAGTTTCAGCTTCAAAATCAGTCCTTTCAATGAACACTCAGGACTGATCTCCTTTAGGATGGACTGGTGGGTTTACGGAAAGCTATTTATGGCAAAGAATAGGCATTTGGTTTTACTTGCCTTAAAAATCCCAGACCCAAACTCTTTTGGCCACCTGACATGAAACATGCTTCAGGGACTGTGATGAGCTGGCTTAGAGTTGATTCAGCAAGGGTCTTTCAAGGAGCACCTTGGCTCTGCCTGCCCTAATGGAAGAAGGGCTTTGCAGCACAGCTTTGCAGGACGTGACTCCTCAGTTTTCTCAGGTCGATGCCAGCCCTGCATGGCTGTGTGTATCCAAGGAGGGACACCTCTGTCCTTCATCGGGCAGAAATGGTTTGCGCCCCAGTTTGCTTCACAGTTTGTGCTCCACGTGTGGGGCTGGGGCACACAGTGTCAAACCCATTGTCACGCTGACTTCTTGCAAAAGTTTTCTGGAGAGGGTTGTAGTGCACAGCCAGAGGTTTCTCCAACACCCCAGCCCACTTGGCCATCAAATTTGTCCCCCCAGGACTGTCCAGTGTCCCAACACTGTTTGCCCTTTGCACTTTCCACTTGCTTCTGCTGTGTGTTTTTAAGATTTTATGTGTTTATTTAATCTTTGGCTGTGCTGGGTCTTTGTTGTCACGCAGGCTTTTTCTCCGGTTATGATCCCTGGGTTTCTCATTGCGGTGACTTCTCTTGTTGTGGAGCATGGGCTCTAGGGTGTGAGGGCTTCAGGAGTTGTGGCCCCTGGGCTCAATAGTTAGGGTCCCCTCCTGGGTTCTAGAGCTTGGGCTCAGTACTTGTGCATGGGCTTAGTTGCCCTGAGGCATGTGGGGTCTTCCCAGACCAGGGATCGAATTCCTGCATTGGCAGACAGGTACCAGGAGCTACCAGGAAAGCCCTCTGCTGTGTGTTTTATAATGGGTTAATGCAGATTACCTTACTGAAAGGAGGTGGGATAAGAAAAACAAGCAGATAACCCAGCCAGGGCCCTAGAGGCATTAATCCTAAAGAGGGGTCTTGCTGGAGCTGGAAAGAAAGTGAAAGTGTTAGTTGCTCAGTTGTGTCCGACTCTTTATGATCCCATGGACTGTAGCCCACCAGTCTCCTCTGTCCATGGGATTCTCCAGGCAGGAATACTGGAGTGGGTTGTCATTTCTTTCTCCAGGGGATCTTGCCGACCAGGGAGCTAGAGCCTCTCCATTTGGACATGAGCCAGTGTCCAGAATGGGATGGAGAGTGAAGAGGATGGACTCTAGATGACTCTTGGTTTCAAGGCCTGCTGTGTGACCTTGGACAGGTTATGCTAACCTTTCTGTATCTCAATTTTCACACCAGCAAATGGAGATAGTAATAGTGTATGTATCTAATGGAGTTGCTGTCAGGATGTATTGAGTTAGTATCAGTAGAGTGTTTAGAACTAGGACTTGCAAAGAGTAAAGGCTCTGTGTTAGTTGCTATCATCATCACCATTACCATCACCACTGTCTTATCACACCACCGTCATCACCATCAACAACATCATTTCATAACACAGCTATTTTGTTTGTAATGACATTGGCAAAAGACAGATTGGGAGTCTGTGAATCTCTTAAGGCCTTTAGAAGATGCCTGTAAAAAAGATGTCTTCTTTTTTACAGTGAGAGATGGGTGCTGAATTCCAAGCTGCCACTTACTAATATTACTGATCTTTTCAGCCCCAGGGGCTTCCCTGGTAACTCAGATGGTAAAGAATCTGCCTGCAATGTGAGAGACCTGGGTTTGATCCCTGGGTCAGGAAGATTCCCTGGAGAAGGGAATGCCAACCCACTCCAGTATCTTGCCTGGAGAATTCCCCAGACCAGGGGGTCACAAAGAGTTGGGCACGACTAAGTAATGAACACTTCAGCCCCAAATTCCCCAGGGGAGGTGGACACTCAGGTTTGTCAGGGTTTCTTCCAGCTGCTGACCTGGGGCGGGTGGTACCTAGAATACTTTCCTGTTTGGGACAGAAGTTTTTGCTGTTCTTTTTGACCCAAAGGGTCCTATGGAGGATCAAAGTGAAACCGTGGCCTTTGCTGAGCTCAGTTTAAGGATTTAAGGATGAGTGGGTGACGGTGTCTGGCTCTGCTGTGTGGTGCCCTTTAGTCTGGAGCGTCTGTCACACCCAGAGACAGGCTGTTCTGGGGTGGGTTTGCCACCTGAATTGCACTGCCTGTTTAAAATGGTTTTCATTGTTTTATTTCTTAGATCTCAGTGATAGGCCACCCACTTCCCTCTCTTTGTGCACCTGGTGGTTATGATTGTTAATCTTAAGAAACCACAATGCAAATATACATATATCTGCACTACAGTTTTTTTTTTTTTTAATCTCAACTCTTTACTGATGATTCTCAAATTAGGTAGGTCATCTTATAAGAAAAAGAAAAGAAAAGAAATAAGCCCTCAATTAAGCAAGAATATTGAGAATAATTCAAGGTTTTCATCCTCTAATTTAAGAGGAAGGGACAGCACCTTTTCCTGGTGTCGTCTCTCAGAGCCCCCTCAATTTTCTTCTTCTTTTTTTTAAAGTACTTCACTAGGCCCAAGACCTGCTGGCATATTTTTTTAAAATAATTTTTTATTATTTTTTGGCCCCATCGAGTGGCATGCAGGGTCTTCCTCTCTCAACCAGGGGTCGAACCCACGCTCCCTGAAGCTGAAGCACTGAGTCTTAACCAATGGACTGCCAGGGAAGTTCCCCTCAGTTTGCTGAACCACGCACCGTTAGAGGGAAATAGGAGGTTGACGCATAGTAATATGTCACGCTGTGGAAAGGTGAGTCTTAGCATCCCCATGTGGGAGTGCTCTGATTTCATTTCAATTTGCTATTTACTCAGTTACCTGGAACTTCAGAGGCTAAACCTGACAGTCTGGAAGATACTGACTAAAATGTTCAACGAACGACTCTTCCAGGGACTGTGGTTTAACGTAGGCTTAACTCAGTATCCAGGGTGTCCATGATGGAGGGCAGTTTTTTCAATGATCTGTTGATTTAATTACTTTTTAGTTTTATTTCTTAAATTTTTTTAAATTGAGATATAATTGACATACATTATATAGCTTCAGGTGTACAACATCATGATACGATATTTGTGTATGTTTTGAAGTGATCACCCCAATAAGTGTAGTTAACATAAACCATCACACAGAGTTGCAACATTTTTTTCTTTCTTGTGGTGAGAACTTTTAAGATCTACTCTCTTAACAGCTTTCAAATATTCAATACAGTATCATTAACCATAATTGCCATGCTGTTCATTACATTCCCATGTCTTATTTAATACATGGAAGTTTGTACCTTTTGACCTCCTTCACCCATTTCACCTCCCTCCCTCCCCATCTCTGGCAACTACCAATTTGTTCTATGTATCTATGAAGTTTTTCTTTTTTAGATCCCATGTAGAAATGAGATCTTATGGTGTTTGTCTTCTTGTTTCGTCAAATGCCCTCAAGGTCTCCTTTGTCTCTAATGGCAAGATTTCAGCCTTTTTTATAGATTAATAATATTCAATTGTGTGTATATATATAGTAGTAGTGGTTTAGTCGTTCAATTGTGTCCGACCCTTGTGACCCCATGGATTGTATGTAGCCCACCAGGCTCCTCTGTCCATGGGATTTTCCAGGCAAGAATACTGGAGTGGCCTGCCATTTCCTTCTCTAGATATACATACCTAAAGATACATATATACACACCTGAAGATATATGTATTTGGAGAAGGGAACATATCTGGAGTCCATGGGATCTCAAAGAGTTGGACACAACTGAGCACAAATATACATATCACACTACCTTATCCATTCATCTGCCAATAGGCGCTTGGTTGTCTCCATACCTTGGTTATGAACATGGGGGTGCATATATCTTTTTCTATTTAGTGTTTCTGCACTGATCACATTCAAAGATGGGCAGTTCTGGGGAACATTTGTTACCTGCACTGCACTACTGATTTTTAACTGCTTCTCTTTCGTGAAGGCGGTCTGACAGCCGGGAGGAGGAAGGCTGTTTCTTTAATAGCTGACCCTGAGCTACTGAGGAGTTTGCGAGGATTGTCTTAAATCCCCACCTCCTTTCCCCACCCCTCATGGACTTCAACCTCTGTTCATCTGTTCTCCCTTCCAGGGACCTATAGTCCTGGATCCTCAGCTTTCAAGGATTAGTGACCTAATCTGATCAATGTTCGTCTGTGCTGATGTTTTTCTGGAACAAAGCCCCACTTCTAGGTTACTCAGTTCAGTCGTGTCCGACTCTTTGCGACCCCATGGACTGCGGCATACTAGGCTTCCCTGTCCATCACCAACTCCCAGAGCTTGCTCTAACTCATGTCCATTGAGTCAATGATACTCTCCCACCATCTCATCTTCTGTCATCCCCTTCTCCTCCTTTTCCTCCTTCTAGGTTACTCAGAAGTTGTTAATAATGCTTTTTTTTTTGGCCCTCTCAAAAAATAAAGCTGTCATCTGAGTGGACAGTGGGGTGACCAGCCATCCTAGCACGCCTGAGACTTAGTGAGGGGGCTGATGAGGGATTTCCAACTTTAAAATCATCACAGTCCCAAACAAACCAGATCACCCAGCCCTTGTCCTTTTGGGTGGGAGGAGAAAGGAACCCCAGGACAGATGGCCTGGGGAGAGAACTGGGGGTGATGAGGCTGGGTTTGCTGATAACCCTTTCTGGGGGTGAGACTGGTTTATCAATGAACGCCTCATGATAAGCAGCTTCCTGGAACTTCTGAGTACAGTGATCGCTGGCTCCTCGACGTGAGTTTTCCGGGAATGGCTTCCGTAGCCTGGCCGTGTGCAGTGGGTGCTGTCGGTGGCGGGTGGGGAGAACCTGTCTCAGGCACTGTCGTTAATCATTGGTTCCACGGAGTCTGGCTTGGTTTTCCCTGGAAGGAATGGGACCAATAGGAAATAATCAAGGAACAGTTTGGTGCAACCCCAGGCAGAGCCGAGGACTGTATGGTCAGCGGACTTCAGAAAAGGCAAAAGGAAATGCTCACCAGAGAGTCACAGAAAAGGGTCCAGAGCTTGGGAGAACTTACTGACCTGACTTGAGTGGGAGTGAGGTGGTAGCCGGGTGGACAGAAAGGTCACGTGGGATATTGAAGGACAGCATTTAAGGGGAGTGATTGGCCCCACTGGCCGGCATCTATTAGACGACGGAGAGGAGGAGGGAGGAGGGGAGGAAGGTGAAGGAGGAAAGGAGGGGAGGCATGACAGATTATCGAGTGTTTCCTCATGTCCGGCACCATCCTGTGTGTTCTGTATAACATCGCATTCATTCTCACCCGACACGCAGGGGCAGGCGCAATTAACCTTCTGTTGTAGATGAGCAAAGAGCTGCCCTGGGAGATCAGGTACTTTGCCCATGTCACAGACTACTCAGAGCAACATAACTGGAATCTGCACTTGGGGAACATTCCAGCAGAATGAGCTCAGACAGTGGCATTTTATCTAGGTTCGTCTTGTCCAGGATACAGGAAAGATCAGAGGGGCTGGAAATCCCAGGAAGGAGAGACCCAGCTGGAGACTGCTGCAGGAATCTGGGTGGGAGGCTAGGAGACCTGGGCGAAAAGGATTTCAAAGGAGAAAGCTGTGCTGGGGTCCGAGTGATGTTCAGGAAAAGGGTGGTGGTGGGGAGTCTGGTTTCTATCTTGAGGGCTTGGAGAGGAGTTGGGATCATTAACTGGATCCAGTTTACAAGAACATGAGTGATCTTTATTCACCTAATCGTGTTTGGGTCTTTGGGCAGGTTGTTTATTAGTCCCCCTGAGCCTTGGTTTCTTCATCTGTGAAATGGGAGTAGAAATAGGACATCTTACAGGAATTTGAGAGGCTCTGTTGTTTAGTTGCTCAATCGCGTCTGACTCTTTGTGACCCCACGGACTGCGGCATGCCAGGCTTCCCTGTCCTTCACCATCTCTTGGAGTTTGATCAAACTCATGTCCATTGAGTCGGTGATGCCATCCCAGCATCTCATCTTCTGTCACCCTCTTCTCCTCTTGCCCTCAATCTTTCCCAGCGTCAAGATCTTTTCTAATGAGTTGGCCCGTAGTATCA
Source organism: Cervus elaphus (assembly GCF_910594005.1). Taxonomy (NCBI): domain Eukaryota; kingdom Metazoa; phylum Chordata; class Mammalia; order Artiodactyla; family Cervidae; genus Cervus; species Cervus elaphus. The sequence continues at coordinate 2,998,008 of NC_057845.1, read as the reverse complement.
GGTGGCCAAAGTGTTGGAGCTTCAGCTTCACAATCAGTCCGTCCAATGAATAGATTTCCTTTAGCATTGACTGATTTGATCTTGCAGTCCAAGGGACTCTCAAGAGTCTTCTGGAGCACCACAGTTTGAAAGCATCAGTTTTTCGGTGCTCAGCCTTCTTTATGGTCCAACACATACATTCATACATGACTACTGGAAAAACCATAGCTTTGACTAGACGGACCTTTATCCGCAGTGACGTCTCTGCTTCTTAATACACTTGTCTAGGTTTGTCATAGCTTTTCTTCCAAGGAGCAAGCATCTTCTAATTTCATGGCTGCAGTCACCATCCACAGTGATTTTAGAGCCCAAGAAAATAAAATCTGTCACTGTTTCCATTGAGAGGACTGAAGCCCATGTCTATAAATAGTTTGGAAGGACTTGAAGTCAGAATAGGGCTTTAAGTAGTGTTACTTTTTAGAGATCACCTTCAAAATTGCTGATTTGCAGGGACATTTGCATCTGCCTGCAATGCAGGAGACCTGGGTTTGATCTCTGGGTCGGGAAGATCCCCTGGAGAAGGAAATGGCAACCCACTCCAGTACTCTTGCCTGGAAAATCTCATGGACAGAGGAGCCTGGCGGGCTACAGTCTCTGGGGTCTCAAAGAGTCGGACATGATTGAGCGACTTTACTTACTTACTTATTGCTTCCAAAACATTCTAGTTTGACAAGGAAGAGATGGGCTTCCTTGTTTCTCCTCTGCTTGGTTAAAATAGCCCTTCTCCATGTGGATCTGCAGTTCCAGCATGTTGAACACCAAGTCCTGATGGGGGAGGGATTGCCTTCTTCCCTCATTACATGAAACTCACCCTCCCTCAGATGAAAGTGTTAGTTGCTCAGTGGTGTCCTACTCTTTATGACCCCAGGGACTGTAGCCAGCCAGGCTCCTCTGTCCTTGGAATTCTCCGGGCAAGAATACTGGAGTGGGTTGCCATTTCCTTCTCCAAGGGATCGTCCCAACCCAGGGACTGAACCCAGGTCTCCTGCATGGCAGGCAGATTCTTTACCCTCTGAGCCACCAGGGAAGCCCAGATGATGGTGGACAAATGACAGAGGCCTGCGGTGTCATTACTTGAAAAGGAAGCAGTTTCCCTGGGCTCGTCAGCCCTGCCGTCGGTCAGGTGCCTCCAGCTCTCCAGATGCGCTTTCCTCTGGACTTTTCCCCAAGAGGCTGGGGTCACTCCCAGATACGAATGCCAGGGCAGGGCTCTACCGTTTTGCCTCCTGGCTGAGGATCTGTTTGCTTTTGCAATTAAGAAAATGACTTCAGTTGTTAATTTTCACTTGGAATAGATACAGGAGGCATTAGGTTTTGGGGGCACACACACACACAAAATCAGTACTTCTTTAAGGCCTATAGGGTTTGGCATAAAAATCACACTAATTGAGCCGTGTTAAAAAGTACCCTAAATTCCCTAATTGTTCTGGACTGTGCAGATTTAGAAGAAGAATGATGATTCTAATGACATTAATAGCCACCTTTATTGGGTGCCCAGGAGACTCCTGTGTGTATCACCCAGAGATCCTCCGAGGCGTAGGGATTCTCATCCCTGGCTTTTAAATGGAGAAAATGAGGCTTGGGGAGAACAAATGGTTTGCCCGAGGCCACTCGATTAGTAAGGAGTGGGCCCCAAGTTCACACTGGCCCTCCCTGGCCCCACACCCGTTCTCCTGGACTGCGTTGCCTCTGAGAGATCTCATGTTGCCCAAAACGGAAACTTCAAGGTGTCTGGCAAACAGGAAGAATCGTATACACATTTTTTCAAACTTATAGATTATCAAAACCAGGAAGTTTCAGACTGATTTAAATTTTGCATTTTAAGTCAAACCTCACGTTCAAGAGGCTTTGAGAAGACTTTGCTGCCCATGACCTGAGCGCTTCGTGTTCTGATCCCCTCTCACTTCCCTCCCCTCTCCTTTTCCTTCTTTCTCCCCCACGCCTCCCTCCTCTGTCTCCCCTCCCCCCTCACCTTTTCTTCTGTTCCACTCCTGTTGAATGCCACTCTCCTTGGGTGATCTCTTAGTCGTGAGACACTGTGAGCTTCTTTTCCTTTTTTTAATTTGTATTTCCAGTACATTAAATTTACTCATACAAACATTCTAAAAATGTACAATTTTTCCTTTTTTAACAAAGTATAATAAAACATAACTCCCCCAAAACAGAATACTTGACATCTGCAATTCAAAATCAAACAAGAGGAATGTTTGTAATTACAAACATTTACATACAAATATTTACATACAAATGTACATACAAATGATTACAAAACCATATCTTTTAAAAATATAAAGTTACATGCAATTTTGTAGAATTGTCACAAAAGAATGGCTCAAAAATGGGAGAGTTTTCCTCCATTCCTAAGAAGAAAATGTGTCCCTTAGGAAGCTTTGAAGATTTGTGAGTACACAAGGTCTTCCGTTTCAGCACCCTGTCTTTGTGAGCTTTTAAAAAAAACGAAGAGTTCGTGGACGTTGGCCTTGAGAACAAAGTGGAAGGCGGGCCTGGGAGGCACTTTGTGAAGTGGACCAGGCTTCAGGTGCCTGGAGCCAGGGAAATCAGGCCTCTAGTGTTTCACACATGGAGTGTTTACCGTGGGCCTGGAACTTCGCCATGTCCTGCGGGACCCTCGGCTGAAGGAAGACGGGTCCCTGGCTCCAGACGCTGGCTGTGTGGATGGTTAGGGAGATCCTGGCGCTTCCACCTGCCTCCATGGGAGCAAGGAAAGACCTAGGAGGAGCGTCTCCCAGCTGTTTCTCCTAGTGGCAGGTGGACATGGTGGGTTCCGGCTGGGCCCTAGGGGTGCACGTGCAGACACTGCACCCACGTTTCTCTTTACCAGTGTCCTGAGCTCACGGTAGTCACCCTCACGCCCTCCTGGGGTTGAGTTTATAGCTCCCACCTTCCAGGAGAAGTGCTCAACCACCCCTGGTGTCAGTCATAAGACGGTGTGTGCGTGGGAACCGTGGACACGGGAGGGCTGCCTATCCAGCTCTGAGGCGGGATCTCTGCCATTGGCCATGCAAGGTGGGTTTGATTGCTGGGCCCCAAAATACCTGAGGCCATCGGGCTTCCTGCAGAGGACCCTGGAGGAGTTTGTGGGAGTGTGCAGGCGCGTCTTGGAGCGGAGAGTCGGCTCCCATCCGGCTGGCTGCAGCTGTTCCTCTCTGACTGTGTTGTCTCCAGCCCAACAGAGGAGAGTCCTGACCAGCCCTTTGACCACACTGTTCTTGGGGGAGCACTGTTCTTCGTGGCTGCCCGTGGCCTCCCACATCAAACTGTCTTCTGACCCTCACCTCCTCAGATCAGCAACTCTTTAATTCAGCCTGGTGGACTATAGTCCATGGGGTTGCAAAGAGTTGGGCACGACTGAGCAACTAAACAGCAAGTCCTCCCTGGGATGTTGGGAACACCGTCCATCATTACTCACTGATTTTCTCTGGATACCTAGGATGGAGTTGACCACATTAGCTGTTTGACCCCCGGATCCCTCCCATGTTTCAACAGGGACAGGAACACTTTCCTGCACATGAGATGAAAATTCTATTCTTGCCTGGAGAACTCCATGGACAGAGAAACCAGGTGGGCTCTACTGTCCATGGGATCACAGAGAGACATGATCGAGCAAGTAACACTTTTCACTCTCATCTTCTTGGTTGAAAACCAGTTGTCAGAAAGGGGACAGAGTACTTCCAGTTTATTGCCTCTTCCTGTATCTTCCCTCCACCCTTGAACTGTTGTTTTTTAGTAGTTAATTTGTTTTGGCTGCACTAGGCCTTCGTTGCTGTGGGCAGGCTTCCTCTGGGTGCAACGAGCGGGGCTGCTGGTTGTTGGAGAGCACAGTCCCAGGTGCGTGGGCTTCAGCAGTTGCGCCTCATGGGCTCAGTAGTTGTAGCACACGAGCTGAGTTGCTCTGAAGCATGTGGGATCTTCCTGGACCAGGGATCGAACCCATGTCCCCCGCATTGCCAGGTGGATCCTCATCCATTGTCCGACCAGGGAAGTCCCCCCCAGTTGTTTTTTCATGACCTTTACATGGAGTAAGGAAAAATGCTTCCTTTCCAGAATGTGTTTACCCTTTAGGCCCTTATGGAATTTTCTAGAAAGAGGGTAGAGACCCTGAAGGTGGGGATTCAGGTGGCAGGTGCATGACCTGTTCTGGTGGGAGGGTCATCATCCGTTTGTCAGGTGGGGTGGGCAGCAGTCCCTCACAGGCCGTGGGAGCAGGAGTGACTTCAGTGGCAGGTGGGGGTGGCTGGTGCTCACGTGTCCATCCAGCCCACCCTTGGAAAGGTCTTTGGCCGGAAGCAAAAAGCACTGAAAGGAAATTTGACAAAATGCTCCTGTGCAAATTCTAAATGGAGTTAAGTGTGCAAAGAGTAAGTGGGAGCAGGTTCCAGCCTGAAGACCTGCTGACCTTTGTAGCGACATTTGAACCTTTACACCTAGGGCTATGTGGTGGGCCCAGGCCAGGACTCAGCAGAATTACCAACATCCTCCAGTGTTGCAGACAGGCTCCAGGGCAGACAAGATTTTTCAGAACATGTCAGAGGCACCACCAATGCTTTTCTTTTGAGAGTGACCATCATCGTAGGCGCTCAGAAACGTTGCATTTCGAAGAGCGGACCTACGAATCTGGGTTATCCAAGTGCTTGGATCTTCACTGGAAACAAAAAGACACTCTGATCTCTCAAACTGCCTAATTGGATTTTATCAGAAATTTATATATACAAAAATTTCCCCGTAGGCTGAGAACTCTGCTGAGAAACCTTAGCCCAGAGTGTAATTGGCCTGAGAGAATGATCAGCATTGGAAAATAAAACTGCATACGATAAAGCGTCCTAATTATCGCAGTGGTGTCAGTTATTCACCCGTAATGCCTGTGTGTTTATCCCATCATCTCGTCTGGTAATGACCGTGACTAGGACGATACTCCCTTGGTGTTGCCCAGTAATGGGCGGTGGAGATGGCGTATCTTTGCCTTAATTTTTGCTGGCACATCCTGGTGGCATTGAAGCACATTAAAGTAATAAAATCAGGAAGGCGTCCTAGTCACCCCCGCCATGTTCCCGTAACCCCCTCATTTACAACAAACCGAGACAGATTTAAGGTGAGGCAACACTGGACATGCAAATCCTCTTTTTGGGCAGTCGTGGCGACTGGCTGATTCTGCTAAAATGCCTGACAGCCTTCAGACCAGCACCCGAGCTGGGTCGAACAATTCAGTTTGAAGGTCACGTGGGTGGGAAATGTACAAAGGCGACTTTCATCACTACCTTCTGGACTGTGGGCATTGTGCCTTGCGGACCATCATTCCACCTTCCAGGTTCTGTGTTAATTCCCAGTTCCAGTTCTGGGAAGGAACCTGTTAAGAAGGTGACGTTTTTACCTGGCTGGATGACACAGGCCATTTTTAGGTTTTAAAAGATGAGTTGCTCCTCCCTCCCTTTTTGTTTCTCCTTAAGAAGGAGCTACCAGGGTTCAGGAAAAGCTGAGAACAATTTCAAGGGAAAACACTGGCTTGAGTTTGAAACCATGAAAGAGACAGAGCAGTGAGGCAGAGAGACCCGTGCAGGGTAGCTGTTCCCCAGATGCCGCAGAAAGCAGCGGGTCCCAGGCACAGAGCTCTTGGGCAAAGCCAGGACGCCCTGGCTCCTCGGGGATCTTGCCCCATTCAGCATAGTTATAAGAGGATTCCAGAGGTTAGAGACACAAGAGAGAAGGAGAAACAAAATGGCCTGACTCTGCAGAACTTACCCCAGGCTTGACTGAGCTTAGTGTAACCACTATAAAAATAAAGAGGTTTAGAAGCTGTGGAACAAGTTAGGACTGGCCAAAATACGTGCCTTTGTGTCCTTGAACTTTCATCTCCTCCTTCGCCCCCTTTTCTGGCGTGACTCTGCCCAAACCTGCGGTGGTTAAGACAGCCCCGTGATTTAGGAGGGGTCCCCAGCAACAAGCTACTTGGAGTTTTATGTGACTGAGCTCTGCGCTGATGCTTGCTCCAGGACACAGCTGAGAGGAGACTGGGCCATGAGGCTGTGGGTCCCCACCCCACCCCCGGCAGGGTGTGGCCTCAGGCAGCCACAGGGCCATCTGCAGGGGTCCCAACTGTCACATCCCTAATCTGTCACAGACACCAGGCTGTTCAGTCGCTCAGTCGTGTCTGACTCTTTGCTACTCCAAGGATTGCAGCACGCCAGGCTTCCCTGTCCTTCACTATCTCCTAGAGTTTGCTCATACTCATGTCCAATGAGTTAGTGATGCCATACAACCATCTCATCCTCTGTTGTCCCCTTCTCTTCCTGCCTTCAATCTTTCCCAGCATCAGGGTCTTTTCCAATGAATTGGCTCTTTGCATCAGGTGGCCAAAGTATTGGAGCTTCAGCTTCAGCATCAGTCCTTCCAGTGACTATTCAGGGTTGATTTCCTTTAGGATGGACTGGCGTGATCTCCTTGCAGTCCAAGTCCAAGGGACTCTCAAACATCTTCTCTAGCATGACAGTTCGAAAGCTTCAATTCTTCAGCGCTCAGCCTTCTTTTTGGTCCAACTCTCACATCCATACATGACTATTGGAAATACCAGGTGGACCTGCCCATAAATGCTAGAAGGGGGAAGGGAGAGCTGGAGGAGTTGGAGGGGGTGAAGCCAGTGCCCTGCGCTTAGGGGACTCTGAGGTCACTTATCTGAGTCTATTGGTGCCTCTTCATGTATATTAAGTTCACCCATTGTCTTTACAATTATGCAACTGGATTTATCAGCTAGAAGTTCTTGCAAGAACCTTCTCATCAACAGATCATCCGTTGGGGTGTGATTCAAACCATTCTGTCTTATGCGTTAACCGTAACACTGGGCCAGTCTTATCTCTTGTCCAAGGTGGGGCTGAGGCCCTGGATTGCCAGCATTATGTTACCTTGGCAAACTTAAAAATTCAGATCTCTGGACCCCATACAATACCCACTGAATCTGACTCTATTTTTTTAAATGAATACTTTTGCTTCTTTTTTTTTTATTGGAGTAAAACATGCAGTAAAGGAAACAAACCTTAATTAAGACTGTCAAGGTGAGTATACCCACCATGTTGCCATCACCCAACTCAAGCTATAGAGTATTTCCACCACCCTAAGGGCTCCTTCCACCCTTTCCAGAAAATACCCAGCTGCCAAAGGCAGCTCTTCTTCTGACTCCCATCACCCAGTTTTCCTGTGTTTGAACTTCACCTACACTGGCCTCTCCTAAAGGACTCTCGAGTCTGGTTTCTTTCCCTCCGCATTCCGTGTGTGAGATTTATCCACATTGTGGTTTGTAGTAATAGCTGTTTTTTTCCACTGTGGTGTGAGTGTGTGGTGTGGTGTGGGGTAGTATATGAGCATGCATGATAAGTTGCTTCAGTTGTGTCTGACCCTTTGTGACTCCATGGACTGTAGCCCACAAGGCTCTTGTCCATGGGATTCTCCAGACAAGGAGACTGGAGTGGGTTGCTGTGCCCTCCTCAGGGGATCTTCCCAACCCAGGGATCAAAGCCACATCTCTCACATCTCCTGCATTGGCAGGCAGGTTCTTTACCACTAGTGCCATCTGGGAAGCCCGTATATGAGTATGTGAGTGAAGTTGTTCAGTCATGTCTGACTCTTTGCGACCCCATGGACTGTAGCCCACCAGGCTCCTCCATCCATGGAATTTTCTAGGCAAGAGTACTGGAGTGGGTTGCCATATGAATATACTACCATTTATTTATTCATTCTACTCTTGGTGGTGTCTGAGTTGTTTCCACATTTTGGCTATGACACTAAAGCTGCTAAGAATATTCATTAAGTGCTTTTTGTGCCCCTAACACTCATTTCTCTTGGGAGTGGAATTGCTATGTCATAGCATAAATGCATGTTTATTTTGGATAAATAATTGCCAAACAGTTTTCCAGAGTGGTTGCACCAATTTGCACTCTCACCAACAGTGGACGGGGAGTCTGCTGCTCCACATTCCTGTCCACACTTGATACTGTCTGAGCTTTTCATTTTAGCCATTCTGGTATGTGTGTCATTGAATCTATTGTGGTTGTAACTTGCGTTGCCCTGTTGGCTAACGATGTTAAGAACCTTTTCACATGCTTGTTGGCCATCTGGGCTTCGTCTTTGTGAAGAGGCTGATCGAGTCTTTTTTAAAACTGAGTTTGGGGTCTCTTGTCAACTCTTCATTTGTAGGAACAGCTTGTTATGAACAACCTCTCGAGGTGACTTAAGAAGTTCATGCCTGAGAACCACCTCTGAAGAATTTCTTAAGATGTTCAATTTTCTTGAGGCATCTTTTTTCCTTTCTTCAATTCTCAAACCAGCAGTTGACTTTCTCCCTTTCTGTTATTCAGGTTATAGATTCAGTGCTTTCCTCTCAATTCCCTTTGGACTGCAGGTGGCATAAATGGACTTCCTGGCTTAAACATGGCTATTTCTGTCATTGGAGCCCAGCTGAGTCTCCTGGTCTTTCCGGCAGCATTTTGTTAGTGCTATAACCTTGTTGGTTGGAGAAAGATGGGAAGAGAAAGAAGAGTTTGGGAACTGCCCCAGGAGGACAAAGTCTACGGTTCCCCTCTCTTCTCTAACATCTGCCTTTCTTTTCTTCTGGAAGACCACAGAAGGGAGGATGTCTGCTCAGTGTTCTGTGTCTGCGTCCGGGTACATGTGTGTAGATGTGACCCACTCAGGTTATCAGGGAGACGTTGTTTCCACCTGTTTTCCTACCCTTCATATCAACTGAACAATCTGCCGTCTAAGTACAAATGCTCCCCAGTGGAGGAGGGGACCTAAACATTTTACAGTGTCCCGGGGTCCTAGAACTCATAGGAACCAGCCCTCATTCCAGAGATGGAAACTAAAGTAGAGAATGCTGGGGATCATGTCCCAGTGGGAGAGCCTGCTGATCTTTTTTTTACAAATGGTCATCCTGGCAAGAGAGGTGTGTCTCTTCTAAAGAGGATCAAGAGATGGAGGGAGGGGAAGAGTATGTCTTTTTTTTTGCCTTTAGTAATAAAGGGGGTTCCCTCTGGCTGCTCTTTTCCCTCTGAGAACTGCTATTTAGAGGCCCTGAGTGGCAGGAAGTGGTGAGGAGGTGGAAGGAAGGCAGAAAGCTCAGCCAGTGTGTGTGTCCTCCCCGCCCACACCTCCCAGTTGGAGGCTGGGGGAAGGGACCTCAGAAGGCTACTTATAGTATCATCACTGTTAACAAACATTCACCATGATTTTGTGTGCGTGCAGAGTCTGGCATTTGTAATTGTGAGACTGGTTCTGATGAAGATCTCCTCTTCCATTTGCAGGCAGGCTGTGATGGTGAGAGTATTGGAAATTGCCCATTTTCTCAGCGTCTCTTTATGATTCTCTGGCTAAAGGGCGTTATATTTAATGTGACAACAGTGGACTTGAAAAGGTAAGACCAGGTTTCTGCAGTATTGAAATAACTATTCTCAGTTCCCTATATACACAGGCACACAGAGAGACACCCAGGCAGACACATACAGACACACAGACATACAGACACAGGCGCATACACAGACCCAAATACAGCCAAAGACACACACATAAACACACTCAGACAGACACACAGAGACAGACACACACAGAGGCACCCAGAGACACAGACACACAGGCGTGCACACCCACACAGAGATGGAGACACACACACAGACACACAGACATAGGCACATACACAGACCCAAATACAGACACAGACACACACATACACACACCCAGACAGAGACACACAGAGACAGACACACACACAGATGGAGACACAGAGACAGATACACACAGAGGCACCCAGAGACACAGACACACAGGCGTGCACACCCACACAGATGGAGACACACACACAGACACACAGACACAGGCACATACACAGACCCAAATATAGACAGAAACACACAGACACACACATACACACACTCAGAGACACACAGAGACAGACACGCACAAAGGCACCCAGAGACACAGACACACAGGCGTGCACGCACACACAGATGGAGACACAGACACACAGACATACAGACACAGGCACATACACAGACACAACACACAGAGAGAGACACGCACAGAGGCACACAGACACAGGTGCACACGCACACACGAACAGATGGAGACATACAGACACAGGCACAAACACACACACACACACACACACACAGACGGAGACACACAGGTACACGCATGCACACTCCTGGGACCCATGGGCCCTGTCCCAGGCATGTCCACCCTGGGTTAGGACCCTGGGTTGGAGCGGGTGTACGTGGGCCACAAAGTAATTACAGGATGGGGTCAGAGGTAACCCGAAAGGAGGAGGAGGAGGGGAACCAGGAGGAACCTGCCCACCCCATGGTTGGTCAGCTATGACCCTCTCTGGAGCCTGCCTGAGCCCCACTCCTGGCTGATAACACTGGGGAGGGTTAACTTTCAGCCCATCTCCAGATAAAGGAAAGGAAAGTGCGGCCACACTTTCCTTGCCATTAGGACAGTTTGTAAACTTCCAGTTGCCTTTGAAGTTCTCAAGGGTGGTTTCTTTTCCACTGGTGTGTGTATGTGTGGGGGGGGGCATGGTTAAGCCTTGGCAATGATCCCAACCTTGGCACTGCCCTTCCCCCCTGCCCAGGAAACCCGTGGACCTGCAGAACTTGGCTCCTGGCACCAACCCACCTTTCATGACTTTTGATGGTGAAGTCAAGACAGATGTGAATAAGATCGAGGAGTTCTTAGAGGAGAAACTGGCTCCCCCAAGGTGGGCCTCGTCAAAACCAGTGTTGGCAACTTGGTTGTCACTTTTCCCTGTTCACAGACAGTTCAAAGCTCTGGTGCTGTGTGTTGGTTTTCTGAGGCCGTGGCGCTTACCTCCTGAGCTGTACCTGTGGGGTGCCACAGGAAACACAGCAAGATTAGAAACCCTGAGTCTAGGTGACTGGGGTTTCTCTACTCTGCCATTTGGCAATTAGGGTTTGATGGCAGGGAGTGGGCCGATGTCATGTGGGTGGCCCGTTTTGATGGCCCATTGGGAATGTGTGTTACATGCAACATCGCAGCAGGCTGGGCCTGCGAGGGAGCCTTCTAGTTCATCATCTTTATTTCAGTAGGGAGAGAACCGAGACCAGCAAGGCCAGGGGGCCCTCCATCCTAGGATGAGAATAGTCCACCCAGTGCTTTACTCCTGGCTGGTGTTGCTCCCAACTTTGTAGATGGAAATATTAGGAAAACATTTAAGGAGCAGTTTTCATTTTTATATCTGCACAGAGAAAGGCATTTCTTCCCCTCCTGCTTTGTATTCTGACTCAAACATTGCTGATGTGTGATATTTTCACTTTGAACTTTTCAAGGTACCCTAAGCTGGGAACCCAACACCCTGAATCTAACTCTGCCGGAAATGATGTGTTTGCCAAGTTCTCAGCATTTATAAAAAACACCAAGAAGGATGCAAATGAGAGTGAGTCCCTCCCATCTTCCTGTTTTCTGTTTTCTCCATGAACCTCTATTCCACCTCTGGTGTGGCTTCTTATAAGATCTGGGGAGTTCTGACTCACTGCACAGCGGGGAGGGACCTGGGTATAGAAATAAGGGAAAAATATCTCCCACCCTGAGCCTGCACATGGGTTTCAGGGACTGAGTGCTTTTCTAGAGATTGTCCAGAAAAGGATATTTTTAGGAGAAAACCATCACCATCAGTGATTCCTTGCTGTCCCATGGAATTCAGGGTGAATGAACCTTCTATTGGTGCTTCTTTCATTATATGATTTCCATAAAGTTTTTTTTTAATTTTTAATTTTTTAAAAAATGTTTTGGTCACATGGTGTGGTATGTGGGATCTTAGTTCCTTGACCCTGCATTGGAAATGCAGAGTCTTCTTTAGTTTATTTATTTTTAGTTGGAATGTAATTGCTTTACCATATTGTGTTGGTTTCTGCCATACATCAACATGAATCAGCCATAGGTATACACCTGTCCCCTCCCTCAGAGCCTCCCACCTCCCACCCCATCCCACCTGGAAAGCACAGAATCTTAACTGTTCAGTTCAGTTCTGTCGCTCAGTCGTGTCTGACTCTTTGCAATCCCATGGACCGAAGCATGCCAGGCCTCCCTGTCCATCACCAACTCCTGGAGTTTACCCAAACTCATGTCCATTGAGTCGGTGATTCCCACCATGAAAGTTTCTCCATATAGATTTTTGAATAAATGAATGAGTTCTAGAAGCAGCAGTGTTGTGTAGAGAGCAGAATTATTTTCCAGGGAGAAGTGAATCTTTTATTTAGATCTCATAAACCCACCTGTCTCCTTCCTGACTCTCTGACACTCACTGGCCGTGTCTCATGATATCTAGAGAGAGGAGGGCAGGAGGAGAATGGGATGACAGAAGATGAGATGATTGGATGGCATCATTAACCCAATGGACATGAGTCTGAGCAAGCTCTGGGAGTTGGTGAAGGACAGGGAAGCCTGGCTTGCTGCAGTTCACGGGGTCGCAAAGAGTTGGACACGACTGAGTGACTGAACAACAACAAAGACAGAGGAGACGTGGACTTCCATGGCTCATCTTAGTTGTTTTCTGCCTTCCTATTTTAGTTTATGAAAGGAACCTGTTAAAGGCCCTGAAGAAGTTGGATAGTTATCTGAACAGCCCCTTGCCTGATGAGATAGATGCCTACAGCACCGAGGAAGCTGCTATTTCTGGAAGGAAGTTCCTGGATGGCAATGAGCTCACGCTGGCTGACTGCAACCTCTTACCCAAGCTCCACATTATTAAGGTTTGTCCTTCCTCATACCTCGGGTGCTGAATACATGAATGGGGCTTTGTTTCATTTTGTTTTGATCTGTGTTTTGTTTTTTTTTTTTTTTGCCAAGGCAATCTGAAACACGGGCTCTTAAATTTAAAAGTCTAGCTTGTTTCTGTTCGCAGCATCCAAGCTGCAAGTTTAAGATCTGTGGATGCTATTCTCAGGTGTTCCTCAGAGGTTCTCATGAATCATCTGAGAGCTTGGCTCTCATCCTTCCATCCTCACAGCTTCTTTTTTCCAGTCCTAACCCCCACAGCCTAAAGACAAGCTCTGTGAAAGCAACTTGAGGGAATACATTGATTATAACTGGTATTTCACACTCCAGGCTTGGAGATGGTATGTGGAATCTGCGAGGATTAAAATGTGAACTCGGGAAATTCCCTGGTGGTGGCCAGTGGCTGGGACTCAGCGCTTTCACCGGGGTGGCCTGGGTTCAGTCCCTGGGTGAGGAACTAAGAACCTGCAAGCTGAGCAGTGCAGTCCAAAAACAAAAACATCAACCAAAAATCTGAGCCAACCTTGAAAATAAAATGTGAACTCAGTCAGTTGTTGGTGATGGGAAGAGTAAGCCTAACCCTGGGATAAGGGAGGAGGTTGGCTGTTAACACAGACCCCTTACAGCTGGTGAGCAGCTGCCAGCTCCTTGGCTGGACCACATGCAGCAGCCTGTTTTCCCGGGTGATCGAACACGAAATAAGAGTTGCTGGTCATGTATAATTAGGGTTTAAAGATTCCCTAGACCAGTGGTTCTCCAACATTAGTAGGCATAAGAATTGTGCCTACTAATTTAGAAATGTGCCTGCTCAGGGGATCCAGTTGTGTCAGACTCTTTGTGACCCCATGGACTATAGCCCCCCAGACTCCTTTGTCCATGGGATTTTCCCAACAAGTTTACTGGAGTGGGTTACCATGCCCTCCTCCAGGGGATCTTCCTGACCCGGGGACTGAACCCACATCTCCTGCATTGCAGGAGGATTCTTTACCACTGAGTCACCAGGGAAGCCCTTTTAGAAATGTAAACCCGTCAGTTCAGCCCCTGACTTACTAAAATCAGAATTTCTGGGGGTGACTCTGACATTCAGAAGCAGATGACCCCACCCTTGGTCTCCGTAGTTATGGCTGCTCTCCAAAGTGCCCCAGTCTGGCTGTTACTCACAGCTGTTAGTTGCTGTATCATTATCACTGTTGCTATGCCCTTGTTCTGGGGCATCCTTATTATTCAGATCATACCAGGTCCAGAACTAGGTCCTTAGTATAAAGATAGGGAGATGGGAGAGAAGACATAGGGAAATACGAGTCAATGACCTTGTATTCTAATAATGCGTTTATTTGGCATTTTAGTTCAGTTTAGTTGCTCAGCTGTGTCTGACTCTTTGCGACCCCATGGACTGCAGGTTCATGGGGTCGCAAAGAGTCGGACACGACTGAGCAACAGGGGTTGCAAAGAGTCTGACATGACTGAGCGACTGAACTGAACTGAACTGGACTGCAACATGTCAGGCTTCCCTGTCCATCACCAACTCCTGGAGCTTACTCAAACTCATGTCCATCAAATCAGTGATGCCATCCAACCATCTCATCCTCTCTTGTCCCCTTCTCCTCCAGCCTTCAATTTTTCTCAGCATCAGGGTCTTTTCCAAGGAATTGGCTCTTCGAATCAGGTGGCCAAAGTATTGGAGTTTCAGCTTCAGCATCAGTCCTTCCAATGAATATTCAGGACTGATCTCTTTTAGGATGGACTGGTTGGATCTCCTTGCAGTCCATGGGACTCTCAAGAGTCTTCTTCAACACCACAGTTCAAAAGCATCAATTCCCACAGTCTGTGGCTGGCTGTCCTGTGGGTGACTGGCCACCCCATTACTTCAGTCATTATTTGCCTTTCTCTTCCTTCCCGACTCCATTCCCAGCCTTGCCCCATTCATCTTCTTTCTTCTCTCTTCCCTGATGTGTTCAAGGGGCACCAACCTGAAAGCTAAGCCTTGAGGATGCTGCTGATCCTCCAAGTGAATTTTCTTTTTAATAACTCTGCCAGTGTTCTGACATGTACAATTTCATGATGGCAACTCTCAATCCTTCAAACCCGCCACATTGGTGATTATCCAAACCAGACATTTGAGAGCCATTTTCCAACAGGTTATTTATGTTGTTGTGTCTGGTTTAGTCCTTTTATTAAACATATTCTCATCATTGCTCTGACTAATGTAACATCACAGAAGCACATGGAGTTTAGGGAAGGCAAGAAAAAGACACACATATGTACACACACGCATATATACACAGACCAGTTGCCACTTGTTTAGCTCCTATAAAAAAAGACTGTTTAAAATGTCAGTAGAGGGGATAAACTTCAGAGTAAAATAAAGTAGTCCACGGCTCGAATAGAAGACCTAACTGCAAAATCTTCAAAGCCACTTAGCACTCAAAATACCCAGCAGCTTAATAATCTTCCAGAATGGAACAGTTCTGCAAGGCAATGAGAATCAATCTACAGGAATTTATGGTAAGACAGGGAGAGAATAGAGGGCTTTATAATCTATTCCCATCCTGAAACCAGCAAAAACATTCTGAAAGTCTAAAGCATTATCTCCACCTTTATTTCTTTTTGGCTGCATTGGGTAGCACCTGAGACCTTGGTTCCCCATCCAAGGATTGAATCTGTACCCCCTGAATTGGAAGCTCAGAGTCTTAGCCACTGGACCACCAGGGAAGTCCCTCTCCACCTTTTGTAAAATTAGAAAATGATGGACCACCAACTCAAAGACTTAGACACTAGCTTCTCTAGATCTTCAGCAAGGTTCGGATGTCTGTAAAAGTAAATAATACAGCCTTGAAGTGCCCAACTCAAGCTTCTTTATTTGAGGACAGAGCACCGAGTGAGCCAAGAGAGGCAGGGACCAGCTCTACGGAGATGAGATCTCTGTGGAGGCAGAGCTGAAGGTGAAACTGTTCAGAGGTGTCACCTGTGTGTTCTGCCACTGTCCCCTGACCCAAAGCAACAGGGAGGGGAGATGGAGGGGAGCAGAGAAGGAAAGAGGCATTCTGCTTTGTGACTGCTGAGCAGAGAAAAGAAATAAGCTTGCAATCACTCTGAAGACAGACTGTAGATGACCTCAGCATCACTTTTAGCCACGGCAACCTCCTCCTAATCTGTGAGCTTCAGAGTAGAGGAGGCACTAACCCTGACTTTGACCTTGACCCTCATGTGTCTCTGGGGCAGAGTATAGAGCAGTGTTTGAAGAGCAGGTGAAAAATGTTAGAGTGTTAGTCGCTCAGTTGTGTGTGATTCTGCGACCCATGAACTCTAGCCCACCAGGCTCCTCCGTCCATGGAATACTCCAGGCAAGAATACTGGAGTGGGCTGTCATTTCCTTCTCCAGGAGATCTTCCTGACCAGGAGTTGAACCTGGGTCTTCTGCATTGCAGGCTGTTTCTGTAGCATTTGAGCCACCAGGGAAGCCCCTTGATGAGCAGGTGTTTGAGGATAAATATCCAAATTGGTCTGCCTGTTGCCTGGCCTTCCTCCCATTGCTCTCCACCTTGTTTTTACGCAAATAGTAGGTCCAACGGATCTGCCCATTAAAGGATGGTTAGTAACCAAAAGGAATCCAACTGGGACCTCTATGTGGATAGGAAAGGGGGAAGGGTTAAATAGAAGAAAAGAGAAAAAGGCAGATGAGAAACACCTCTCTGGTTAAGATTGCTCCAGTAACCAAAGAACTTTTCGGACAGATACTTCTCTACAGCCTCAAAGAAATGAAAGAGAACATGAACCCTTCCCTGATGGCTTAGTGGGTAAAAAACCTACCTGCAATGCAGAAGACACAGGAGATGTGGGTTTGATCCTTGAGTTGGGAAGATGCCCTGGAGTAGGAAATAACAACCCATTCTAGTATTCTTGGGTGAAAAATCCCATAGACAGAGAAGCCTGGCGGGCTACAGTCCATGGGGTCTCAAAAGCGTTGGACATGACTAAGCTACTCAGCATAGCACGTGAACCTTTGGAGAAAGCGCTCAAAGACAAGTCCCAAAGTGTCAAAAAATATAATCTCGCAAAGAGGATGAAAATGAAACTGGTAGAACTGAAAAAAACCTTAAAGACAAAACAATTTCAGAAATTGTTTAGAAGTTGTATTACGAGTAGCAAGAGGTGGAAAATGACATTGCAGAAATCCATCAAAGATTTGGAAGACAGCCCGAGGAAATGATCTCAAATCGAATGGAGAAGAAGCGAGAGGTAAAGGTGTACCTAATCAGGAAAAAGAACAGGAAAGAAAAAAAGAGGGAAAAGAAGACTCAAAGGTAAAGCGTTTTGAGTTAAAGGCTGACCTGAACATTTACTTTAAGCAGCAATCCATGGTTAGAAAAATGCTGTCCTGAACAGCCAACACACTGTGATACAGCTTGCAAATTATATTTGAACTTTGATGATAAAAAAAAAACCCTTTGAGTGCCCAGATGATAATGATAACAGTAATAATCATAAAAGGTAAGTCCACCTACACAACGAAGAAATTCAGAATAGCCTCGTATATCTCTAAAGTGAGGTGAAAGTGTTAGTAGCTCAGTCATGTTTGACTCTTTGCAGCCCCCTGTCAGGCTACTCTGGAATTCCCCAGGCAAGAATACTGGAGTGGCGCTGACATAAATCAAAGCAAGATCCTCTATGACCCACCTCCTAGAGTAACAGAAATAAAAAGAAAAGTAAACAAGTGGGATCTTACCAAACTTAAAAGCTTTTGCACAGCAAAGGAAGCTATAAGCAAGGTGAAAAGACAACCCTCAGAATGGGAGAAACTGATAGCAAATGAAACAACTGACAAAGGATTAATTTCCAAAATATACAAGCAGCTCATACAACTCAATACCAGAGAAACAAACAAGCCAGTCAAAAAGTGGGAAAAAGACCTAAACAGACATTTCTCCAAAGAAGACATACAGATAGCTAACAAACACATGGAAAGATGCTCAATATTGCTCATTATCAGAGAAATGCTAATCAAAACTACAATGAGCTATCACATCACACAGGTCAGAATGGCCATCATCAAAAAGTCTACAAACAATAAATGCTGGAGAGGGTGTGGAGAAAAGGGAACACTCTTGTACTGCTGGTCGGAATATAAACTGCTATAGCCACTATGGAAGATGGTATGGAGATTCCTTAAAAAACTAGGAATAAAAGCACCATATGACCCAGTAATCCCACTCCTATACATACACCCTGAGGAAACCAAAATTGAAAAAGACACATGTATCCCTTTGTTCATTGCAGCACTATTTACAATACCTAGAACATGAAAACAACCTAGATGTCCATTGATAGATGAATGGATAAAGAAGTTGTGGTACATATACATGATGGAATATTACTCAGCCATAAAAAGGAATGCATTTGAGTCCATTCTAATGAGGTGGATGAACCTAGAACCTATTATACAGAGTGAAGTAAGTCAGAAAGAGAAAGATAAATATTGTTTTCTAATGCATATATACGGAATCCTGGTACTGAAGAATTTATTTACAGGGCAGTAATGGAGAAACAGACATAGATTTATGGACATGGGGAGAGGGGAGGAAAGGGTGAGATGTATGGAGAGAGTACGTGGAAACTCACATCACCACATGTGAAACAGATGGCCAATGGGAATTTGCTGTATGTCTCAGAAAACTCAAACAGGGGCTCTGGATCCACCTAGAGGAGCGGGCTGGGGCAGGAGACAGGAGGGAGGTTCAGAAGGGAGGGGACATATGCATACCTATGGCATGAAATTAAAAGACGCTTACTCCTTGGAAGGAAAGTTGTGACCAACCTAGACAGCATATTAAAAAGCAGAGACATTACTTTCCCAACATACGTCTGTCTAGTCAAAGCTATGGTTTTTCCAGTAGTCATGTATGGATGTGAGAGTTGGAGTATAAAGAAAGCCGAGAGCCAAAGAATCGATGCTTTTGAACTGTGGTGTTGGAGAAGACTCTTGAGAGTCCCTTGGACTGCAAGGATATCCAACCAGTCCATCTTAAAGGAAATCAGTCCTGAGTATTCATTGGAAGGACTGATGTTGAAGCTGAAACTCCAATACTTTGGCCACTTGATGCAAAGAGCTGACTCATTTGAAAAGACCCTGCTGCTGGGAAAGATTGAAGGCAGGAGGACAAGGGGATGATAGAGGATGAGATGGTTAGATGGCATCACCGACTCAATGGACATGAGTTTGGGTAAACTCTGGGAGCTGGTGATGGACAGGGAGGCCTGGCATGCTGCGATTCATGGGGTCGCAAAGAGTCGGACATGACTGAGCGACTGAACTAAACTGATGGCTGATTCATGTTGAGGTTTGACCGAAATCAACAAAATTCTGTAAGCAATTATCCTTTGATAAAAAAATAAATTAATTGTTAATTAAAAAAGGAAAAGAATACTGGAGTGGGTTGCCATTCCCTTCTCTGTGGGATCCTAGGATCACATTAAAAGCCAGAAAATAGTGGTTTAATAGTTAAAGGATTGGGGACTTCCCTGGTGGCTTAGTGGTTAAGAAGCTGCCTTCCAATGCAGGGGACGCAGGTTCGATGCCTGGTTGGGGAACTAAGAGCCCATATGCTTTGGAGCAACTAAGCCCATGCACCCCAACTAGATAAGCCTGTGTGTTGCAGCGAAGACCCAGCAGAGCCAATAGTTAAAGGATTAAAGGAAAGGGAGTGTGATGTAAGAATTTTATATCCAAGTAAATTGTTGCTTTTACCTAGACTTCTGGTCTTGATGGAATAAGCACCCCTGAGCCATTTTGTAAAAATAAAATTTCTATATGATGACATAATAAAAAAAGATAATAAAATAAGAATCCAGGAACAGAGAAGGTGTTGTGGTATAAAAGGATTAGTGATAGACATAGGATTTCTTTAGATCTGAAACCAGAACTAAAGCTCAAGAGCAGTGAGAATTATAGCTACAAGACTGAATCAGATATAGTAAACTTCTATTTTCACACTATTGGAAGGAGGATAATAGATCAGAAATGAAAATAAGTGTAAGTATACTAATTTCCTTGCTTATTATCAGGAGTAAGTAGAGATCAGTCAAAGAATAGTTAATAATCAAGAAATAAAGAATTCCTATTATTTAAAGTTATATAGGAAACCACTGGACCCACTCCAATATTCTTGCCTGGGAAATCCCATGAACAGAGGAGCCTGGCAGGTTATAGTCCGTGGAGCCACAAAAGAGTCGGACATGACTTAGTCACTAAACAACCACCACCTCTGGAAGAGTTAAAACAGACCATAAACCTTCCAAACCACCAGAGAGGGAAACACACACATACACAAATGCAAAAATCTTTACAGGAAGTTGGAAAACGAAGTATAACATTAATAAGATATGATATAAAACAAGTTTACATTTATGAGAGGCACATATGTAATAAATTTACCCAGAATGTTTGGGTAAAGCAAAAGCAGGCAAATGCAAATAAAAGAAAAGCAGGAGTCTTGACATTAATCTCTAGTAAGATTGAATTCAAGTGAAAGATATTAATTTAGGAGGTTCTTTGAAAAGTTTTGTGGTCCTGTCTTGCTGCATCATTAGCTCCCTGCTTCCAAAATCTGAGAAATAAGTCATGAAGATCTAATTGGCGACAAATTCTATGCTCATGTCATCCAAACATCCTAGGGGCCAATGCAATGGGAGATATTAGTCCTTCCAAGTATTGTTGTTCAGTTGCTCAGTAGTGTCTGACTCTTTGGGGCCCCATGGACTGCAGAACGCCAGGCTTCCCTGTCTAACACCAACTCCCAGAGCTTGCTCAAATGCATGTCCATTGAGTAGGTGATGCCATCCAACCATCTCATCCTCTGTCATCCCCTTTTCCTCCCGCCTTCAATCTTTCCCAGCTTCAAGGTCTTTTCCATTGAGTCGGCTCTTTGCATCATGTGGTCAGAGTATTGGAACTTTAGTATCAGTCCTCCCAATGAATATTTGGGGTTCATTTCCTTTAGGATTGACTGGTTTGATCTTGCAGTCCAAGGGACTCTCAAGAAGAGTCTTCTCCAGCACCGTAGTTCAAAAGCATCAGTTCTTTGGTGCTCAGCCTTCTTTATGGTCCAATTCTCACATCCATACAGGACTACTGGAAAAACCATAGCTTTGACTGTATGCACATTTGTTGGCAAAGTGATGTCTCTGCTTTTTAGTAAACTGTCTAGGTTTGTCATAGCTTTCCAAGTATTTGTCCCCCCAAATTTGGATCTAAGTTAGACCCAAGTCCTAATTCCCAGTATCTCAAAGCTGACCTTATTTAGAAATAGAGTTTTTGCAGATGTAATTAGTTAAGGTGAGGTCATGTTAGTTGATTAGGAGCAGGAGAGTGGGCCCCTAATCCAACATGACAGAGGTTCCTATAAAAGGGAGTTTGGATCCAGAGACTCCAACACAGGGAAAATGCCAGGTGAAGACTGGATCTGTACTCCCATGAGCCAGAGACAGAGAGACACCTGGAACGGATCCTTCCCTGGAGGCTTCAGAGGGAACCCGGCCCTGCTGACACCATGATCTTGGACTCTGGGCCTCCAGGACCGTGGGAGAAGACTTTTTTGTTGTTTCAAGCCACCCACGGTTGTAGTGCTTTGTTAAGGCAACCAGGGAACCCATACCATCTGCAAAGAGGATACACCCTCCTTTGTGATGAATTCCCAGTGACACCCTCCAGCCAGAGGAGACGTCTCACACCACTGTGTTTTCGTGATATCCATTGTCAGCTACCCCATCCTTACATCCACTGTTTCCTTGAGGATAAGGATTTTTCAGTTCATGAATCTGCCCTCTGCACATGGTAGACCCACAGTGAAATGATCCTCTTGGGCAGAATGATGGAAATCCACAGGTGTAACTAACATACATGGGTTCTTGGGGTTTCAGGAGGTGAGGCTCAGCAAATAGGAAAAAGAGAGGGCATTACAAAGTGATCCTGGCACAATCTAAACTGAAAATCCATCCCGAACCTTTGAAAGTGAAAGTGTTAGTTGCTTAGTCATGTCCAAATCTCTGAGATCCCATGGATTGTCTCCTCTGTTTGTGGGATTCTCTAGGCAAGAATAATGGAGTGAGTTGCCATTTCCTTCTCCAGGGGATCTTCCTGACCCAGGGATTGAACCCGGGTTTCATGCATTGCAGGCAGACTCTTTACCATCTCAGCCATCTGAATCTTTAGGCACCAAATAACTCAGCAGCAGAACACAGGGAGAGAAAACTACTAGAAGCACAAAGAGAAAGCCACCAGATTACAGAGCAAGCTCAGAGCTTTCCTGGTGGCTCAGATGCTAAAGAATCTGCCCGCTAGTGCAGGAGATTTGGGTTCAGTCCCTGGGTCAGGAAGATCCCCTGAAGAAGGAAATGGTGACCCACTCCAGTATTCTTGCCAGGGAAGTCTCATGGACAGAGGAGCCTGGTGGGCTACAGTCCATGCGGTCATGAAAGAGCTGGACAAGACTGAGCGACTGGACAACAGAGCAGCTTCGAGCCAGCAGGTCATGAGGGCCATCTGTGATGAACGGGTGGGCACAGTTGTGTAGCATCTCTGTTTTGAGTCCCACGCTCAGTGTACCCCCTGCAAACTCATCCTGCAATTTGGGCAGCTTGAAAGGCTGTAGATGCCACGGGAACTTGAGAAAGAATATAGTACACGCCTCAGAAGAATGGATTGTCTGATATAACTGCCTACGTTTGTGGGTTTTCCCTTTCTGACTGTTTCCTCTTCGTTTTTAGATCGTGGCCAAGAGATACAGAGATTTTGAATTTCCTTCTGAAATGACTGGCATCTGGAGGTACTTGAACAATGCGTATGCTCGGGATGAATTCACAAACACATGTCCTGCCGACCAGGAGATTGAACACGCGTATTCAGATGTTGCCAAAAGAATGAAGTGAAGCTGGGCTGTTTTCTGTCTCATTTCTCAGCTGTGTGAGCTAGACTATGAAAAGAATGTCTCCTTTGTGTTTCCCTCCCAGTAACCATTCTTTGCAAAATAATGCCCATACTTTAGCAATGTGGATACCATAGCATGATCCACTCAACAGGAAATGATTCCTAGCCTTGTAATTTGTCAGCTCACTTGTGTATCTGAATAATACCAGTATCTGTTGTTATATACTCCAATTGTCTGGTTTATGTTCATTTATATCTTTGGCATTCTGGGACCTTCTAATCCATTATATTTAGGGCATGTGTTTTGCAGTTTACGTTTCAAAGAAAATAAGGTTTGGATTCAAACCTTATTTATTATTAACCTCCTTTATTTTTTAAAAAATGTGTTTTTCTCTGATAGTTTTCATAATCATGCATAACCTATTTTTCTGCTCTAAAATGGTAGTTCAACTTTTTTAAAACAAAATAATTTTTATAATTACAAAGTGATACTTGCTTATTTTAATATTTGAAACAAAGTCAGAAGTAATAAAAAAAAAAGACAAAAGTCACCTAGAATTTCACCACACTTAGATAACTACTGATAGAGTATTGCTGAGTATCTTCCAAGTCTTCAGACTCTTTCACACACGCATTCACACCACATATAATTTCCTGCCTCTGTGGTATTGTGTTAGTTTATTTTCAAGGACTGGTGAAGGGAGCGCCCCCACCCCCCACTTGGTAATACCTTGATGGTCAGCCCTAGAGGACCTAAAACAGAGATACGGCACCACGGACCTCAAGAGGGCGCTTTGTGGCCAAGTTTCAGAGGGATGGAGAACCTCAGGGTCCACAGAGATGTGAGGACCTGAGAAGACCAGCGGGGACCAGAAGCAGTGGGAGGGTGGCAGGGACCGGAAACTGTGGGAGCTTCAGCATTGGTCCTTCCAATGAATGTTCAGGGTTGACTTCCTTTAGGATTGACTGGTTATCGTTTAGTTAAATTAGAAATTATCTGTATTAGGATTGTGACACGCAAAGACATTTTAACAGAGTCTTAAAGAGGTCTGAAAAAACGCATGTGACCTGTCCTTGCCCAGGTGGCTGACATACAAGTCTTGCAGATGACTCCATTTTTAAGTGTAGTTGGAAATCTGTTGGTTCCTGGCAGCCTTCCCCTCCCAGGGACCCCAAGAGCAGGCCCCTCTTTGCAGGCCCCTCAAAAGCTGTTCTTGTGCTGGCAGGTGAGAAGTATCCCAGGGTTGTTCACCTGCCTTAAAGTCTTCTGCAGGCATAGATTTTTGAAACAAAATGCATTTGTTCTTCCAAATACACCATATGTGTGTGTTAGTTGCTCAGTCGTGTCCAACTCTGTGACCCCATGGACTATAGGCAACCAGCCTCCTCTGTCCGTGGAATTCTCCAGGCAAGGATACTGGAGTGGGTTGCAATTCCCTTCTCCAGGGGATCTTCCCCACCCAGGGGTCAAACACAGGTCTCCTGCATTGCAGGCAGACTCTACCATCTGAGTTACCAGGAATGCAAATACAAGTCGTGAGAGCAGCCCTCCTTTGAGGCTGATCCTGGGAAGGTTCTTGGGCTAAGGAGATTCTGTTTTTGGTTTTAGTTGCCCAAGAGGCTGGACAATTCAGAAAAAATTAGCTTTACTTCTGAACACAGAATCTCCAAGTGTAGGCTGAAAAAGAATATGAGTGCCACAAAGGTGTACTTTCTGAGCATGGTCTAGCAAACAAGGATGCAACCTGTTTAGCCCAGGAATGAACCTTCTGAGACCAGAGGTCTCAACAGGTTACCTGTGAACTACAGGACTCTCCCCAGGAATTGAGTATATGCCCAAGCCCCCACAGACAGACACAAATGCACATACTACATAGATGCACACTCATCTACACACACACACATATGTTCACACACACTGACAGCATGGTCACAGAACTCTCTCACACCTGTTCAAATGTTAGGAGAAACACACTGACTGAAACCACCCCCCTTGACCAGGTACCACAGTAACCATCTGCTTGAGATATTTTATGAGAGGACGTCCTGGTGAGGAACACAGAACTAATAAGCCACCACCAATCGGAAGCATTCAGGCAAGGTCAAAAGGAAATGCCACATGTCTGACCACCTCCCCGAATCCTTTTCACTGGCGTCCACCTTGGCTGAGCAATGTGTGCGCCACCAGGAAGGACTCTGAGTCAGAATGATTGGCCAGAGACAACCCGGAAACTAATCCCATCACCCTGAAACCCGAGACTGCAAGCCTTGTGGCAGAGCAGGTTGTGGTTCCCTTAGCCTGCTGCTCTCACTGGAGCACCCCTTCCCAATAAAATCTCTTGCTTAGTCAGCACATGTGTTCTCCTTGGACAATTCACTTCTGAGTGTTAGACTCAGAAATGCAAATGAAAGCCCACTCTCATGCCCTGAAAGGGATCCCCCTTCCTGCAACACAAATACACGAACACATTCACACACATCCCCATAGACACACGCAAGCATACTAACTCATTCAATACAGTCACACACACTCACTCATGTACCCACATATGTGCGTGCGCATGCACACACACACACACAACCTGTAAGGTGAGGTCCAGGTTCCTTCCTTCCCTGACCCAGATAACTGACCAGAAACACACTTTTGCCAACATTCCACCCAGGTCTCCTTCCCCACCTCCAGTGGTTCACTATTAGGCTTTGGAAAAAACTCCCAATCTTTCTTTTACGGTTAAGAGAACCAACGTGTGCATCGTCCTAAGAACATGTAATTCACAAAACCCTGACTACTTAAGGTGGATTAGTTAGAGGATGTTTGTTCACATTATAGTTCTGAATTCTTCCTGGAAGCCTATGGAACTGACACAAAAACCGAGTCTAGCCGCAGCTGGGGCTTCCCTGGTAACTCAGACACTAAAGAATCTGCCTGCAATGCGGGAGACTTGAGTTCGATCCCTGGGTTGGAAAGATCTCCTGAAGAAGGGAATGACTACCCACTTTAGTATTCTGGCCTGAAGAATTCCATGGACAGAGGAGCCTGGCCGGCCACAATCCATGGGGTCACAAAGAGTCGGACATGACTGAGTGACTTTGATACACACTAAATGCCCAGGTTGAGGTTTGTGACCTGCGGGGAGGCCCAGAGCCTAGACCTGCTGCTGAGCCCTGGGCAGTGTTGTCCCATACGGCTGTTTCTGGCCATGTGCGCGTGTGCTAAGTTGTGTCCAACTCTGCCACCCTAAGACTGCAGCTCGCCAGGCTCCTCTGTCCATGGAATTCTCCAGGCAAGAATACTGGGGTGGTTGCCATGCCCTCCTCCAGGGGATCTTCCCGACCCTGGCATCACACCTGTGTCTCTTTTGACTCCTGCCTTGGCAGGCAGGTTCTTTACTACTAGTGCCCCTTGGGAAGCCCTCTTTCTGGTCATACCATATGCCAAAGTATTTGAAAGGTACATAGGAGTCTCTGAAACACTTGCACATAATTTCCCGACAGTGTGGACTACACTTAAAAGATGCAGAAGAATCACACAGGTTATTCTACCAAGGTTATTTGCTTCTTGTTTTTAAAATCTTTGACAAGGTGGAGGTGTAGAGGCCTGTTTGTGGGGTTCCTTTTCCTATTGATCTTGGGCTCTCAAGACTGGAGACAAGAGGAAGGAGAAATGGATTAGGGAGGTGCGTAGAATTCTAAGAGAGACAGCAGCAGGATCTGTCTTGCCTCCAGGATAATTGTTCAACTTTTGTTTGTAGCTCACTGGTCCCAAAAGAGAGTGCTGTTTGAAAGAAAATTTTAGGGTTATTTGGTGGTGGTTCAGGTGTTGAGCAGGCCATTTTGGTGTGTATTTTGGCTTTTTTTTTTTCTCCTGGCTAACGCAAGGGAAAAAAGAATTTGTTGTATTGGGTGTGATACCAGAATACACAGAAATTAAAAAGAAGAAAAAATGTGTCTTGCTTTTATAAACTGTGCAGTGATAATGACAAATAGAACAGCACTAGAAAGATGCCTAAGAACACGTGTAATAGGAAGCAAATGAGTGAGTGGGCAAAGTGCACACTTACCAGGTTCCTGAGGCGACGCTACATGAGTGATGTCATAGAGTGACCAAGTGCATTTGGGTAGCATTTTACAAAGCCTGGGCCAGTTTGTGGTTCCATAAGTCATGGGTGTGCGTTGGAAATTGAGGTGGATATGGTGACCACAGCGAGGTGGCTGCCACCTTGCCTCATGGTCCTTGAGGGGCTTCACTGGATTCTCTTCCAGGTGGCGCTAGTGGTAAAGAACCCACCTGCCAACACAGGAGACATAAGAGACGTGAGTTCAATTCCTGGTTTGGGAAGATCCCTTGGAGGAGGGCATGGCAACCCAGTCCAGTGTTCTTGTCTAGGGAACCCCAGGGACAGAGGAGCCTGGGGAACTGTAGTCCGTGGGGTCGCAGAGTCCAGCACGACTTAGCACGCACACACGTGCTCTCACGAGTGGGGCATGCTGGCCACCGTGGTGACGTTGTTCTGTCAACTCTGGGGGCCTTGTACCCTCTGGATAGAGCGAGACACTCCTGTCAGAGAATCAGAGCTGGGCGGTAGCGATGCATGGATGGGATTGGGAAGCGGGGGGGTGGCTAAGGTTCGTCTGCCTCACGTCTCTCATCTGAAAACCAAGCGGTGGGCTTGACTGCTGGGTTTCAACCTTGATGGCATATTAGAATCAACTGAGTGGCCTTAATCACAATAAGTGCCCAAAGCATGCCTCAGATCAACTGAGTCTGAATCTCTGGGTTTGGGCTTGGACTTCGGTGTTTTCAAAACTCCCTTGGGAAGATTCTCTTATGCAACAGGGATTAACAGCCACAGGTCAGATGCACTCTGAAGTTATTTCCAGCATTAACTGTCAATGTTTGGGTCCTGGGTTACACGTCCTGGTGGGGGAGTGGGGTGAGGGGGGGGGAGGATGGAGGGGATTGCCCATACTCAATAGAGTAGCTTACACTCAGGGCAGTTGACTGAGCCAGCCACAGGAAAAGTGAAAATGAAAGTCCCTCAGTTGTGTCCAACTCTTTGTGACCCCATGGATTATACAATCCATGGAATTCTCCAGGCCAGAATACTGGAGTGGGTAGCCTTTCCCTTCTCCAGGGGATCTTCCCAACCCGGGGATCAAACCCAGGTTTCCTGCATTGCAGGTGGATTCTTTACCAGCTGAGCCACAGGGAAGCCAGTGTACTATTCACCCAGTGGTTGAATGGTGACCTCTCCAAACTGGTCCACTCAGGGTCTCAGAACTCGAACTTACTTGGAAATAGATTCTTTGTAGATATAATTACTTACATTACGATGAGGTCATATTGGATTAGGAAGAGCTTTAAATTGAAAGTGGCTAATGTTATTTTAAGAGGAGAAGATGCAGAAACATTCACAAAGGGAAGAGGCCGATCGCTGGAGACACCCAGAAGCCAGAAGAGGCAAGGAGGGGTCTCCCCAGAAACCCTTCAGAGGGAGCATGGCTCTGCCCACACCTTGATTTCAGATTTTCAGCCTCCAGAGAGGACATTTCCATCTGCTCTTCTGAGCCACCCACTTAGCAGTACTCTGACTGCTGCCACAGGAAACCTATCCACCTGGTGAGCTTTGGATCTCAGAATGGCTGAGCCATGTTGTCATGGCTTAGTGACTCTAGAGCTGATGGCACAGCTAAGCAGAGAGGCAGTTGGGCTTCTCAAGAGAGCTGATGCCACTCTCCCAGCTGAGGAAGAGAGCCAGGTACAGACAGTGCAGTGCAGTTCAGTCCCTCAGTCGTGACCAACTCTTTGCAATCCCATGGACTGCAGTACGCCAGGCTTCTCTGTCCATCACCAACTACTGGAGCTTGCTCAAACTCATGTCCATAGAGTCAGTGATGATACCCAACCATCTCATCTTCGTCATCCCCTTCTCCTGACCTCAATCTTTTCCCAGGGTCTTTTCCAATGAGTCAGCTCTTTGCATCAGGTGGCCAAAGTATTGGAGCTTCAGCTTCAGCATCAGTCCTTCCATTGAATATTCAGGACTGATCTCCTTTAGAATGGACTGGTTGGATATCTTTGCTGTCCAAGGGACTCTCAAGAGTCCAACACCACAGTTCAAAAGCATCAGTTCTTTGGCGCTCAGCTTTCTTTATAGTCCAACTCTCACATCCATACATGACTACTAGAAAAACCATAGCTTTGACTAGATGGACCTTTGTGCAGACAAAGCCGGGTCTATTTTGAGAGAGATGGTGATTTACCCAACAGGCAACACCATGGTCATTTTGCTCTAGAGCAGAGGTGACAAGGTGGGAAATTGTTGAAAGTCTTTGAGTTTTGGTCCTGCCCCTGCTGATTTTGGATGCCGGACTTGGGGAAAGGCATTGAACCTCCCTGCACCTTCATTTTCTTATCTGTCAAAGGCAGGGATTGGATGACATAATCTTCCAGATCCTTTCCAACTGTTGAGTTGTAAACCCTGAGCCAGGAAGGTGGTTAAGTACCAATCATAATGCTTGGGAACTGCCCCCCAGCTCAGACCAGTGTCATGCTCCCTACAGCCCTTGCCCCAGATTTGGGTTTCAAGTTCAGATCCATTTAGCTTCTTCCCTTATAGGGATTTTTGGTGAACATTTGCTTTCTGGTGGAGCCATTCCCCAAATATAAGATATCTGTGTGGTCTGACTGAATTAGCAATATCTAGCAATTGCATTTGGCTTCCCAAATAGCTCAGCCGGTAAAGAATCTGCCAGCAATGCAGGAGGTGAAGGTTCAATTCCTGGGTCAGGAAGATCCCCTAGAGGAGTAAATGGCAACCTGCTTCAGTATTGTTTCTTGGAAAATCCCATGGACAGAGGAGCCTGGCGGGCAACAGTTCATGGGGTCGCATAGTTCATTGGATCGACTGAGAGACTGAACACAGCAATTCCAAGTATCTATCAGCAATCAGGGTTCCCTGGTGGCTCAGAGGGTAAAGAGTCTGCCTGCAATATGGGAGACCCGGGTTCTATCCTTGGATCGGGAAGATCCCATGGAGATGGAAATGGTAACCCACTCCAGTATTCTTGCCTGGAGAATCCCCATGGAGAGAGGAGCCTGGTGGGCAACAGTCCATAGGGTTGCAAAGAGTTGGACATGACTGAGCGACTTCACTTTTTTTTTAGTAGCAATCTTATGCTCCTATAATATGAGGGAAAGATTAATCCCCACAAGGAATCTGATAAGCTTCCTTTTCTCAGAATGCCTTTCTCATGGTCCAGCAGACCTTCAATAACCCAGACAGCCATGTGTAGACAGAAGGAGCACTCTCCAGCCCCCACCCAGCCCCCAACATGCATCACTCTGCTTTGCTCGTGTGTAAAACAAGCCCTGACTTTGAACACTCACCTTGACAGGGAAAAGTGGGAACAGGAAACGTGGAAATGGAGAAATGATGGTGAAAACGTGAGCACATGTTTTCTCTGCCATTCCTAGGATGATGTATACCCATCTTTTGTTATCTATGGGTGGGGCAGGGAATGGGTTCCAGAACCCCCACAGGTATGGAAATCTCAGGTGTTCAAGTTCCTTATATAAAATGGCATTGTAGAGTTGTCTCTCCATATCTGGAGGTTCCTCATCTGTAGATTCAACCAACCATGGATTGAACCCACAGATGTGAATGGCCTACTGTATTAGCCTTTTGGCAACCTAACAATTTAGCACAGTCTTAGGGGCCTAACTGATGGCTCAGTGGATAAAGAATCTGCCTGCAAGGCAGGAGACACAGGAGATGTGGGTTCAATCCTTGGACTGGGAAGATCCCCTAGAGAAGGAAAATGGGGCACTCCATTTTCTTGCTTGAAAAATCCCACGGACAGAGGAGTCTGGTGGGCTGCAGCCCAGAGGGTTGCAGAGAGTCGGACACAACCGAGCACTAAGCGCACACAGGGGTTAACACGGCACACGTGTATCGTCTCACTGGTTCCATGGGTCAAGGGTCCAGGCAAGGCAGAGCTGGATTCTTGGCTCAGGGTCTCACAGGTTGGAATCCAGGTGTCAGCTGGGGCTATGAGTCTTCTCTGAGGCTCAGGGTTCATGTCTAAGCTACTGGCTGTTGGCAGAATTTGGTTCCTTGCAGTCACAAGAGTGAGTCCTTCAGCCCCAATGCCCTCTCCTTAAGATGCCAGTTTGCTTCACCACCAACAGAAGAATGTTTCTGCTGCTTCATGTCTCTCTGATGTTTTCCATCCCTGGCTTCCAGTCCCTCTTTTAAAAGATTCATCTGATTAAGTCAGGCCCACCCAGAATACTCTCCTTTGGAATTACAATTGACTGATGAGGTCAGGCCCACAGAGGATATGTCCCTAGTTAAAATGACCAGAAGCTCCAATGAAATATGCAAAATCATTTTGTTATGCCTTATAATGTAATCCAGCTACAGGGGTGATATTCCATCATATCACAGGTCCTGTCCAGCCCTGGGGACCAGGGGGGTTACACTGGGCAGGGACACCAAGGTCTGGGGATCCTCGGGGCCATCTTTGAACTCCCCAGTCCCAGATGAGTTTGGGGCCATCTGTAATGGCCATTCCATAGGAAGTCTGCCTCACCATACAAAACCCATGGGCTGAGGTCAGCTGAGATGCCCGGTATGGGTGTCACACCATAGTACCAAGCGTCTGCTGCCTGTGTTCTTGGCAGGCTGCCCTGATACACTTTCACTTCTAATTGTTAGTCTTCGGCACCCGGGGAACGAGGAGGTTTGCCATTTCTGTGAAGTGGTCTGACTTGATTCCCAGGTTCCTCTGACAAAGCAAGAGTTTGTTGACTTTCAGTCCTGGCAGCAAATGTACCTATTTACTGAGGCTTTCGCCAAAGGGTAGGGAGACAGGGTGGAGCAGAAGGAAACGAGTCCTTTGCTGCTGGTCAATGCAGGGTTTTGTTATGGTTTTGCTCCATGGTGTACAGGTGACCAAGCCCCATATACAAGGAAGATAGCTTCCCTCCCCACCCCTACCCTGGCCGTCCCTGCATTCAGCCCAAAAGCCAGTTGTAAAGATGAAAAATAAGGAGGTGGGGAAAGAAGGCCCGTGTTTCTCCTGTGGTAGGAAAAGGTATCTTTTAGAAAGAAGCAAAGGATCTGAGAGAAGTTGCACAGAGTTTGGAAAATCAGAACAGAAGATGTCACTTCTCTGTTCTCCTAGAGTTTCATTCTGTATTGTTTGTTGGTGACTGCTGGATGGTTTTGCATCTTGATACAGGTGTTATTGTCTGTATGTCTCAGGGATTCTCCAAGACAGGCTAACGTTCCAGTGACAAGAGATGTGGGGAAATGGTTTGCTTTCTCTCACGCGTTTTGTAAGATATTTGGGGGTCATGGGCCCATGGACTTGAAGCCCCAGGAAAGTGAAATCTCTGACAAGATAGGGATGCTGAGTTGGGCAGTGACGTAAAAGTGTAACTCTGGGCTTGTGTGCACACAATTAAAGGAGCTCTCCTCGCCCACTGGAAGGTCACGGACCAGAGCTCGTGGGGCCGGAACCCTGGTCCTCAGGTCTAGAGAGGAACCTGGCCTCTGTCATCTCCAGGGGCTTTTAGCAGTAAAATGCTCAGATTCTCTATAGCATGCACTCTTCATCCAGCCTATGTAGCTATGACATGACTCTCCGACTTTCATAACAAAGAAAACTGAAAGTGTTAGTCACTCAGTCGTGTCCGACTCTGCGACCCCATGGACTGTAGCCCACCAGGCTCCTCTGTCCATGGAATTTTCCAGGCAAGAGTACTGGAGTGGGTTGCCATGGCCTCCTACAGAGCGTCTTCCTGACCCAGGGATCGACCTTGGGTCTTCTGCATTCATAAGAAGCCACCTCCAAATGAATCATGACTATTTCACTGTGGGGAGAGCTGGAAGGTGACAGTTCCCAAGTTTGGGCTAGTGTGTTTGTTTGCCCTGGGGGATCATCTCCTCATGAGAGGTGTCAAATAACACAGTGTCAAAATTTAAAAAATAACTAATTTAAAAGTTTTTAAACTATTCATCCTTGTATTTTCATGTTCTGGGAACAAAATGATTATTTTTTCTCCTTTGGAGAAAGATTCAGTACAAACTATCAAGGGATGTTGATTCTGTTCTCAGCAGTTATCTGATTCAATCATGTCAAATGAGATAAAAGCTGTTTCCCTGGTAAGAGATGAATATACGGTTTCAAGCACAGTGTGCCTGCATGGACAAAATGATTTCTATCTTTACTAATAAACACATCATTTGAGGGCTCTGGGCTTCCCTGATAATATGGTCTTTCCGGAGAACCATCTTCCCATTGTGTCCTCAGGACCAGACCCCAGAAATGCTCTGCGTGAACACAGCAGAGATTTGCCTCCACTGTGTCAAAGGCTTCCAAGAGTAACAATCTCTAGACGTGGCAGTGATTGCAGTGGAGGGGGTGTGAGAGCTTGCCCAGGTGATCTTGACAAAGGAAACATCTCATCTCTCAAAGACATCTTAGGTGGCCCTGTCTGACAGTGTGGATGGGTTAGATCACCTATCAAAGTCACCCCAAATTTCAGGGATACAACTTTTCTATTCAAGAGGTTCTACTTGGTATTTCTGAGAAGTTTAAAGCTCCATTTTCATTTTTAAAGAGGAGAGTTTTGGAAATATGATGACACTTACAGGTATAATTTGAAGTGCTACCTTGCAGGGACTGCTAACTTAACAATACTGATGTAGAGGTCTTTGGGCTTCCCAGGTGGCACTAGTGATAAAGAACCTGCCTGCCAATGCAGGAGACATAAGAGATGCAAGTTCGATCCCCGGGTTAGGAAGAACCCCTGGAGGAGAAGATGGCAACCCACTCCAGTACTCTTGCCTGGAGAATTCCATGGACAGAGGAGCCTGGCAGGCTACCGTCCATGGGGTCACAAAGAGTTGGACACCACTGGAGTGACTTAGCATACACACACACATTGATACAGATTAATGTGTGCACCACAAGATCACTAAGATGTGGATTTCAGATTCCCATCTTCTTAAGTGGTATGGAAAGGGTAACTGGAGTAGATGAGAGTCAAGGATCAGGAAAAGGGTTTAGAATGGGTGGGAGCAGAAAGATTACTCAACACTTGGGTTCTTAATCAAGGGATCTTAGGAAAGAACAATATATTCTTTGTTGTGCAGGAAATACAATTGCAAAACAGAAGCCAGTAGAGATTTAGTAAACAGAGTGATCAACAGGGCACTTCCAGGAGAACCTTGTCTCAACGACAGCTCTAGCTCTGCAGAGGTGAGCTGTGGTGCCATGGTCAATATTCTTCTCCTCTGGCAGGATCATAAAGTTGCTCCAGAAGTCAATGCAGGAAGCTTTGGGTTAGATTGAACACTAATTATCATAAGCAGTAGGCCCAAATATTTAACAAATTCAGTGAACTTTCAAGATAATCGAAAGATTATACAGGGACATTGTTGCTGTTCTTCAGTCTCTCAGTCATGTCCAAGTCTTTGCTACTTCAAGGACTGCAGCATGCCAGGCTTCCTTGTCCTTCCCCATTTCCTGCAGCATGCTCAAACTCATGTACATTGAGTCGGTGATGCCATCCAACCATCTCATCCTCTGTCGCCCTCTTCTCTTCCTGCCCTCAATCTTTTCCAGCTTCAGGGAAATCTTTCCAATGAGTTGACTCTTTGCATCAGGTGGCCAAAGTATTGGAGCTTCAGCTTCAGCATCAGTCCTTCAAATGAATATTCAGTCTTGATTTCCTTTAGGATTGGCTGGTTTGATCTCCTTGCAGTCCAAGGGACTCTCAAGAAGTCTCCTCCAGCACCACAGTTTGAAAGCATCAAATTCTTCCACACTCAGCCTTCTTTATGATCCAGCTCTCACATCCATACATGACTACTGGAAAAACCATAGCGTTGACTATATGAACATTTGTCAGTAAAGTGATGTTTCTACTTTTTAATAGGCTGTCTAAGTTTGTCATAGCTTTTCTCCCAAGGAGCAAGGGTCTGTTATTTTCATTTTTGTGGCTGCAGGGGCATAGCATTCTCCCTTTCTAAGATGCTTTCAGAAGGGACTCAGTTTACTTGGGTGAGGAGCATAAATGTGTCCAGGATAGGTACTGAGACCATCAACCAATGGTAGATGTTTGTTTTTTTTTTAAATTATTTATATATTTATTTATTTGTCTGCACTAGGTCTTAGTTTTGGCACACTGGATCTTTGATCTTTAGTTTCTGCATGCGAAATCTTCAGTTGTGGTACACGGAATTTTTCAATTGTGGCAAGCAGAATCTTTTTTTTCTAGTTGTGCATGCGAGCTTCTTAGTTGCAGCATGTGGAACCTAGTTTCCTGACCAGAGATTGAACCCCAGGCCCCCTGCACTGGCAACCCGGAGTTTTAGCCA
The DNA here is from genome assembly GCF_910594005.1 of Cervus elaphus. Taxonomy (NCBI): domain Eukaryota; kingdom Metazoa; phylum Chordata; class Mammalia; order Artiodactyla; family Cervidae; genus Cervus; species Cervus elaphus. The sequence continues at coordinate 2,962,860 of NC_057845.1, read as the reverse complement.
CTGGACCACCAGGGAAGTCCTGGTAGACGTTTCCTGAAGACAGGTCTCATACCTTTTTCATTTCCCCATCAGCATATCCTCAGTCTATAATTTCTATCCTGGTCCCTCTGCCTTCTTTAACTGGTCTTACAGTAACTGGGCAAAGGCTATCTAAGGTGATCTGGCCCTGGGCAAGTCATTTAATTTTGCTGAATCATAGTTTGCTCATCTGGGAAAGATTTCCTACCCAGCTCTTGGAAATGTTATGAGAAAGTATAGGAAAAAGCACAAAACTATGAAAAGTTGGGTAAAGGCAAAGATTGACATGCTTTTTTACCTGGTTAATGGGTGAGGCCTCGCAAGGCAGGGTGACCTCACCAGCAGGGAGCTGAAATGGGAGTCAAGTCTCTCCACTGATTGGGAAGCCTGGAACAAGCCACTTTTTCTCTTTAAGGCCAATAGGGATCACACACATCCTTTTAAGATTACAAGAAGAAATGCAAATTAAATCATTTTGGCAGTGTTAGTGTTAGTCACTCAGTCATGTCTGACTCTTTGTGACCCCATGGACTGTAGCCTGCCAGGCTCCTCTGTCCATGGGATTCACCAGGCAGTAATACTGGAGTGTGTTGCCATCCATCCTCCAGGGGATCTTCTCAACTCAGGGATTGAGCCCAGGTCTCCTGCATTGCAGGTGGATTCTTAACCATCCGAGCCACAAGGGAAGCCCTGGTGGGGGAGCTATAGCACTCCAAAACATGTTGAATGTGAACTATCTAGCTCTGTTCCAGGAGCCCATTGTCCCTGAAGAACCTCCTCCAAAAGACACCTTGACCTGGGAACCTGCAAGTAGGGTCCCCTCTGGGTCCAGGTCACTTTTGAAACCATAACAAACCCAGTGCCTCCTCATCCAGTCTGATTACTTCCTGTGGTCAAAGAGGCAGGTGAAGGGCCTTGCAAAGTATTGACCATATTTCTGTCTTTTTCTTTTAGATGTTCCTATTTTGCATAGGGGCTTCCCAGGTGGCACAAGTGGTAAAGAATCCCTGCCTGCCAATGCAGGAGACACAAGAGACACAGGCTGGATCCCTGGGCTGGGAAGATCCTCTGGAGGAGGAAATGGCAACCCACACCAATATTCTTTCCTGGAGGATCCCATGGACAGAGGAGTCTGGTGGGCTATGGTCCATAGGGTTGCAAAGAGTCAGACACAACTGAAGCCACTTAGCATGCATGCATAACTACTAACTTTATTATTATTATTATTATTTTTTACTTTTTGGCTGTACTGTGTGGCATGTAGGATCTTAATTCCCTGAACAGAGATCAATCCCGGGTCCTCTACATTGGACATATAGAGTCCTAACCACTAGACTGTCAGGGAAATCCCACCATTAACTTTTTACATTACTTTAATTAAGAAAATTTTTAAAGAGCCAGAGACAAGATGAACAGTGTCTAAGAGAAAATGTTGAAGGCCAAAGACCGAACATTCTACTTTTAACTTGCTGGTTTAGAATGATACCATGTTCACCTCCCAGGGATGGTCTTTTCAAAGATATGCCTGAAGGAAGTTGACTTTACTTATGAAGCAAGAGTGGCCAGATCCTTGTTGGCCAATGTCCCGTGAATGGCTGAGATTCACAGTCTGAGATGGGGGGATGGGAGGGCAGGCAATGACTGAAACTTTGGAGATACTAACTCAACACTAAAGTTAAGAATGCATCTTGCAAGAAATGCATTGAATGTCAGGGTCAATTGTAAAATTTTTCAGATTTTTTCATCATTATCTCCTGAAGATAATCACGAGGGAAATGACTTTTCATCAATTGACCTACATCTCTGCAGGTCAATATTCTATACTTGCCCTTCCCTTTGAGGATATGAAACCAATTTCAGTAATTCTCTACCCTTGATGACACCCAAGGACTGATACCTCTTCACATAGCTATGGGTGGAAGTCCCATTTTTGAGAGAGAGTTCTTAGTTAGTAATGACAAAAAATGAAATAGATACCACCTATCTGGGAAAGTTCTGACCCATCCTAAAGGCAGGAAAGAGCCTGGTGGCTCTGACAACAGGTCATCCTCTCTCTTGACATTGGCCATTGAGTTAATGTTGGGCTCCGTGGAACCTACCACTCAAAAAGCCAGCATCCTTAGGCCAATTTACCCAAAGCTGATGCTGGAGCTTGTGGAGAGCAACCCGACTCAGGCAAGGGTTTCTGCCTTTTTGGGGGGTGCTCGTGTCCCTGTCAGGTTCATAAGTCTCTGCGGTGCCTGGTCGTAGTTCCCCCTCTTTAAGGCTTCTCAGTGGAACCAGCATCACTTGGGGTTGAACTCTTGTGGGTCCAAGATCTGATAAACAGTCATTGTTCTGACTAACACCTTTATGAGTAAAATTTTGTGAAAATTGTAGCATTGTCAATGACACAAGGAAGGGTAATTTATACCTTTTGTACTCAGATAATATTAAAGCTGAAAGTAATATTACAATCATATGGGGAAAATTTCAGGTGAGGAATCCCAGAGAGTTTAAATTACTTGCAACATACCTTCAGCCACCTAGGGTAGAGTTGGAATTAATATCCAAACATCTTGATTCATAGCTAAGGACCAAGAACCAAGAAGGTGCTCCTCAAATGTGGTACTCAGGCCAGCAGCAGCCACATCACTGGGGACTTGCCAGGAATGCATGCTCTTGGGTCCCACTCTGGACCTCATGCATTAGAAGATCTGGGGTCTGTATTTTAATAAGGCCTCTAAGGACTTCTGATGCTTTCGAACTGTGGTGCTGGAGAAGACTCTTGAGAGTCCCTTGGACAGCAAGGAGATCAAACAAGTCAATCCTAAAGGAAATCAACCCTGAATAGTCTTTGGAAGGACTGATGTTGAAGCTGAAGCTCCAATACTTCGGCCACCTGATGCAATGAACCGACTCACTGGAAGAAGACCCCAGTGCTAGGAAAGATTGAAGGCAGGCGGAGAAGGGAGCGACAGAGGATGAGATGGTTGGATGGCATCACCGGCTCAATGGACATGAGTTTGAACAAACCCCAGGAGACAGTGAAGGACATGTATGCCTAACGTGCTGCAGTCCATGGGGGTCACAGATTTGGACACGACTTACTGGCTGAACAGTACAAAGCTGGAGAAGCACTATTCTATGGTTGGGTAAGCTTAAGGAGGTCAATTCAATATTTTTTATTATTTGTAGAAAAGTTGTGGTAAACATTGATTTGTATAATGCTTTTTTAAATTCATTTGTACATTCTTTTTTTTTTTTTTTTTTGGCTGCACTGTTCTGCACATGGGATCTTAGTTTCCTGACCAGGAATCTGTGCCCCTTGCATTGGAAGCCAGAGTCTTAAACACTGAACCACCAAGGAAGTCCTCATACATTAATTCTTGAGTACCCATTCCAGTATTAGGCAACACATGAATCAGAAAGACATTGGATAAAGGTCCTTCCTTCAATTAGCTGATGGGAACATGGCATTGACAGAACTTTTATATTAAGATGTAAGGAAGAATATGATTAAATCCTTGAATGATACAGACATCAAAGGCAGTGTGAGTTTGGGAACAATTTGGGCTGCAGAAGTGAGGTTGGACATGTCCATGGGGAGAGATGATTATTAGTCAGATGGCAGAATTGAGCCTGAAAGTGAAAAGTGTCAGTCACTCAGTCGTGTTCAACTCTGCAACTCCATGGACTGTAGACCGCCAGGATCCTCTGTCCATGGAATCTGCCAGCTAACAATACTGGAGTGGGTGGCCATTCCCTTCTCCAGGGGATCTTCCTTAATCAGAGATTGAACCAGAGTTTCCTGCACTGCAGGTGGACTCTTTACCACCTGAGCCACCAGGGAAGCCCAGAATTTGGCCTGGTGAATTCTAGAAACAGCAACCATAATGGAGGCTGGCCAGATTAAGAGAGACGGCTTGTGCTGGGAAATTTCTAGACTGAACTTCTCTCCTTTGAGGATCTTAGGGGTTCTAGCCTCGACAATAGAGTTTCAGGAGGGGAGTCAGCCCTCGTCTCGTGTTGAGGCATGGAGCTCCGCTTACCTCTCGAGTTGTGAAAGGGGTGTCAGACGTCCTGCTGAGTTGAGGTGGGGAACTTGGGCTTTTTCTAGAGGTGCAACAGGGGAGTCAGACCTCCCTTCCTGTTGTGAGGAAAAACTCGGAGTTCCATTCAGGTTCCTGCAGGGGAATCAGGCCTTATCTCGAGTGGAGGGGGAACTCAGTGTCCTTTTGATTTGCAGAAGGAAGCTTGGGGTTCCTGCAACGGGTATCTCAGGAACCTCTTGAGTTGCATAAAGGGAGTCAATTCTCCTTCTGAGTTTAGAGAGGAGACTTGGGATTGCTCTTGAGGCACTGCAGGAGAAAAAGGCCTCATCTCGCGTTGAGGGGGAAGTCTTGTGGATTTTATCGAGTTGCGGCTGGAAGCTCTGTTTTCCTCTCGAGTTGCAACTGCGACCTCAGGGCACCTCACATGTTGCCTCAGGGAAGTCAAGTCTTCTTTTGAGTTGCATGGGGGAGAGCAGGATTGCTCTCCAGTCAGTGCAGGGGAATCGGACCTCATCTCGCATTGAGGGGGGAGTCTCATGGTGTTTCTTGATGTGCGGCGGGAAGATCCTGGTTCCTCTCGAGTTGTGATGGGGACTTCAGGGAATCTCTCATGTTTCCTCAGGGAAGTCAGTCCTCCTTTCAATCTGCGAGGGGCACCTAGGGATTCCTCTCCAGTCGCTTCAGGAGAATAGGGCCTCATCTCGCATTGAGGGGGGAATCTCCTGGTGTTTCTTGATGTGTGGTGGGAAGATACTGGTTCCTCTCAAGTTGCAATGGGGACTTCAGGAAACCTCTCGTGTTGCATCAGGGAAGTCAAGTCTCCTTTCGAGTTGCAAGGGTGAGCACGTGATTGCTCTTGAGTCACTGCAGGGGAATCAGGCCTCATCTCACAATGAGCGGGGAAACTCGGGGTGTTTCTCGAGATGCAACTGGAAATTTGGTTTCCTCTCAAGTTGTGACAGGGACCTCAGGGAACCTCTTATGTTGCCCCAGGGAAGTCAGGCCTCATTTCAATCTGCGAGGGGCACCTCGCGATACCTCTCAAGTCACTGCAGGGGAATAGGGCCTCATCTCGAGTTGAGGTGGGGAACATAGGGCCCTTCTCAAGTTGTGGCGGGAAACTCAGGGCTCCTCTCGAGTGGCGACGAGTATCTCGGGGAACCTCTTGAGTTGCATTAAGGGAATCAAGCTTCCTTTCAAGTTTCGAGAGGGAAGTCGGGATTGCTCTTGAGGTGCTGCAGGGGAAAAGTGCCTCTTCTTGTGTCGAGCGTGGAATCTCGTGGTTTTTCTCGAGTTGGAATGGGAATCCTGGGGTTCCTCTCGAATTGTGATGGAAACTTCATGGAACCTGTCTTGTTGCCTCAGGGAAGTCGAGTCTCCTTTCTGGTTGCGAGGGTGAGCGCGGGATTGCTCTCGAGTCACTGCAGGAGAATCGCGCCTCATCTCTAAATGAGCGGGGAATCTCGGCGTGTTTCTTGAGTTGTGGCAGGAAGCTTTGGGATCCTCTTGAGTTGCAACAGGGACATCAGGGAACCTCTCATGTTGCTTCAGGGAAGTCAGGCTTCCTTTCAAGTTGCGAGGTGCACCTCAGGATTCCTCTTGATTCGCTGCTGAGGAATATGGCCTCATCTCAAGTTGAAGCAGGTAACTCAGGGTTCCTCTCCAGTTGCGACAGGGATCTTGGGGTTCTTATCGAGTTTCAACAGTGGAGTCGGGCCTCGTCTCGTGTTGAGGCAAGAAACTTTTGCTTTCCTCCTGAGTTGTAAAAGTGGTATCATGCCTCCTGTTGAGTTCAGGTGGGGAACTTGGGCTTTTTCTAGAGGTGAACCAGTGGAGTCAGACCTCCTTTCGTGTTGTGAGGGGATACTCGTGGTTCCATTCGAGTTGGTGCAGGAGAATCAGGCCTTATCTCGATTTGAGGGGCAATTTGGTGTCCTTTCGTCAGGAACTGCAGGGTTCCTCTCGAGGTTCAATAGATGAGACAGCCCTCCTCTTGGGGTGTGAGTGGAAAGTCGGAATTCCTCTTGAGTTGAAACAGGGGAATCAGCCCTCTTCTCAAGATGAGGTGGGGAACACGGGGCTCTCCTCAAGTTGTTGTGTGATACTCGTTCTTCCTCTCGAGTGGTGACAGGCATCTCGGGGAACCTCCTGAGTTTCATAAAAGGAGTCAAGCCTCCTCTCGAGTTTTGAGATGGAACTCAGGATTGCTCTCGAGGTGCTGCAGTGGAAATGGGCCTCATCTCGCGTTGAGGGGGGAATCTTGTGGTTTTTCTCGAGTTGCGGTGGGAAGCCTGGGGTTCATCTCAACTTGCGACAGGGATTTCAAGGAACCTCACGTGTTGCCTCAGGGAAGGCAATCTCTTTTTGAGTTGCGATGGCGAGCGCTGTATTGCTCTCGTGTCACAGCAGGGGAATCGGGCCTCATCTCTGTGGAATCTTGGGGTATTTCTTAAGTTGTGATGGGAAGCTTTGAGTTCCTCTCAAGGTGCGATGGGGACCTCAGACAACTTCTCTTGTTGCTTCAAGGAAGTCAGGCCTAATTTCATGTTGCGAGGGACACCTAAGGATTCCTCTCAATCGCTGCAGGAGAATAATGCCTCATCTTGAGATGACACGTGTGACTCAGGGTTCCTCTCCAGTTGTGACAGGGATCTCTGTGATCCTATCGAGTTTCTGAAGGTGAGTCAGGCCTCGACTCATGTTGAGGCAGGGAATCCGTTTGCCTCTCAAGTTACAAAAGGGGTGTCAGGTCTCCTGTTGAGTTCAGGTGGGGAACTTGGCTTTTTTCTAGAGTGAAAAAGGTGAGTCAGACCTCCCTTCATGTTGTGAGAGGATACTCAGGGTTCCATTCGAGATGGTGCAGGGGAATCAGGCCTTGGCTAGAGTTGAGGGGAAAATCGGTGGTCTTTTGACTTGCGGCAGGATCCGTGGGGTTCCTCTCAAGTTTCAATAGGTGAGACAGGTCTCCTCTTGATGTGAGAGGGGAATGTCTGGATTCCTCTGATGCGGAAGCAGTTGGGAAACACGGGGTTGTTCTCAACTTGTGGTGGGAAACTCGGGGTTCCTCTCGAGTTGTGATGGGTATCTGGCAGATCCTCTTGAGTTGCATAAAGGTAATCAAGCCTATTTCGAGTTTCAAGAGGGAACTCGGGATTGCTCTTGAGATACTGCAGGGAAAGAGGGCCTCATCTCGTGTTGAGGGGGGAATTTCGTGGTTTATCTCAAGTTGCCTGGGGTTCCTCTTGACTTGTGATGGGGGCCTCAGGGAACCTCTTGTGTTGCCTCAGGGAAGTCAGCCCTCCTTTCAAGTTGCGAGGGGGCACCTTGGGATTCCTCTCGAGTTGCTGCAGGGGAATAGGGTCTCATCTCTACTTGAGACAGGTAACTCAGGGTTCCTCTCCAGTTGCAACCGGAATCTCATGGTTCCTATTGAGTTTCAACAGGGGAGTCAGGCCTCAACTCGTTTTCAGGCATGGAACTCCGCTTTTATCTCGAGTTGTAAAAGGGGTGTCAGGCCTCCTGTCGAGTTCAGGCAGGGAACTTGGGATTTTTCTAGAGGTGCAACAGGGGAGTCAGACCTCCTTTCGTGTTGTGAGGGCATACTCAGAGTTCCATTCGAGTCGGTGCAGGGGAATCATTCCTTATCTCGAATTGAAGGGGAACTCGGTGTCCTTTCAACTTGGGACAGGAAGCGCGGGATTTCTCTAGAGGTTCAATAGGTGAGACAGGCCTCCTCTTGAGGTGCGAGGGGAAAGTCAGGATTCCTCTTGAGTCGGTGCAGGGGAATCGACCTTCATCTCAAGATGAGGTGGGGAATATGGGGGTCATCTCATGTTGAAGGAATCTTGTGGTTTTACTCAAGTTGCCTTGTGAAGCCTGGTGTTCCTCTCGACTTGTGACGGATTTCAGGGAACCTCTCGTGTTGCCTCAGGGAAGTCAAGTCTCCTTTCAAGTTGCGAGGGGGAGCGTGGGATTGCTCTCGAGTCACTGGAGGGGAATCGGCCCTCATCTCGCAATGAGCGGGAAATGTCGGGGTGATTCTCGAGTTGCCATGGGAAGCTTTGGGTTCCTCTCGAGTAGCGATGGGAACCTCAGGGAACCCCTCATGTTGCCTCAAGGAAGTCAGGACTCCTTTCATGTGGCGAGGGGTACCTAGGGATTCCTCTCGAGTATCTGCAGGGGAATAGGGCCTCACCTCGAGTTGAGGCGGGTAGCTCAGTGTTCCTTCCCAGTTGCAACAGGGATCCTTTCGAGTTTCCAAATGCGAGTCAGGCCTCATCTCGTGTTGAGGCAAGGAACTCCGTTTTCCTCTCAGGTTGCAAAAGGGCAGTCAGACCTCCTGTCAAATTGAGGTGGGGATCTTTAGCTTTTCCTAGAGGCAAAACAGGGGGTTCAGATGGGAATCAGGCCTTATCTTGAGTTGAGGGGGATCTCAGTGTCTTTTGGACTTGTGTCAGTAAACAGGGACCTCAGGGAACCTTTCATGTTGCCTCAGGGAAGTCAGGCCTCCTTTCAAGTTGAGAGGGGAACCTCGAGATTCCCCTTGAGTCGCTGCATGGGAGTAGGGCCTCATCTCGAGTTCAGGCGGGTAACTCAGGGTTCCCCTCCAGTTGCAACAGGGATCTCGGGGTTCCTATCGAGTTTCAGCTGGGGAGTCAGGCCTCTTCTCACTTTTAGGCATGGAATTCCGCTTTCCTCTCAAGTTGTAAAAGGGCTGTCAGGCCTCCTGTTGAGTCAGGCGGGGAAGTTGGGCTTTTTCTAGAGGTGCAACAGGGAAGTCAGACCTCCCTTCGTGTTGTGAGGGGATACTTGCGGTTACATGCGAGTTGGTCCAGGGGAATCAGGCCTCATCTCGAGTTGAGGGGCACTCAGTGTCCTTTCGACTTGCGGCAGGAACTGCGGGTTTCTCCCGAGTTTCAATAGGTGAGACAGGCCTCCTCTTGAGGTGCCAGGGGAAAGTAGGGATTCCTCTCTAGTCAAAGCAGGGGATTTGGGGCTCATCTGGAGATGAGGTGAGGAACATGGGCTCTTCTCGAGTTGTGGCGGGAAACTCAGGGTTCCTCTCTAGTGGCGACGGGTATCTTGGGGAACCTGTGAGTTGCATAAAGGGAGTCAAGCCTCCTTTCGAGTTTTGAGAGGGAACTCAGGATTGCTCTCAAGGGGCTTCAGGGGAAACGGGCCTCATCTCTCCTTGAGTTGGAAATCTCCTGGTTTTTCTCAAGTTGCGACAGGAAGCTTGGAGTTCCTCTCTAATTGTGACGGGAATATCAGGGAGCCTTTCCTGTTGCCTCAGGGAAGTCAAGTCTCCTTTCGAGTTGCTAGGGTGAGCACGGGATAGCTCTCGAGTTACTGCTGGGAAATCGGGCCACATCTCCAATGAGTGGGGAATCTCGTGGTGTTTCTGGGGTTTGGCGGAAAGCTTTGGCTTCCCCTCGCCTTGAGAATGGGAGCTCAGGGAACCTCTCATGTTGCCTCAGGGAAGTCAGGCCTCCTTTCAAGTTGCGAGGGGCACCTCAGGATTCCTCTGGAGTCGCTGCAGGGGAATAGGGCCTCATCTTGAGTTGAGGTGCGTAACTCAGGGTTCCCCTCCAGTTACGAGAGGGATCTCTGGGTTCTTATCGAGTTTCAACAGGTGAGTCGGGCCTCATCTCATGTTGAGGCATGGAACTCCACTTTCCTCTCGAGTTGTAAAAGAGTGGTCAGGCTTCCAGTCCAGTTGAGGCGGAGAACTTGGGCTTTTTTGGTGGTGCATCAGGGGGGTCAGACCTCCTTTCCTGTCGTGAGGGGATACTCGGTGTTCCATCCGAGACAGTGCAGGGGAATCAGGCCTTATCTGGAGTTGAAGGGAAACTCAGGGTTCCTCTCCTGTTGCGACAGGGATCTCGGGGTTCCTATCAAGGTTCAACAGGTGAGTCAGGCCTCGTCTCCTGTTGAGGCATGGATCTCTGCTCTCCTCTTGAGTTGTAGAAGGGGTGTCAGGTCTCCTGTCCAGTTTAGCCATGGAACTTGGAATTTTTCTAGAGGTGCAACAGGGGAGTCAGGCCTCCCTTTGTGTTGTGAGGAGATACTCGGGGCTCCATTCGAGTCAGTGCAGGGGAATCAGGCCTTATCTCAAGTTGAGAGGGACCTCGCTGTCCTTTCAACTTGAGCAGAGACTGTGGGGTTCCTCTCAAGTTTCAATAAGTGAAACAGGCCTCCTCTTGAGGTGCAAGGGGAAAGTTGGGAGTCCTCTCTAGTTGAAGCAGGGGAATTGGCCCTCATCTCGAGATGAGGTGGAGAACACGGGCCTCTTCTTGAGTTGTGGTGGGAAATGAGGGGTTCCTCTTGAGTTGCGATGGGTATTTCAGGGAACCTCTTGAGTTGCATAAAGGGAGTCGAGCCTCCTTTCGCATTTCGACTGGGAACTCAGGATTGCTTTTGAGGTGCTGCAGGGGAAAAGGGCCTCATCTCCCGTTGAGGGGGGAATCTCATGGTTTTTCTCGAGTTGCGGCCTGATGCTTGGGTTCCTCTCAAGTTGCAATGGGGACCTCAGGGAACCTCTCGTCTTGCCTCAGGGAAGTCAAGTCTCTTTTCGAGTTATGAGGGAGGAGCACAGGATTGCTCTTGAATCACTGCAGGGGAATCGGGCCTTATCTCGCATTGAGGGGGGATTCTTGTGGTGTTTCTCGAGTTGCGGTGGTAAGTTTTGGGTTCCTCTCGAGTTGCGATGGGGACCTCAGGGAGTCTTTCATGTTGCCTCAGGGAAGTCAGGCCTCCTTTCAAGTTTCGAGGGCCACCTCGGGATTCCTCTCGAGTCGCTGCAGGGGAATATGGCCTCATTTTGAGTTGAGGCGGGAATCTCAGGGTTCCTCTCCAGTTGCAGCAGGGATCTCAGGGTACCTATCGAGTTTCAACAGGGGAGTCAGGCCTCAGCTCGTGTTGAGGCATGGAACTCCACTTTCCTCTCGAGTTGTAAAAGGGCTGTCAGGCCTCCTGTCGAGTTGAAGTTGGGAACTGGGGCTTTTTCTAGAGGTGCAACAGGGGAGTAGACCTCCCTTCATGTTGTGAAGGCATACTCAGGGTTCCATTCGAGTCAATGCAGGGGAATCAGGCCTTATCTCGAGTTGAGAGAGAACTTGCTGTCCTTTCAATTTGAAGCAGGAACTGGGGTTCTTCTCAAGTTTCAATAGGTGACAGAGGCCTCCTCTTGAGGTGCGGGGGGAACACTGGGATTCTTCTGGAGACGAAGCAGGGGAATTGGCCCACATCTCGAATGAGGTGGGGAACACGGGGCTCTTCTCGAGTTGTGGCAGGAAACTCTATGTTCCTCTCGAGTGGCGATGGTTATATCGGAGAACCTCTTGAGTTGCATAATGGGAGTCAAGCCTCCTTTTGAGTTTTGAGAGGGAACACGGGATTGCTCTCGAGGCGCTGCAGGGGAAAAGGGCCTCATCTCGTGCTAACGGTGGGATCTCTTGGTTTCTCGAGTTGCGGCAGGAAGCTTTGGCTTCCTCTCAGGTTGCGACATGGTCCTCTGGGAATCTCTCATGTTGCTCCAAGAAAGCCAGGCTGCATTTCGAGTTGCAAGGGGGAAACTCGGGATTTTCCTCGAGTCGCTGCAGGGGAATATGGCCTCATCTCAAGTTGAGGCGTGAAACTCTTTCTATAGGATTAGTTTACATTTTAAAAATTAGTGTGTAGTAACAACTGAAATGATCATCAAAATGAGAATAGATAAATAAATTCATATATGGGATGGTATTCAGCAGTAAAAAAAGAACAAAACAACAGGGAATACTCTCAAATATGTGTTGAACAAAAGAAAAAGAGGCAAAATAAAAGAAAGATTCTATCTGATCCCACTTATATGAAGTTTGAGAACATGAAAACTGAGCCAAGGTGATAGAAATCAAGACTAGCATTTCTCATGATGTACTCTGCATATAAGTTAAATAAGCACGGTGCCAACATACAGCCTTGATGTACTCCTTTTCCTATTTGGAACCAGTCTGTTGTTCTATGTCCAGTTCTAACTGTTGCTTCCTGCCCTGCATAAAAATTTCTCAAGAGGCAGGTCAGGTGGTCTGGTATTCCCATCTCTTTCAGAATTTTCCACAGTTTATTGTGATCCACACAAAGGCTTTGGCATGGCCAATAAGGGAGAAATAGATGTTTTTCTGGAACTCTCTTGTTTTTATTATGATCCAGCGAATGTTGGAAATTTGATCTCTGGTTCCTCTGCCTTTTCTAAAACCAGCTTGAACATCTGGAAGTTCATAGTTCACATATTGCCGAAGCCTGGCTTGGAGAATTTTGAGCATTACTTTGTTAGCGTGTGAGGTGAGTGCAATTGTCTGGTAGTTTGAGCATTCTTTGGGATTGTCTTTCTTTGGGATTGGAGTGAAAACTGACCTTTTCCAGTCCTGTGACCACTGTTGAGTTTTCCAAATTTGCTGGCAGATTGAGTGCAGCACTTTCACAGCATCATCTTTCAGGATTTGAAATAGCTCAACTGGAATTCCATCACCTCCACTAGCTTTGTTCATAGTGATGCTTTCTAAGGCCCACTTGACTTCACATTCCAGGATGTCTGGCTCTAGGTGAGAGATCACACCATAGTGATTATCTGGGTGGTGAAGATCTTTTTTGTACAGTTCTTCTGTGTATTCTTGCCACCTCTTCTTAATATCTTCTGCTTCTGTTAGGTCATTTATAGACACTTATCATCTATAGACACTACTATATTTCTCACTGTTTAAAAAATCTGTGAACTTATGCTCAATACAGAGAATTTGGAGAGTAAAGAGAACAAAAAATAAACAAAACTCATCAATTATTCCACCAGTCAAAGATAATCATTGTTATTTTAGTGTATGTTTTTTCCAACATCTTTTTACAATTTTGTATATATACTAATTACTATATGTATTATGTTTTCTAAATACCACATGTTGTTACATCATGTTTTCCTCTTACAGTAATATATACTGTGAATATATTTCAAATTAAATAAATGCTGTTACAAGATAATTGTTTATCCATATGGAAAATACTAACTTGGAGCCCTACTTCACAGAAGCACACAAAAGTGAATCCCATGTGCATCTTAAATATGAAAGACAGAGCTTTTAAGTCATTTAAAGAAAGTATAGAATAATATAAAGTCAGTATACAACTGGATGTTTTTCAAACAATATTAAAAATTCTAATACAGTAGAAAAGATTGATAAACACAACTTCGTTACAATTAAAACTTCTGTTTATAAAGATACCAGAAAGAAAGCAAGCTACACATTGGGGAGGAAATATTGATGATACTTACAACCTGTAAAGAATTTGGATCCCAGGTATGCGAAGAGCTTTATTGAGAAAAACTCAAATTATCCAACAGGAAAATGGGTGAAAAACAGGCACTTCACTAAAATGGAATTGTGAATGGTCAACAAGCATATGAAACAATTTCAAAATGCTTTCTTGGGGAAATGCAAATTACAATTAAAAGAGATAAAGAGGGGTGGTGGAAAGGAGACTTGGATGAAGGGAGTCAAATGGTACAAACTTCCAGTTATAAGATAAGTAAGTACTAGAGACATGATATACAACATAATAAATACGATTAATGCTCCAGTACGTTATATATGAAAGTTGGTAAAGGAGTAAATCTGAAGAGTTCTCATCCCAAGAAAAAATTTTTTTTCTATTTCTTTAATTTTATATCCATATGAGATCATGGATGTTCATTGAACTCACTATGATAATCATTTTATGATGTACATAAGTCAAATCATTATGCTGTATACCTTAACCTTATACAGTGCTGTATGTCGATTATATCTCAATAAAACTGGAAAAAAGACAAAAATGATACAATTTTATATCTGAAAATGGAAAAATTAATAGATCTTACAATGCCAAATGTTGGAAAGGATGTGGGTCAATGGAAATTTTGTACTTTACTGGCATGGGTGTAAGGTCATTTTGAAAAGCAATTCAGCATTATCTTTTTTCCTGAAATACAGTTGATTTACAAATTCTACCAGCTTCAGGTGTACAATACTGTGATTTAATATTGGTTATTAAGAAATGGCTATCTTTCCCTGTGCCATACAATATATCTTTGAAGCTTATTTTATACATAGTAGTTTGCACCTCTTAATCCCTCATTGATTTGACATTATCTTTTAAAGTGAAACACTTGCATATCCTTTCACCCAGAAAGTCCACTCCTTGGTACAAGGCCTAGAGAAACTGCACGTGTGGACCAAGAGACAGACAGAGACAAGGTTTATAGAAACCTTGTCTGAGACACAAAAAACCTGGAAACAATCCAAACAAATACCAAATAGACAAATCATAGTATATTACACAATGTAATGTCATTGTGCTCACCAATGAAATTAATTAGTGAACTTAATGAACCAGAGCCACACACAACAGTATGGATGAATCTTAGAAGCATAACTGTTGAATAAAAAATTCAAATTGCAGACTTCATTAAATATGAAATTATATTCTCATAAAGCTTACTCAATAACAAGTAAATTTACATAGTGCGTTTTTCAGATTGTATATGTATATATGTATTAGGGTTTCCCTGGCGACTCAGTGTTAAAGAGGTAAAGAATCCACCTGCTAATGCCAGAGACTAGGGTTCGATCCCTGGGTTGCAAAGATCCCCTGGAGAAGGAAATGGCAACCCACGCCAGTGTTCTTGCCTGGAGAAACCCAAGGACAGAGGAGCCTGGCGGGCTACAGTCCATGGGTCGCAAAGAATCAGACACAACTTAGTAACTAAACAACATATATGTAATAAGCCTATATTTGCAAAGAAAACCAAAGCAAGAGGGTGAGAAACCCAAATTTCAGGATAGTGATTACCCCTTAGGTGGCGGCAAGAGTGTAGCCTTGGGAGAAACAGCCAAGCAGAGGCAACGGACAGGCTCGGTTTTATCTCATCGGGAGGTGGTGGATTCCTAGGTATGTGTGTAATTGATCACGTCATAATTGATCATGTGTTGCACACATTCTTGTGCATATACCATACATCACATTAAAAAGATAATGAAGTAAAAAAGTCTGAACTGAAATGCAGATACAGTGAGGATGGAAAATATACTAAAGAAAGTAAAAATTATGACCTGAGGTGATGCACTAGATGCCAAGGTCAGGTAAAAAGGAGAGATGCAGGATAATTCGAAATGTCTGCCTCAGAGAATAATGATAAGTTGAGAGGGAGTCCATGCTATCAAGAAAGAAAAGCCCATATTATCAGTCATAATAAAATATATAAAAAATGTGTTTAGTTGTGTGGAATTGGAACTTCAGGACAGACTCACAGCTGGGTAGATCTTAACCAGGACTCACTCATTCATTCACCAAATATTTAGCTTTGTGCCAGGTACCATACTAGACACTGCAGATGCAACACTGAAGACAATCACTGCTCCAGTGAAATTTCACCAGAACAATTCAGTAGGACATGTCAACATATCAGGTATGTAATTAAGTTTAGGGGACAATGTAGGCATATTCTTATAAAAAGAAACAAATGTTTATCAGTTAAAAGCAGTTTGAAAGGCAGTAATACAAACCAGTGGGAAAGAAAAGACTACTCAACAAATAGCTCTGGGACAATGGATCATCCTTTCAGGGAAGTTAAAAGGATAAGCCATAAGGAAAAGGTTGATGAAGCTAACCATATTAAGACAGTTTAAAACTTTCATATAAGGAAGGATGCCAGACAACATGTAATCTTATGTCAAACAGGATTTTTCCTTTTGTCCTAGAATTGCTGATAAACCCAAAACTGATGATAAAGGATGATAAGTACCCCGAGGTCTAAGACCGTGTTGCCACCTGCAGTCAGAGCCAGCCACCTCCCCTCAGAGCTCACTGAGAATCTCTAGGCCAGTTCTGAACCTACCAACTTACCTGGATTTAAATGTGTTTTGAGTTATTTACAAGCTATGGACTCTTGGTGACAATCTATGTAGTGGAAATGTTAGAATCTATCTTGTAAAAGACAATATAAGTAAATTACATAGAAGATGCTTAATTAAAATAACTATTATTCCTTAGTTTTATTCCTTATTAGCACTTATGCTTATTTTATAAAGCAAAGTCTTTATTAACCAATAAATAATGCTGGGACTGCTGGCAAGGCTCATGAAACGTCTGAGTAATAAGTAAAAGTATCATTTAAAATAATATCTCTACCTAGATTTCCAGTCAATTCTTTAATCAAAGTCAGTATCAAAAGTTAAATTGGTCAATAACAGAATCATCTTCTTTCTGTCTTGGTCAAATTGCTAACTAATGCAAGGGAAGTCTATAAATTAACTTCCACGTTCCACAGTCCTCCTTGAATTACCCATATTTCTCTGAATGAGCCTGTGATCACTCTTTAAGGGAGACATTGTAACTTTATTGAGTGGACTATGGATTTTCTCTGTCCAGGGTATGGAAAGCTTGGTGGTAGTTACCTCAAACATTATCTCTTGCAAACAAATTTAAGTTCATTTCTCAGCCCTCCATTAAGACTGGAAACAGGGATGAGATTTGGATGGCTGGATATTTGCTATGCCCTGCCTTTCCAAAAGGCATCAAAGCTTTTTTTTTTTTTTTTTTTACTTGCTTATTTTTAACTGATTCAAATTCAATTAACAACTGGTGGGACTTCCCTGGTGGCCCAGTGTTTAAGAATTCACCTTGCAGTACCGGGACATGGGTCTGATCCCTGGTTGGGGAACTAAGATCCCACACGCACCAGCCTCAGAGCAACCAAGTCCACGTGCCGCGGACACTGAGCCTCTGCGCACCGCAGCAAGAGAGTCCGTGCGCCGCAAAGAGCCCGCATGCTGAGACAGACCTGATGCAACCAAGTAAACAAATGAGTACTACAAAACTCAACCAGCAGTTGTTGAGTGCTCTATCAGACACTTTTACATTCATCTTCTCATTTACTTCTACAGAGAAGCCAAAATTGGTCGACATCAGCGGATTCTATACTCTGAATTTTAGCCTTCTATAAAGTATGAATATAAAGGAACAAGATAGATTTGGACAAGCACAAAGAACTTAGAAGTAGAGAGCAGAATTTGGGGGAGGGAAGAGACCCTGGAAATCATGTGTTTTTCATTTTTCATACCACTTATTGCGACGTACTCTGACAGATCTCCATTGTGCAGCCTCTAAATAAATCACAGGGTCTGTGATTCAGACCCTGCTACTTTTTCCAGACATCTGGTTTAGTCTATTTTGGGATAACTGTAGCTGTTAAAAAATCCCTTTGTATTGAGCCCAAAGTCTGCTTCACTGTACTTTCTTAACTACTGGTCCAAGTTTTGTTCTTTGGAGAAACGGAGAACAGGTTTGCTTCTTCTTCTGCTTGATCAATGTTCACCTCCTCAGCATTCCCCTGGGTCCCCATACTACTTTATTTACACCTCACCCACACCAGGTAGCCATATCCCAGGGCTGTGTGAAGGTCTACCTATATTTTTCTTTCTTCCCTTCTTCTCTATCTCTGTGCTGCCCTTCTATTCCATTTGAATTCCATTTGAATTGAACCTAATCCTCTTGGATTGAATCCATTTTCATTACATAATGCCCTTCTTGTCTTTTGTTATGGACTTTGTCTTAAAGTCCATTTTGTCTGATATGAACATTGCTATCCCAACTTTATTTTCATTTGCATAGAATACCTTTTTGTATCCCTTCATTTTCAGCTTGTGTGTTTCTTTAGTTAAGTGAGTCTCTCATAGGCAGCATATGGGTGGGTCTTGATCTTTATCAAATCAGCCACTATAGGTCTTTTGATTGAGTATTTAGTCCATCTACATTTAAAGTGATTATTGATAGCTATGCACTTATTGCTATTTTGTTACTTGCTTTCTGCTTGTTACTATAGTTGTTTTCTATTCTTTTTCTTCTCCTTTGAGTCTCTTCCACTGTGGCCTTGATGATTTTCTTTGGTGTTATATTTGTGCTCCTTTTTTTTTTTTTTGGTTCTATAGTGCATCATTTTTTAAAGTTACTGTAGTGTTTGTGTGTGTATGTGTGTGTGTGTGTGTGTGTGTGTGTGTGTGTGTGTGTGTATTAGTTGCTTAGTCCTGTCTGACTCTTTGTGACCCCCATGGACTGTAGCCTGCCAGGCTCCTCTGTCCCTGGGATTCTCAAGGCAAGAACACTGGAGTAGGTTGCCATTTCCTTCTCCAGGGGCTCTTCCTGAACCAGGGATGGGACCTGGGTCTTCTGCATTGCAGGCAGATTCTTTACCACTTGAGTCCCCTGGAAGCTCCATACAGATATATCTAATCTTTAACTATATTTGTTTTACAGTGATTGAAATTAAGTTCAAACACATTCTAAAAGCTCTACATGTTTATCATAACATAACCTACTCCACTTTTATGTTTTTGATGTAATGTATTGAATCTTTATCTGTAACTTTTAACTATTTGTTGTAGTAATAGTTTATTTTTATACTTTTTGTCTTTCATCCTTTGTACTAGCTTTTTGCAGTGTGTCCACTACCTATACTATGTATTTGCCTGTACCAGTGAAATTTTTTCCTTAAGATATTTTCTTATTTTTATGGCCTTTAAAAAAATTTCTTTAAAGACATTTTAATATATCTTGTAGGCTAGTTCAGTGGTGATGAAATCTTAGTTTCTGTTTGTCTGAAAAAATCTTTGTCTCTTCTTCAATTGTGAATAATTCCCTGCTGAGAAGTGGTTTTTATTTTAGTTTTTTTTTTTTTTTTTACTTTCAGTACTGTTAATATATCATGCCACTCCCTCTGGGCCTGCAAAGCTTCTGCTGAAATATCAGCTTCAGAATCCTGTCTCATGAGGATTCTCTTGTATGTGACTCTCTGTTTTCATTTCTCATCTTGTTATCTTTAAATTTCCATATCTTTAACTTTTGCCATTTAAATTATGATATATATTGGTCAGGTCTCATTGGGTTTGTCTTGTTTGGGACTCTGTTTCCTGACCAGGATATCTGTTTCCTTCTTCAAGTTAGGGGAGTTTATCACCATTATTTTCACCAAATATGTTTCCTGGCCTTTCTCTCTCTCTCCTCCATTTCAGTTCATTTCATTTCGGTTCAGTCACTCAGTTGTGTCCGACTCTTTGTGACCCCATGAATCGCAGCATGCCAGGCCTCCCTGTCCATCACCAACTCCTGGAGTTTACTCAAACTCATGTCCATCGAGTTGGTGATGCCATCCAGCCATCTCATCCTCTGTCGTCCCCTTCTCCTCCTGTCCCCAATCCCTCCCAGCATCGGGGTCTTTTCCAATGAGTCAACTCTTCGCATGAAGTGGCCAAAGGATTGGAGTTTCAGCTTCAGCATCAGTCCTTCCAATGAACACCCAGGACTGATCTCCTTTAGGGTGGACTGGTTGGATCTCCTTGCAGTCCAAGGGACTCTCAAGAGTCTTCTCCAACACCACATCTCAAAAGCATCAATTCTTTGGTGCTCAGCTTTCTTCACAGTCTGACTCTGACATCCATACATGACCACTGGAAAAACCATAGCCTTGACCAGATGCACCTTTGTTGGCAAAGTAATGTCTCTGCTTTTTAATATGCTTCTTGGAGTTCCTTTCTGAGGGGCAGTTATCCCTGAGCTTGGGGCCGTAGGGAGTAGCCCCACACTCACCAGGAAAGGCAGAGCCACCTCCACACATCACTTCCGTCCCCTCTGCTCTGTAGTGTATACACTACTATATACGGGAAAATCCCATTTACAGAGGAACCTGGTAGGTTACAGCCCATGGGGTCGCAAAGAGTCAGACACAACTGAGTGACTTCACTTTCTTTTCATATATAAAATATCTTTCCATATATAAAATATCTTCAAGGACCTACTGTATAGCACAAGGAACTCTTCTCAATATTCTGTAATAACCTATATGGGAAAAGAATCTGAAAAAGAATAGGTATATATACATGTGCGTAACTAAATCACTTTGCTCTACACCTGAAACTAACACAACATTATAAATCAACTATACTTCAATTAGAATAAAGGAAGATTTGGGGAAATTACAATTGCTTTTCCCAAAATAGAGAATAAATAAAATGAGCACTATAATCGTAAATTTTTAAAAGTCCATGGAGAATGAATCCTTAATACATTTTTAAAAATTTGGAATGATTTTTATGTTGGTTTCACACTGGCTTTGATCCTTACTATTCTTTTTCTTCATGTTTTAGTTTTAAACCTAAACTGTATTTGATGATGGGAGCACTTGTTTGCTTCTGCTTTTCTTTCCGTTTATTTCTGTCCATCTGGAAGTCTCACCTTGCAGGAACACAAATTGCACATCCTCTTGTGTAGTGTTGAGTTGTTTAGAATACTTGTCTGTTTCTACCAGAGACTGTTTTTATACAAATTCTGCTGTGTGATCTACCTCTAGTTTCTCTCTTTGGGAACATTCACAAATGGTGGAGTACAGGAAGTGCCTTCTGTCCTCCCCCTATTTAATAACTGTCTCCAGCTCTCCTGGGCAGACAGTCTCTCCTGACATACGTGTACTGAACCTTTCCCAGTGACTGTCCATGGTGGCAGGCAGACACTAGAGGGATGATGCTAGCAGGTAAGATGAGTGCTTCCAAGCTTGTGCCACGCACGTTCACGACACCTTCTTTAAATCCCTTTAAAGCTTTCCCGGTGGCTCAGTTTGTAAAGAATCTACCTGCAATACAGGAGGCTCGGGTTAAATCTTGGATTAGGAATATCCCCTGGAGAAGGAAATGGCAACCCACTCCAGTATTCCTGCCTGAGAAGTTCCATGGACAGAGGAACCTGGCGGGCTATAGTTCATGGGGTTGCAAGAGTCAGATGTGACTTAGTGGCTACACGGCCACCACCACCATTCTGCTGATGGTACAGGAGAGTAATAGTTTATGTGGAAGACCATCTGGTTTTTCTTGTGAATAAGGCAGAGGTATTTCAGTGGTATCAAGTATTGATGGTTATGGGTACCTGCTAAAGGCTTTAGCTACTATCAAAGCGAAGTCCTGACAGGTAATTATTCATGAACAGGAATAGCATTTGATGGTTTTAGCATTCTTCTTGAGGGATGCATCATCCTCCCCTCTCCTCCTTGTTGCCCATGATTGCAACAACTAATGTTTAACTGGGCAATTAGTCAATCAAAGGAATAGTCAAATGTCTTTATAAGGATATAAAATTCCTATATTTTGCTTCACTGAATGTTGGACAAAAAACATGGTCTGCCATTTTAGTAAACAAACAGTGTTGCTTGTCATTAAGCTCTTGGCCACTGCAGCTGCCCCTAATGGTGTCCCTGAAGGGATTGGGGTGGAGAGAAGCAGGATGCGGGCCCCAGACATGACCCCTTTAACATGCACATCAAAGGAATGGTTTCAGTGAGCCCAGACTCTTATATCTGCCCATTCACAGAAAGGCAACTATCATCATTAACTTGAGATGTCAGCTTATTTGTGATTAGCAGTTATCTTGATCTTTGACTACATGTTTTTTGTTTTGTTTTTTTTCAGCAAAAACTTCTATACATCCTGGCTCTTCCCTTACCTCTTTGAGCTCTCTCTGTCATAGCTCTCTGAGATGCTGTCTCCCAGGCTATAGTTCTCAGTAAGGTCCCCAAATAAAACATAATTCTCAACTTTTAGGTTGTGCTTTTTTTTTTCCAATTGATAACTTATTTAGGAAATTGAATGATTCTAGATCTGTATTTGGTTCTGAACTTTTTGTTTACTCACCAATATACAATGATTTGCCAATATGTGATTGTGATATTTTCAGGGGCTCTGAATAGCCATTCAGTTTGAGATTGCTGTGTGTCAGTGTCCACCATCACTATGGGTCTGTCCGCTATTGCTGTGTGCATATGTCCACCATAGCTATACTCTGTGTCTCCATTGCTGTGTGTCTGTTCACCATTGCTGTGTGTACATGACTACCGTTTTGCAAATTCCCCTCAGCCCTTGGCATTTAACAACGTTCCAGTTGTTTGTTTTACCTGGGGAAGAAAGATTTGTGGGACTGTGGTATCTTAGTCCGTGGACTATGAAGAATATACCTCTTGAAAAGCTAGTTTTCAAGTTTAAAGGAAATACAGGCCAACAAGTAGTGTAGAGACCACCCACAAACTCTGGAATGTATGATGTATTAAAGGTCTATTTAAGTAGTCATTTAATAATAGAGAAGGATTTTTGCTTGAAATTGCTGGGAAGTCCTCAGTCCAACACAAAAAGTGCTGTTTTCCATTCATGATGTACATAACATGCATAGTTCTAAATTTTTTATTATTTTTAAAATTTTGGCTGTGCTGAGTCTTCGTTGCTTTGTATGGGCTTTTTCTAACTGCAGCAGGCAAGGGCTACTCTCTAGTTTCAGTGCTTGAGCTTCTCTTGTTGCGGAGTACAGGCACCAAGGTGCATGGGCTTCAGTAGTTGTGGCTCATGCATTTAGTTGCCCCATGGCATATACACTCTTCCCAGACCAGGGATTCCACCTGTGTCTCCTTCATTGGCAGGTGGATTCTTAACCCTTAGACCTTCAGGAAGTCCAACATGCATATTTTTTATTCAAATAAGATGAGAGAAACTAACCACCAGATGGATGATTGCAAAATTAGGAGGTGGGTTTCAAACACACAACTAAATAATTACAGGTTAAGGTGACAAGTGGTAGGATAGAATTCTGTGGTAAGAACAGGGTAGTTGCTGAAGAGGTGACAATTACTTGGTCTTGGGGGACCTGGAGTAATCTTCATCATGAGGCAAGATTTGAAGCCATTTGTAAAAGTTCTTATAAGCTTGAGAGAGGATATGAGGACTTTCCCAGCAGGTGGGAGAAAGTTTGCTGAAAGGCACAGATGTGGAAAACACTACAATATTTGGGGTGAGGAATTCTGTGTTGGTGAAGTTGACCCACAGGAGAGTTGAAATTGGATTTGGGTGAGGCTGAGACTGACAGGAATGGATGTGGTCAGATGGCTCTGGGGTGGTGGT
Source organism: Cervus elaphus (assembly GCF_910594005.1). Classification (NCBI taxonomy): domain Eukaryota; kingdom Metazoa; phylum Chordata; class Mammalia; order Artiodactyla; family Cervidae; genus Cervus; species Cervus elaphus. Next base: position 2,939,816 of record NC_057845.1, on the reverse strand, counting down.
GATAAGAGAGGGAGAAATCTGCTCCTGAGATTTTTATCAGGGCTGACTGCGCTAGGAAGTGGTACCTAACTGGATGCGGGAGGGGAGAGACTGAAATCAGCTTCTTTCCTGGGTGTCTGGACCAGATGGCTATATGTCAGTGTTGGGTATTCAAAGGAGGTACATGTTTGGGAAAATTAAGGAACAGATGACCAATGGGCCCTGTTGATTTGTTTTTTCTTTTAAATTTTTATTTTGAAATAATTACAGATTCACAAGAAACAGCATACATAGTGCACAAAGGTCCTGTGTAGCCTTTCGCCAGTTTTCCCCAATGATACCATCTTACAGAAGTATAGTACAATGTTAAAACCTGAAAACTGACATTGGCATTTTTTTATAGACCTTTCTTCAGTTTTGCCAGTTTCACATGCACTTGTGTGTGTGTGTGTGTGTGAATGAGTGTATGTGCACGCATGTTTGTGTGTGTACAGTTTTATCACATTTGCTGATTTGTGTAACCGTCACTACAATCAAGAGACGGGACTGTTGGAAATTCCCTGGTTGTCCAGTGGTTAGGACTCAGAACTTTCACTTCCAGGGCTCAGGTTCAATTCCTGATAGGGACAGATGCTGTAAGTCATGAAGCCAACCGAAAAAAAAAAAAAAAAAAAAGATACACAATTGTTCCACCTGTGCAAAGATCCCTTTCCCCATTGAAGTTCCGTAATCAAATTACAGAATTGGGCAGTAAGTAGCCCAAACCTGAAAGCAACCCAAATGTCCCTCAATGTATAAAGCAAATGTTAGAGCATTCACACCATGGAATATTATTCAGCAGTGGAAAGAAATGAGCTTTCGATACACTCAACACTTGGCTGGATCACAACAGAATTAATACTGAGTGAAAATAAGCCAGTATCCAAAGGTTATGAGTTACATACTATATGATTCCATTTATATAACACTTTCAAAATGACAAAATTAAAGAGATGGAAACCAGAATAGTAATAGGCCTTGGACTACAAAATGAAGCAGGGCAAAGGCTAACAGAGTTTTGCCAAGAGAATGCACTGGTCATAGCAAACACCCTCTTCCAACAACACAAGGGATGACTGTATACATGGACATCATCAGATGCTCAATACTGAATCAGATTGATTATATTATTTGCAGTCAAAGATGGAGAAGCTCTATACAGTCAGCAAAAACAAGACCAGGAGCTGACTATGGCTCAGATCATGAACTCCTTATTGCAAAATTCAGACTTAAATTGAAGAAAGTAGCAAAAACCACTGAATCTGCCTATAACTCAGGAGACCTGGGTCCGATTCCTGGGTCAGGAAAATGCCCTGGAGAGGGGAATGGCAACCCACTACAGTATTCTTGCCTGGAGAATACCATGGATAGAGGATCCTGGCAGATGACCTTTCATGGGGTTGCAAAGAGTTGGAGACCATTCAGGTATGACCTAAATCAAATCCTTTGTCATTATACAGTGGAAGTGACAAACAGATTCAAGCAAGTAGATCTTATAGACAGAGTGCCTGAAGAACTATGGACGTAGGTTCATGACATTGTACAGGAGGCAGTGATCAAGACCATCCCCAAGAAAAAGAAATGCAAAAAGGCAAAATCGCTGTCTAAGGAGGCCTTACAAATAGTTGAAAAAGAAGTGAAGCTAAAGGCAAAGGAGAAAAGCCAAGATATACCCATCTGAATGCAGAGTTCCAAAGAATAGCAAGGAGAGATAAGGAAGCCTTCCTCAGCGAACAATGCAAAGAAATAGATGAAAACAACAGAATGGGAAAGACTAGAGATCTCTTCAAGGTAATTAGAGATGTCAAGGGAACATTTCACACAAAGATGGGTTCGATAAAGGACAGAAATGGTATGGACCTAACAGAAGCAGAAGATATTAAGAAGAGGTGGCAAGAATACACAGAAGAACTGTATAACAAAAGATCTTCATGACCCAGATAATCACAATGGTGTGATCACTCACCTAGAGCCAGACATCCTGGAATGTGAAGTCAAGTGGGCCTTAGAAACCATCACTACGAACAAAGCTAGTGGAGGTGATGGAATTCCAGTTGAGCTATTTCATATCCTGAAAGATGATGCTGTGAAAGTGCTGCACTCAATATGCCAGCAAATTTGGAAAACTCAGCAGTGGCCAGTTTTCATTCCAATCCCAAAGAAAAGCAATGCCAAAGAATATACAAACTACTGGACAATTGCACTCTTCTCACATGCTAGCAAAATAATGCTCAAAATTCTCCAAGCCAGGCTTCAGCAATAAATGAACCATGAACTTCCAGATGTTCAAGCTGTATTTAGAAAAGGCAGAGGAACAAGAGATCAAATTGTCAACATCCGTTGAATCATAGAAAAAACAAGAGAGTTCCAGAAAAATATCTACTTTAATGACTATGCCAAAGCCTTTGACTGTATGGATCACAACAAACTGTGGAAAATTCTTAAAGAGATGGAAATACAAGACCATTACCTGCCTCCTGAGAAATCTGTATACAGGTCAAGAAGCAACAGTTAGAACTGGACATGGGACAATGGACTCCTTTCCAAATTGGGAAAGGAGTATGTCAAGGCTGTATATTGTCACCCTGCTTATTTAACTTATATGCAGAGTACATCATGCAAAATGCCAAGCTGGATGAAGCACAGCTGGAATTAAGGTTGCCTGAAGAAATATCGATAACCTCAGATATGCAGATGATACCACTCTTATGGCAGAAAGTGAAGAACTAAAGAGCCTCTTGATGGAAGTGAAAGAGGAGAGTGAAAAAGCTGGCTTAAAACTCAACATTCAAAAAACGAAAATCAAGGCATCCAGTCCCATCACTTCATGGCAAATAGATGGAGAAACAAGGGAAACAGTGACAGACTTTATTTTCTTTGGCTCCAAAATCACTGCATATGGTGCCTGCAGCCATGATATTAAAAGACGCTTGCTCCTTGGAAGAAAATCTATGACAAACCTAGACAGCATATTAAAAAGCAGAGACATTACTTTGCTGACAAAGTTCCATCTAGTCAGAGCTATGGTTTTTCTGGTAGTCATGTATGGATGTGAGAGTTGGACTATAAAGAAAGCTGAGCACTGGAGAGTTCATGCTTTTGAAATGTGGTGTTAGAGAAGACTCTTGAGAGTCCCTTGGATTGCAAGGAGATCCAACCTGTCAATCCTAAAGGAAATCAGTCCTGAATATTCATTGGAAGGACTGATGCTGAAACTGAAGCTCCACTACTTTGGCCACCTGGTGCGAAAAACTGACTCATTGGAAAAGACCCTGATGCTGGGAAAGATTGAAGACAAGAGGAGAAGGGGATAACAGAGGATGAGATGGTTGGATGGCATCACTGACTCGATGGACATGAGTCTGAGCAGGCTCTGGTGTTGGTGATGGACAGGGAAGCCTGGTGTGCTGCAGTCCATGGGGTCATAAAGAGTCAGGCATGACTAAGCGATTGAAGTGAACTAAACTAATCAGTTTCCTCATTTTGAGAGAAATGCCCAGCATATGTTAAATGTATATTTAGAATGTATTTTTAAGATGATGCCAAACTATTTTGCATAATGACTGTTCAGTTCAGTTCACTTGGTGATGTCAGCACCAGGACCCAGGAGAAAGGAACAGAAAGAAACAGAAGCCCACAGGAGACTTGCCTGTGGATGTCTGGAGTCTCCGGCGAAGGCGTGAGTTGGGGGCACAGACTGTAGCAGTACAAGCATAGGATCTTTTGAGGGAGGTCACCGTTATCTTCATTCAGTTCAGTTCTGTTCAGTCGCTCAGTCCTGTCCGACTCTTTGCGACCCCATGGAGTGCAGCACGCCAGGCCTCCCTGTCCATCACCAACTCCCGGAGTTTATTCAGATTCATGTCCATTAAGTTGGTGATGCCATCCATCCATTCATTAACTCCACCATAGTTTGGTCCCAGGTAAATAGCAGGGAGGGAACACAGCTCCACCCATCAACAGAAAATCAGATTAAAGATTTACTGAACATGGCCCTGCCCATCAGAACAAGACCCAGTATACCCCAGTCAGTCTATCCCATCAGGAAGCTTTCATAAGCCTCTTATCTTTCTCCATCAGAGGGCAAACAGACTGAAAACCACAGAATGGCTGTACCATTTTAATATTCTCAGAGGCAATATGTGAGAGATCTAATTTTGCTACATCCTTGCTACTGTCACCATTTAAAATATTATGGCAGTATCTTCGTGACTTTAATGGGCAATTTTCTAATGGTAAATGACCATCTTCAGTTCAGTTCAGTTCAGTTGCTCAGTCATGTCCGACTCTTTGCAACCCCATGAACCGCAGCATGCCAGGCTTCCCTGTCCATTACCAATGCCCGGAGTCCACCCAAACCCATGTCCGTTGAGTTGGTGATGCCATCCAACCATCTCATCCTCTGTCGTCCCCTTCTCTTGCCCTCAGTCTTTCCCAGCATCGGGGTCTTTTCCAACGAGTCAGCTCTTTGCATCAGGTGGCCAAAGTATTGGAGTTTCAGCTTCAACATCAGTCCTTCCAATGAATACCCAGGACTGATCTCCTTTAAGATGGACTGGTTGGATCTCCTTGCAGTCCAAGGGACTCTCACGAGTCTTCTCCAACACCACAGTTCAAAAGCATCAGTTCTTCTGCGCTCAGCTTTCTTCATAGTCCAACTCTCACATCCATACATGACTACTGGAAAAAATGACCATCTTAGCATGTGTTTATCTTCTGTGTGTTCTCTCAGTGAAGTCTCTGTCTTTTGCCCATTTTCTTGTTAGATTGTAGGCTCACTGCCAGCCCTCTGAGTCACCTCATTCTGCCTCGTTGCTGCTGGGGGGTGGGTAGGAGTGCCATCTGCCCCGTCCTCAGACACCAGGGAGGAGGTTGGGGCAGTGGGTTGCTGGGTAGCACTGCCTCCTGCCAACCAGCTTTACTGCATCCCTGCAGGTCAGGGGGAAAATTCGGTTCTCCACTTAGCCACACTGATTCCAAGAGGGGTCAGTTTTTATTTCCATTTTTGATTGGTCAACAAGTATTAAAAATGAGGTTTATTCCTACCAGACATCCTTTCCCCAGTCCTTTGTGTAGAGCTGGTCCTGGGTCCAGGCCTCTCTAGCACCCCATCAGGGATGAAGTAGGATAGAAAACCCAGGAGCTTACATCATTCCTCAGGTTGTGAAGTTCCTGCCCGGCCACCTTCCCTGCATTTTTCATAGCTTTCCTATATTTGTTGGTGTCTAAGGCCCCAGACCCCTTCGTTAGTTAGCCTGGGGCTCAGTAGAGCTCCTGTGGAGAGACATTGGTGTTGGTCCTTGACGTCAGGAGGTGATGGGTGAGGGCCTGGACCCTCACTGGACGAGGCCCGAGACTGCATTTTCTTCATACACTGGGGGTGAGCCTCTTGGTGATGATGGATGCCTGTCTGTCAGGGCTCCGTGACACTGTACACACAGGACACCTTGCAGGCGCCTGCCTGTTACTCAGGGCTCAGCAAGCAGCAGCTCTTGTTCTCCTCTAGATGAGACTCTTGGCTCCAGAAGATCATTTTTGAGCTTAGTGGGAGAACAGAAGCCAGATGATGGGGATTCAAACACCAAGCACTCGGTGAGGGAAGTCAGTTTGCCTCTGAGATTCTGAGCTGGAGAAAGAGAGAGAGGCCTGTGAAGGAGGGAGAGGGAAGTCTGGAGCTCAGGCAGGACAGGAGGAGGAGCTGAGGGGAGCAGAGAGAGGGGAGGCGTGCAGGTAAATCACAGGGAGAGGGCCGTGCCGCTGGTGCTGTCAGGGGAGCACAGGGGCAGAGACGGGAACGCTGCCCCGGAGGCCAGGGCAGGCTCCCTCAGCCCGCATCCAGCGCAGGGCTGCATTCCTGACCGACGTCCCCACATACTGTGACCTCTGCTTCTCCAGAATCAGACATCCACTGTCTCCACTCCTGGCGGTCACTGTTTCCACTGCGTAAAGAAAAGAGACTGAATGGGGAGACAGGAGATTAGAAACAAAAGAGTGAGTTTATAGTGATTTACATGTGTCATAAGCTCCATTCTTTTATTATTACTTCATCTTGTGTTTATTAACCATCTGCTTTATTTCAGGCATTGGCTCTGGTTGCAGTGAGGAGAAAATTGACGATATCCATGTGCTTGTGTCGGTTTCTTTCTGCTCTGGGCACTGGACCTCGTGTATCTGTTCACAGCTGTGATGTGTGCTTGAGGGAAATGTGCATTCCTCCAGTGCTGCCATGATACAGGGGGATGCGGCTGGTGGAGGGTGAAGGAGGCCTCCCCAGAGCAGAGAGGCTAGAGCTGAAGCCAGGTGGCTGTGGGTGCTGCCAGGGTGAGAGGTGTGGGGTATGTTCTAGATAAAGGATGCGAGGTTTGTGGATGAGGAACTGAAGGAAAGCTGGTGAGGACAGACGTGCTCAGCAGGCGGGGACAGGACACGGACAAGGGGGTGGAGAAAGGGGCAGGCCCTGGGAGCTTAGCAGGTGCCCAGGTTCTCTGTGTGGATCCAAGAGTGAGGATAGTAATATCCACCACAGGATACTCGATACAGGTATGAGTGGGGACGATGGGGAGCACAGGCTCAGATCCGCATCTTTACAGCCAAGCTGCCCACCATTTAGGACAGGTGTCAGAGCCTTGGATGTGATGTGGGACCAGGCGGACCCTCACGTCGTGAGTGGACGGAGGCTATCAGAACTTTGGAAATGAGGGGGGACCAGGTGGACCCTTGCGTCATGGGTGGACGGAGGCTATCAGAGCCTTGGATATGATGGGGGACCAGGTGACCCTCGCATCGTGGGCAGACAGAGGCTATCAGAGCCTTCGATGTGATGTGGGACCAGGTGGACCCTCGTGTTGTGGGCAGACAGAGGCTATCAGAGCCTTGGATGTGATGGGGGACCAGGTGGACCCTCGCATTGTGGGCAGATAGAGGCTATGAGAGCCTTGGATGTGATGGACCAGGTGGACCCTCGTGTTGTGGGCAGACAGAGGCTATCAGAGCGTTCGATGTGATGTGGGACCAGGTGGACCCTCACATTGTGGGCAGACAGAGGCTATCAGAGCCTTGGATGTGATGGACCAGGTGGACCCTCGCATCGTGGGCAGACAGGCTATCAGAGCCTTGGATGTGATGGGGGACCAGGTGGACCCTCACGTCATGGGTGGACGGAGGCTATCAGAGTCTTGGGTATGGTGGGGGACCAGGTGGACCCTCGCATTGTGGGCAGACAGAGGCTATCAGAGCCTTGGATGTGATGGACCAGGCGGACCCTCGCGTCGTGGGCAGACAGAGGCTATCAGAGTCTTGGGTATGATGGGGGACCAGGTGGACCCTCGCATCGTGGGTGGGCAGAGGCTGTGGGTGTGGAGAGGGCAGAGCAGGGGGAGTGGAGGACAGTGAGCAGCTCTGAGACTTGGCAGGTCATCAGCTTCCAGCTGGGCGGCTCGTTCCTGCTTTACTGTCATCAGGACCACTGAAGAAGACAGGAGCTTATTTTTAGACTTTTTTGGTCCAAGATGCTTCTGCAATGTCCAGATGAAAATGTCTAAGAAGTAGTTGCCTATGTGGATGTGGAGGGAAAACCAGAGCTGATCACAGAAACATAGGCTGAAGACATTTGTCCTGGATGGTTGGGTGGGTGCAGGTCTGGTGAGGGGGGTTGGAGGGGGTCACTGGGGGTGAGGGGAAGTCCAGGGACAGAGGACGTGATGCTGTGATCAAAGGAAGCAATACCAGGTGGCAGACACGAGGGGGAGAGTTGATGCCCTTTGAGGATCAAGGCAAAGGTCTGCAAGTGAGATTGAGTATAGAATACTGAGGAAACGGTAGAGGCTGAGTGAGGGAGCTGGTGAAAGTCTGGCTTGCACAGTGTTTCCACCTGCGTCCCTCGGAACCCTGGCTCTTCAGGAGCATTTCTATCACATCCTCTCTGTCTCTTTCTGACACACACACTTGTTTTTATAATCAATTAATTATGAGGATTGCTGTTAAAATGAAATAGCTTTCAAAAACATAACTTCTGAAAGTATTTATTTAGCATGTTGTTGTTTAGTCACTAAGTCATGTCCGACTCTTTTGCTACCCCACCTGCCAGGCTCCTCTGTCCTTGGGATTCACCAGGCAAGGATACTGGGGCGAGCTGCCATTTTCTTCTCCAGGGGATCCTCCCAACCCAGGGATTGAACCCATGTCTCCTGCATTATAGGCGGATTCTTTACTACTGAGCCACCTGGGAAACCCCCTTATTACTACAGGATGTACCACCCAGCAGTTCTTAATGAATCTCAGGACCCAAGTCAGTGTCCCCTGGAACCCCACTTGAGAAACACTGTCAATAGACTTGGCCACAGAAAAGCACGTGGTCTCTCTCGACAGTCTCCCCTCCCTCTGCGTACCTGCTCCCAAGCCTCTCCTCTCTGGGAGCTACAGTTTCTCTCAGGAGTTGGAAGAGCAGCCATCAGTTGCAGGGTATGTTGGTTTAGGACCATGGAGGTCAAAATACTTGGTGATTGCTGGCAGCCAGGAATTCCATCTATTCTGGCCAGCGGTTGGGTGAGAGTTGTGTCTGGAGTGTTAGATGCCAGGAGTCTTAGTGAGTAACGAAGTGAAAACTAGTGAAACTAGTGAGTGATTAGTGAAAGCCTCTAACTTAGCAGCAATAGGTCTATTTCATTTTTAGGCAGACGGGAAATCATGGGAAAAGGAAATTCTAGTACAAACCTGCAGATACTTGGGGTGGGAGTGGGAAGGGGTACACAGTCCCTGTGCTGGAGACTGAAACGATTTGGTCTCGTGAGACTGGGAAGGGGAGGGCTTGTTATTTGAATATTTGGAACTTGGAAATTCTTTTATGTGGTTAATTGATATGTGAATGTGTAGTTGCATTGTCCATATGTTTGGCCATAAGAACCTATTTCAGCAGAAACTCTGGAATGATAGTGAGCTCACTAGCACCTCCTTCATATGTGGAAAGAGTTACATACAGTTTTAAAAGCAGTGGAAGATTGCTGTAGCAGGGTTGAGCAAATAAGAATGGTGTTATGAGCAGCACAGAATGTTGTGTGGTGGGATTTTCCTTGAACTTGAAGCCCAGTATATATATTTTTATCTCCAGTATCTGCTGTAATGCTTAGTAATCAGTCGGCCTTTGATTGATGAATGCTCCATGAAATCATTCCAAGGTTTGGTCTGCCCAGGTCATTACAAAGTGACAATGGGACATCATTTACTTCTAAGATCACCCAAGGAATCTCTAAAGCACTGGGCATTACTTATTATCTCCATTGTGCCTGGAGGCCTCAGTCTTCAGGAAAAGTAGAAAGAGCCAGCCAATTCTTAAAATCAGTGATAAAAAAGATAACCCAAGAGACCTCCCTGGGATGGAAGGAGGCTTTACCAATAGTTCTCCTCCATACCCGTATTGCCGCTAAGGAACAGGTTGGTTTTAGTCCTTATGAGATGCTATAAGGGAGACCTTTTGTTTATGTCAATGACCTCTTCCTAGATCCAAAGGTTCAGACCCTCCAGTCTTATACCATGGCCGTTGGGCAATTCCAACAGGATATACGCTTTTGGGGTATGAACCAGGACCCAAAAGACTCTAAAGACTTGCCACTATATGCTCCAGGGACTCAAGTCCTAATTAAAGTCTGGAAAGATGGGTCCCCAAAGGCTCAACTCCAGCCCACATGGAAGGGCCCCTACCCTGTAATACTTTCTACTCCCACAGCAGTCAAGGTGCCAGGACATGACTCCTGGATTCAGTACTCACGATTCAAGCCATGGAAGAGGACAGAAGAGGACACTCAATACACCTGTGAGTCCCTGGGAGATCTCAGATACCTATTCAGAACTACGAATGAGTGGCCTTCTAATAAACAACCCCAAAATCTGGTCTCCGGGGATAAGATTTCTCAAGACAGCTCTAAAGAGCCAACACAGCTTGGCAGAAATAATACTCCAAAACAGACAGGAGATAGTTCTTCTGATCTCTGAACAAGGAGGGACTTGAGCCATCCTGGTGATGTAAATTTAAAATTGGCTAATGCCCCTACTAGTCCTTGTTATGCCATACTGACGCCGCTTATGATTGTTCCATGTACTGTCAATTCTCTAACCTGTCTTGTCTCTGCCCAGGTCAAGCTACGACATGCAGAGCCAGTTCAACAAAGATAAAACTACAGCCAACCACAGAAAACATCAGTCACCCTTAGATGGACACCGCTCTAAGGACTCTGAGGCCTGAGACTAGCAAGAGGGGGAGGCCCAATGCCCCTCTCCGTCCCAGTTCAGCAGGAAGTAGCCAGAGAGACCTTGACGCCCCTATTCCCAAAGAACTGGGCCTCCCATCTCTTGAGGGGGGAATGTTAGGTAGTTAGAATAGGGAAAAAGAGTCCAAAATGGCGGTGGCTAAAAGACCTGGAAGGGAAAGCCCGCGAAAATAGAACAAAGGAAGGTCTGAGGACCGGTTTGAGAACCTCAGGTAAAACAAACAACACTCCTGGCTGGCCCAATTTACATAAGACAGGCCCAGGGACAGAGAAACATATAAAAAGAGGAGCCAAAGCCCTCTTCTCTCCTTTTTGCTCCCTCTCTCCCCCGCGCGATGGGGCGATCTTCTCTTCGCGTCTTTGGATCGACGTGCCCTCATGCCTCGAAGATGGATTTTCCTGCTATTATCTAAATAAATAGAGCTGTAACACTGAGCTGTAACACTGATTTATTTAAGAGCTATAACATGGTCCGTTCCAGACCTGAGCGCTATAACACGGTCTGTCCTCCGAGAGCTGTGACCCGCCAAGGGGCTTCAATGTCCGTCACTCCAAATTTTTGTTGTGATGAGACAAAGAGCCGAGGAGCATACACTCGCGTGACACAGCCATGAAGAATCGGTGTCAGTCACTCAGTCTCGTCTGACTCTTTGAGACCCCATGGACTGTAGCCCACCAGGCTCCCCTGTCCATGGGATTCTCCAGGCAAGAATACTGGAATGGGTAGCCATTTCCTTCTCCAGGGATTGAACCCAGATCTCCTGCATTGCAGGCAGATTCTTTACCATCTGAGCTGTAAGGGAAGCCTTACACATCAAAGTAACCAGCATCCATATCAGGAAACAGACCATCACCTAAGTATCAGTATGGGCATTTTGGTTCAACATTATGTCTGAGAGATTCCTTCATACTGCTGTTAAATATTACTGCCTTCCAATCCCACACGTCCTAATTCCTTCTCTGGATGATGTTTCTAAAGGTCAGCTCAAGCACCTCTGCCTTCGTGTCTTTTCCTCAGATAAAGTTCTGATGTCCTAACATGTGGTTCTCTCCTGCCTCAGTCCCTGGCTCTCTCTCCCTGACACCCAGGGCTCTGGACCTCCTGTGCTTTTTAAAGTTTATCACCTGCCTAATACTTGCCTTCTCCTGCCTCTGGATTCTTCAAGCCTTTGGCAGAGGTATGGACAGGTCCATGGAAGCAATAATTCTGGGTCCTGTCTGACGTAATCATTGTGTTCATGCTGTCCACATGTGCAGCTGAGGCTGTGAACTGCCATCTCAGACCCGTGTTCTCAAACCCCATGTACAGAAGCATCACCTGGGTACAGTCCTAAGTGTGCATCCTCAGGCCCACAGCCTCCAGGAGGTCCGATGCCAGAGACCTGAGGCTGAGACCAGGAATCCATGTTTGTCATGGGTTCCCACGTGGTTCTGATGCTGGTCCACGTTCTGTGAGATGCTCTCCTTGGGATAACTCCAGGGCCCCATTGCTGGCTCCCTCGGCATGACAGGGAGGGAGCTCGGCTCCCCCCTTTTTAAATATTGAGCTGTCTGTCTGTCTGCCCCCCAGACTATAGGCTCTGAGACCTTTCCACAGTCTGCTCAGAACTAGTGCAGAGCCTGGACATGACGCACACTCAATAGATGCTCATAGAATCACTTCACTGGGTAGTGCTTTTCCATAGATCCGTCTTACTTTTCCAACTCTTATATAAACTATTTAAAAGCATGACCTATTCCTTGCCTATAACACTGAACACAGTGACTTCCATACTGTAGATATTCTGTACATTTATTTTGTGTTAGTTAATAGGTGTCACCTACAACCCTTGAGCTGCCGTAGTAGGATTAAAGCTTGAAGCAGGTCGTGAGATCCCTGCTTTACACAATGGGGCTTCCCTGGTGGCTCAGACAGGAAAGGGTCTGCCTGCAATGCAGGAGACCCAGGTTCGATCCTTGGGTCGGGAAGATCCCCTGGAGAAGGGAATAGAAGACCACTCCAGTATTCTTGCCTGAAGAATTCCATGGACAGAGGAGCCTGGCAAGCTTCAGGCCATGGGGTCGAAAAGAGCTAGACACAACTGAACTACTAACACTAACACACTGTCTTCTGTCAGGCCTTCCCAGGTGGTGCTAGTGATAAAGAAACCACCTGCCAATGCAGGAATCGTAAGAGATGTGGGTTCTATCCCTGGGTTAGGAAGATCCCCTGGAGAAGGGCATGGCAACCCACTCCTGCATTTTTGCCTGGAGAATCCCTCTGTCCAGAGGAGCTTGAGGTCACAAAGAGTCAGACACGACTGAAGCGACTTAGTACATATGCGTGCCTTCGATCAATTCGGAAGTTGCTCAGAATGTAAAACTAGGAGGGACTCGGTGTTACTTTTCAGGCATAAGCAAATGGTTGTTCAACCAGTGTCACAAATTCTGATGCTGGCATATAGACCTTGCTCCGATTTAGTTTAGAAATGAGAACATCCTTATTCTGACACATTCTTTCTCTCTCATGGGCCCCATAAGAGTAAATCCATGTAGAAAGGTCTAATGGGATCCTTCAGGAAGCATAGCATAATATTGTGGCAGAACCCCTTGCAAAGGTGAGAGCTACTCCACCTGCCAGCTAGCCTTCTGATCACCCTGAAGTTAGCAGATCTTCATTTATCAACACTTTTGGGTTAAATGATTCAGAATCCTGTTCTACCAAAGCACTGAACTTCCAGCCACAGTCACTGTCAGGCAATTTCACACTGTTCACCTTGTCTGTATGTCCAGGGGACCATATGTCCAAAATAAATATGTTCTTAAATTTCTCAAAGAAGCACTGACTTTCCTTGAAACTTTCTCCTTAAAAACTGAAAGTCTATATTTCAAGAGCATGTGAATCACTAGCATCTTCTGACTCTCATTCAAAGCTTTGAACCAATGAAACCTGCCCGTGATGAGATTTTATCAAGCAAGTGATGTTCTTTGAATCATTTGATTCTGAGGAGAACTGTAGTGCAAGGTTTTTCCAACTTTTTTGACCATGACTGTCAGTGAGAAATACATTTTGCCTTCCAACCCAACACATAACACACACATACTTTCCCCATATTACAGTCACACTGGTTTTCTTTTCTGTTCTCTTCCACTCGTGACAGCTTCATTCGTAAAGAACCTGCTTCCCAACCTCAGCTGTCTCCTGGAATGACCTGAGAAGTATTAACAATTTCCCAAGCCTGGGTCCCCCTCCCAGAGATTCTGATTTACTTAGTCTGAGATGTGGCCGGAGCAGTTTGGTCTTAAATGTCCCACAAATGATTTTACTGTGCAACCCAGATACATAGCCCATGCAGTCAGCCGACCTTCTAGCCCACAAACGGGTCATGGCTGACACTTTGAAAAACACAGACATTGAGTAATAGTAGACACTAACTTCCAGAGACACCTCTGCAAGCCAACTTGTTTATTTGCTGAATGGAGTGCCGAGGAGGGCCGTCCTGGGCCCTGGGGAGACAGCTACTGTGGCTGTTGTCTCTGCTCTTGAAGAACTGACAGCCCGTGTTCCCAAACGGAACAGTTCCACGTGGCCAACACTCAGACCCGGAAACAGAGCTCGGCGCGCGCCCGGCAGCCTCCGCATCCTTCCAGCACCGCCTGCCCGAGACCCACCACCAGCCTGGCTTCCGACAGCACACAGTGGCTGTGCCATGTTCCCAAACGAAACGGTTCCACGCGGCCAACACTCAGACCCGGAAACAGAGGTCAGCGCGCTCCCGGCAGCCTCCGCATCCTTCCAGCACTGCCTGCCCGAGACCCACCACCAGCCTGGGTTCCGACAGCACGCAATGGCTGTGCCGTGTTCGCAAACGGAACGGTTCCACGCGGCCAACACTCAGACCCGGAAACAGAGCTCGGCGCGCGCCCGGCAGCCTCCGTGTCCCTCCAGCACCGCCTGCCCCAGACCCACCAGCAGCCTGGCTTCCGACAGCACGCAGTGGCTGTGCCTGTGTTTCCACTTTAAGTGACTGGAATCAGTTTGTTCCCCTCTGTGTCTGACTTCTTTGGGTCAGCATTCTCTTCATCCCAGTTATTCTGAGTAGCTATATTTCATTCTCACTGCAGTGCAGTGTTCCACGTCCAATAAATACATCTCATTTGGCTTATTCACTTTACTGAGGATGGGCATTTGGGGGCTTCATAGTTTGGGCTTATGGACATTCCAGTACATGTATGTCTGGTGAATATATACACACATTTTTGTTCACTACACGCCTAGAAATGGAACTTCTGGGCTACAGCTTAAGCACTTGGGCTACATTAGAAGAGTCAAACTGTTTTCCAAAGTGTTTGTGGTAATTTATACTCCCATCTGCAAAGTACTCACTTGTCCCTCATCTTTGCCAACATTTGGTATTGTCAGCCTTTTTCATTTTAGCCATCCCAGTGTGTGTGTCAGTTTTTGCATTTGAAATATATTTAAGTAAGAAAGGCAAGACTTTTAATTGATGTACAGCTATACCTATATTACAAATAATGCATGGATAATCCTCCCTTGACTCGGGGGTTCATAGATGTTCCAAAATCTTACTGGAGGTCTACATGCTATCTTAGTCATTGTGGCTCTTTTTCCTTCCCTTCACCCCTGTCCCATGCCCTTGTCCGCAAATGCCCTGCCTCTGGTCCACAGCCTGGGTCTGACCTGGAGAGACATGCAGCATCTGACTGTGCTCACCCCCAAACAGAACCAGCTTCACGACAAGGTCCATCAGTGGTGGAGGACTGGTTTGGCCTGGAGTTTGATCACCTCTTTGGCTACAGGGTCCTAGATGCACGTGCCATTGTGAAGATGGCCAAAGACTCGAAGACGGTGCCTGAGAGGTTCCAGTGTGTGGGCGGCTCCATGCAGGACCCAGAGTAAGTGGGGGCAGTAAGCTCTGCCGCTAGTCATGGAAAATACCCTGGAGATGCCGCCACTGCACTGGCAACCGTATCAGATGCCCTCTCTGTGTCCTCCTGAGATGCACTGGATTTGATTCGGGGATAACCAGCTTCCAGGCAGAGCTGTAGCATTAGGCAGTTGCAGAGTATCCAGTATCCAGAGCCCTGGGGCCTGGAACTTCCATCCCTTATTGACAAGAGGGAGAGATTTACAAAGAGGATCTTTGCTAGGGGAAGCCCTACAGCTGTGCCTTTGCAGGTTCTGGGCCACAGCAGGTGGGGGCCATGGGCAGTGTGACAAGGGCAGGATGTAGTTAGCTGCGTCTTGGCTTACGTTCCCAATTAGCAGAAAGGTGGTACAACTGCAGTATTGAGGAGAAGGAGCACTGGGACTCTGCTTAGTCATGGTTTGTGTTGACATCAGACCTTGTTCTCTGCAATGGCCCTGGACAGGAAGACTGGGTTTCTGTTGATCCTCATGCTCTGTGCTTGTGGAGGGAGTGGGGAGGGAGATGGAGAACATATGCTGGGATGAATGACCATTTCCCTCCCAGTTCCAAGTGCACTGAGCACTCTGTGCTAATCCAGATACTTGCTGGAATTTGGAGCCAAAGGCAACACTGGAAATAGGTCGTCTGATGCCCTCATGTTAGTTAATGAATCTGAGGCCCTGAAATATGACCATCGCAGTAGCTCACAACCAGCTGGGAGCTTACCCAGTGTTAGCAGCATTATTTTTTTTTAATCTGGAAAAGTCTTTTATTATGTTTCAGTTGATTAGGTTAAATTCATTTCACCATATATACAGATGTTTTGGCTTATATGTTTCTTACAGGGTTTTATACAAATTCATCAAGAATTTACATTTCCCAAATGATCTTCTGTTGCAACAGTTTTATTCTCAGAACAATACACATGTACACGTATACTATGACAGCAATGTTAAACTTTAAAATATATAGGCATTTCTTGAGAAAAAAAAAAAAAGGATTTCTCTGGTGATCCAGTGGTTAGAACTTGGTGCTTCCACTGCAGGGAACCCAGTTTTGATCCCTGGCTGGGGAACTGAGATCCCACAAGCCACACAGTGTGACCAAATAATAGAAAAAGAAAGTATATAGAAATGTGTCAGTTTGTGTTCTCAAGGCCCCACTCCTCAAAGGTTCTGATTTATGAGATTTTGGATAAGATCCAGAAGACTAAATTTTGTGGGTGGTCTCAGAAGCATTATTTCAATGAAAGGAAAGGTGAGAACTCTTTTTTTAAAAATTTATTTAATTGGAGAATATATCCTGTACAACATCATGTAGGTTTCTGCCGTACGACAAGGCAAGTCAGTCATGAAAAGTGAAAGTGTTAGTCACTCAGTCGAGTCTGACTCTTTGAGATCCCATGGACTGTAGCCTGCCAGGCTCCTCTATCCATGGAATTCTCCAGGCAAGAACACTAGAGTGGGTTGCCATTCCCTTCACCCAGGGATCAAACCCACGTTTCCTGCATTGCAGGCAGGTTCTTTACCATCTGAGCCAGCAGGGAAGCCCCGAGGCAGTCATAACTATACGTATATAGCCCCTCCCTCGAGAGCACTTTCAGAACTAACTCAGTTGGGCTCCCCGAGGGCAGGAACCTAGCCTGTCCCATCTGCTGGTGTGTCCTCAGGGGCTAGAACTTAGCAGTCATGGTATCAATATTTCTGGAATGAATGAATGAATGACTATTCAGCCAGTTTCACCTGGGCACAAGGAAGGCATCTAAACAGTGGCAACAGGTGATAGGGTGGTCAGACCAGTCAGGGAAATTTGGGGTGGGGGAAGTCGGGCCTTGTTGGAAGGGCTCTGGTCTCCTGGGTGCCCTCTGCCCCCTCACCCACTGCTCACCTGAACTTGATCTCAGGTGCTGATGAGCGAGGTCTGGGGCAGATGCCATGCTGGAAGAGCTCAGAGGCTGGGCAGGGAGGCTCCAAGGGCAGCGCCCAGGCCGGCTGGGCCTCTGGCAGAAGCAGCCCTCACTACCAGGAATCCAGCTTCTCAAGGGCAGGCCGCAGGGCTCCACAGCCCCCTGGCAGTGGCCAAGTCTATGCTGGGCTGCACGGAAATGGGCTGGGAGCCGCTGAGTGGCGACTGTCAGGTTTATGAGTCTCCTCAGTGCTCATCTTCCCAGAGAAGCAGGCAGCTCAAAAAGCAATTCTCTAAAGAGACTTTATCAGGAGAGTCCGTGAAGGGTGCTTGACTAAAATAAAAGGGAAGAATAGAACTGGCTGTGAGGCATCTGCGCTGGACCATCCAAGTCAGTGAGCAGAGGCAGCCTGGCCCACCCCACTGCCAGTGTTTCCCAGAGCACCCTGTCCGGCTCAGCGCCCCCCCTCCCCTGCCCACTCAGCTCCTTGAGCAAAGTGTTAGTTGCTCAGTCGTGTCGGACTCTTTGCAACCCCATGGACTGTAGCCCTCCAGGTTCCTCTGTCCATGGGGATTCTCCAGGCAAGACTACTGGAGTGGGTTGCCATTCTCTGCTCCAAAGGGTCTTCCCCACCCAGGGATCGAACGCAGGTCTCCCGCATTGCAGGCAGATTCTTTATCATCTGAACCACCAGGGAAGCCCCTGAGGCTGTGGCAAGCTCTGACTTTTAAGTGAATTTGGAAATCAACGTTAACACTTGACCTGAATAGCAGAAGCTCAGTAGAGAGGGGAAGGTGTGCTCAACCACATGCCGGTCAGGTGTGGCCATGACCAGTCACTTCTGAGCTGCAGTCGTATTGTTACGATAGTCATAACAATCATTTCAGCAATCATTTCTCTTTATCAAAGTACTGCGTGCTGTAAAAGAAAGACATCTGAGCTCCCGTCCCACTCTCAGTTGCCCTAGTGGGACTTGGGTGCTGACAGTTTTTTTTTTTTTTTCTGAAAGATTATCTCAGGAGACACACATGAGGAGGAGGCAATGTAGACAGGGAGAGAGAGCAACCCAACAGAGAAGACACAGAGGATTCTCTGACTGGCACCTCGCTGCCCTGGGCGACTAGGCTCAACCCCACCAGGGACACTGAGTTGTCCCCACCAGCAGTGAGGAACCCAGGCTGTATTGACTCAAATCCTCCTGTCAATCATTGGTTAGGGTTTTTCCTTCCGGATCAAATTCCTGACATTCTGCCATCAGGGTCCACAGGGGCCTCAGGCGCAAGAGAACCCAGCAGAGACCTAGAAGTGGGAAGGGGGTCAACTGTATTGGCTGCATCCCCTGTCCAAACAGATCAGAGACTGCAGGTGACTTGCTCAGAGTCACACAACTGGTATAATAATAAACCCCAGAGTCCATGCTCTCCCCAGTCCCCAGAATGGCCTTCAAAACCCCTGGGATAGGAATCCCCCAGCAGTCCTGTGATCAAGACTCTGACTTCCAATGTAGGGGGCATGAGTTCTATCCCTGGTGGGGGAACTAAGGTCCCACATGCCCCTGGATGCAGCCAAAAATTAAAAAAAACAAAAACCCCTGGGATAGTGTCTCCACCCCTCACTGTGTCTGCTCGCTACTCTGCCTTCAGGAAAATTCCGATCACTGGCAAGCTGGTGCTGACATTCATGACCGACGCATGTGAGGGGAAGGAAAACTTTGTCCCCTACCTGGAGCACGTCCAAGTGGTCATCACGGTCAACGTGACCAGGAGAGGGGACCTGGACATCAACATGACGTCCCCCATGGGCACCAAGTCCATCCTGCTGAGCCACTGCACCTGAGACTACAACGCCAATGTGGGCTTAGACAAGTGGCCTTTCATGACCACCCACACTTGGGGGGAGGACTCCCAGGGCACCTGGACCCTGGAGCTGGGCTTCGTGGGGAGCGTACCCCAGAAGGGGGTGCTGAAGGAGTGGACGCTGATGCTGTATTGCACACAGAGTGCCCCCTACATTGACCAGGTGATGCGGGATCACCAGTCCAAGCTGGCCATGTCCAAGAAGGAGGAGCTGGAGGAAGAGCTGGACAAGGCCATGCAGAGAAGCCTGAAGAGCATCCTTGGCAAGGACTAGCACCCGGCCCCCTCCGCCGTCCCCACCGCCTCCTCCAGGAGAGTAGCAGTGACCCTCCCCCAACACCAGCCATGCCCACGTCTAGATCTGAAGCTTCGCTCACTGTCAGTGATTCTTTTCATTCCTATGGAAGCAACCTTTTCTATTCTGTGCCCCAAATACAGTGCTCCCACCCACACCTCTGTCCTGTTTGTGACTTTAAGCCCTTCATTTCTGTCCTTCAGATAGGTGATATCATGCCAACCCCTCCATTTCTTTCATAAAAGAGCTATGCATTCTCTTAAGAGAATACATTTAAATAAGTCAGGCCTGGGGACTCCAAGGATGTTTTATTCACAATCTCAAGGGAGGACCCGTTATGTAAAAGGAGGAGCCAGGTTTATGACAGAGGTGAACTCTGAGTCTCTTCAAGCCCAGATGCTGTAAATCCTTTGGGGAAAGATGTGTTGACTTTTAGGAAGCTTTTCCAGGGATGTAAATGAAGGTGGCGCTAATCGAAAGGTTCCCTAGTTACTAGATGGGTAGGAGAGAGTCCAAAAGTGTGATCGCAGGAAATCTTACCACCATGGTCAGCGTTGTAGCTTGTCTGGCTCGCCAGTGTAATAGGCGTAAGATCTCAGTGGCCTGGCTGCCTTTTCATCAGCTGCTGCTCTGAGTTATGATAAACTCTGGGAGATGCCCCTGTCACTCTCCATGTGCCTAGCCTTTCTCCAACCCCATTTTTCTGGGGCTCCTCCCATAGTTAGGCAGAGGAAAAAAGAAAGGAAGGCAGGATGGAGACACATCTAGGAAAGAGTAGTTTAGTAGTTCTTAGCACAGGGATGTTCCTTTCCAGCGCTGCTCTGGCGCTGCTTAATCTGATGGAGGGGAGAGAAGGTGAGCATTTCGAGAGCTTTCCATACACGATTGGAGGAAAACAGCTTCTTCAGTTGATGAGTTGGGGAAATGGCCTCTCTTCTGGAAGAGGTGTGTGAGGGTGAGGGGTCAGGTTTGGAGAGGTGGGCAGCCACTTCACCGGAACCCCCATTTGTATGGAGCCCTTCCCACTGAAGGGGGAAAAGCTAGCTCGTCTCCCTGTAACTTGAGACCCAAAGGAGGCAGAAGCCCTTCACACAGAAAGCGCTACAGTCAGCTACAGGTGTGGCAGCCAAGCAGTCCAGGAGGGGCTTTAACCTGCAACCCAAAGGTGACATGCCCCCTTCCCCCGGTCACCCCCAGAGACAGCATCTCATCACCAAGTAGAAAGGTGTTCCGAGAGGCTGTCACTTTGTTCTCCTACCCAAGGAATAGCTCACCAGTGCCCACCTGACCCCCCAAAACTGATGTGCTGGTTTGATTTGATTCCCAAGAACTGATCCATCCCTTCTGGCTACATTTCTCCCTTCCCGTGGGAGCAGCCTGGAGTTCCTCGCCTCTAAGTTGGCAACACAGAGCCAGAGGGCCCTTCCTTAAAGGCAGAAAAGCCTGGAAAACCCATGTTCTTTCTCTTTTCTCCCATGTTGGCATGGATTTCTACCTTCTCTAACTCCATATGATCTTCTCTATAGAATGCTTTATGATGTCATATATTTATGATTTTTAAAAGAAATTTGTTACATGTTGCAAAGGCCTTTTTAAACCAGTTTAGACTTAAAGCAAAAATAAATGGAAATCATCAAAATTTCATTTCTCATTAACAGTCTGAAAATAAACCAAAATACATTAAGTATGCATGTGTGTTTAAGTGCACGCAGAAATATATATACATATGTAGACTAATACACGTGTGTATATATTTTGTATATACACCTGTATAACTGTATATACACACATATACCAAAAATGTGTGTGTGTGTATTTACTGAAGAAATAGATACCACATTCATTTCTAAAAGCATATTCAGAGGATATCAAAATGATTCTGGCTGAAGAAAAAGGCCAGTGGAAATTCAGGTGAAATGTTCATGGGTTGTCATTACTTCATCTCTGTAATTTTGCACCTTTCTGTATAAACTTTAAGCATCTTATATAGCAGCACAGATACAAAATAGTTGTCCATATTTTCACAGTTGTAGTCTAATTTATGAAATTAGAGAGTAACTTATCAGCTTCTTAATAGAAATAGCAAGTTTTGATATGAGTATACAGTACATAAAATATATATAGTGCTATTTAAAAATATTTGGTCTCTATTTCATTTTTTGCACCAGTATTAACACTAAAATATGTTCAGCTAGTGAGGTTTTTGTGATATCCTGATTCTAATGCAAGAGATAGTTATTTATAGACATTCATTTTAAAAAAAAGAAAATAAGTGAATAATAATCACGTTAACATTGTTATTCCCTATGACAACATTTTATAAGTAAATTTAAAAATACATGATGTAAATTAGGAGATTCAACAATAAAACATTAACTTCCAGAAATTATGTGGGATGTGATATGTATTACATAAAAACACTTCCATCCATTCTGGGAGAGAAAATTAAAAGTTGCCAGAGGAAGAGCTAAAAAGCTTGCTTTCATAAATATGCATGAGAGATTTAGAATTAGCAAATAAATCATACACAAATTATGATCTACAGCAGCATTTTTCAGACTCAGGTCATACCCTATTGGCAGTTGTCATATAAATTTAGGAAGTTAAAACCAGCATTTTGGAGTAGAATAGGATAGCATAACAAGAAATCATGCATATTAATGATAACAATTGTTTCCCAATTTTTTTTTTTCAGAAATGTGTGTGTGTACGTGTCTGAGTGTGTTGGCTCACAACGTGTAATACATTTCTTACTGGAGTCATCATCAAAGATCTTTCAGAACACTCTTCTAGAATATATTCGCCAACTAGACAAGTTCTACTATAGTAAAACAGCCCCCAGATCTCAGAGGTTTCACACAACAAAGGTGTGTTTATCATTTACACAAATTTCATGGAGGAACAGGGTAACTCCTCAAGACCATAGATTGCCATGCAGTGACTCAGAGATTCAGGCTGCTCCGACCTTCACCCTCAGGTCTGTCGTCACAGCACGAGGCTGTGACGGTCAGTAGGCGAGAGAAAGAACCCGTGAAGACTCACTCCCTCTTCTACGTTCAGTACGAAGGAGACACACGAGTCATTTGACCTACTGTGTGCTGGCCAGTCCTGGTCAATGATGCTGCTGCACAGGAAGCAACTGAGAAATAACAGGACCACTAGTAGAATCCTCGGTGAGCACCGGGGTCTCTACCACAGAGAGGACTTGATAATTCCTTAAAACATATTCTTACATATTGATTTACATGGCAATCTGTTCATGAAAAGTGTCTCAAACTGGCTCCACCCATGTGACCACACACCATTCTAGCAAATCTGGAGAGTTATTCATAAAAATACAAATATCTTACATTTATCATATTTGTTGTAAAAACAATTTTCAGTTTTGTACTGTGATCCACTACTTACAAAACCCAACTAGTAAAATTATAAAACAAGCCTGTGGTTGAAAACACATACTTGAAAGGCATAAGGTCCAACCTGACCTTGTGACAGACTGAACGCTGCTTTTCAACACTTAAGTCCAAAGAATGATTTCCCAAAGATAAAGTTTAAAAACTGATAATTCTTGGGACTACCCTGGTGGTTCAGTGGTTAAGACTTCATTTTCCAGTGCAGGGGTTGAAGGTTTGATCTCCTGGTTGGGGAGCTAAGACCCCACATGACTCAGGGCCAAAAAACCAAAACATACAACAGAAGTGATATTGTAACAAATTCAGTTTAAAAATAGTCACATCATAAAATATTTTTTAAAAAACTGATAATTCTTATAGAGTCACTACCATGCGTCATTGTTGCCATCACTTATAAATTACAAAGAGCGGTTTTCATGAGAGTATGCCTTCATGGGTTGGCATCACCTGAGAACCACACATTACAAAGCCTTTAGGAAACGCAGCCAAGCATTTCCTATTTAGAGAGAAAAGTGCATTGGGAGGACTGGTGAACTCATAACCAGAGTAAGTTTTTGGATGCCAAGAGTCTAATTTGATAGAAATTTCTGGAACTCAGAATGCCAAGATTAGAGACACTGGCTGTGCGAGAGGACAAGGGGATTGAAAGACACTGGGAGTTTGCAGTAACCATGAGCACAGGATGGGTCTTGGGCCAGCGAAGGTGATTTGATTGTGGCTGCCATGTGGTCTTCTGTCAAAGAAGGACCGAGTTGTGGGCGGGGGCGGTATGGCGGGGTGCGGGCATTCAGCACGTGGGAGCTTAGGAAATGCAGAGTCATGATGGAAGTTGGGGACAGTATCTGAGTGCTCAGTGTAGGGGAACACAGAGGCCTGTGTGAAAGGGGATTCTAGCCTCTGAAGAGCTGATGTCAGTTGAAGACCAGGCACAGGGAAGCCAAGCCCAGGCGCGCTCCTAGAAACACCTCCACCTGCCAATGGTGAGTCCAAGCCCACGCACAGCCTCCCAGAACCTTATTCAGCTTCCCAAGGACACTGGCATGGGAGAGAGGGTGACCAGCACCTGGATGTCTAGGAGAGAGGCTCCTTCTCTGCTTTACAAATTAATCAACTCCTGCTTGAGTTGGTCCACTATTCTCTTGTGTATTTAATTGCCAAGAGGCTCTTTTCTTGGGTTCAAACACCTCTCTGTTGAATTTGGTTTTCAGCTTATAAGCCAGGAATCAAAATCTGACCTGAGGCAAATTTTCCAAGCCAGCCTGCCAGCTTCAGTTTTCTTTTAGAACTCTTTCAGTTTTAGTTTCTCCTCCTCATTTTTTGTTTTTTCCCATTTTCCCCCTTCTTTTTCTCATTTTATCTTATTATTTTTTTAATTAGTGTTGCTAGTATTTGTATAGAGAGCATCATTGATATAGTTAGCAGAGTTGGTACGGCTAACAGTTTGCTAGCACAGATAGTACAGTTAGTGTTAGCACTGTAGTATTCTCGGCTTAGTTAGTGCAGTAGGCATAGTTACCAGTTTCCTAGCACAGTCAGTGTTAGCACTGTGAGTATTCTCGTCGTAGTTAGTGCAGTAGGAATAGTCACCAGTCTCCTGGCACAGTCAGTGTAAGCACTGTGAGTATTCTCGGTGTAGTTAGTGCAGTAGGAATAGTTACCAGTCTCTTAGCACAGTCAGTGTTAGCACTGTGAGTATTCTCGGCATAGTTAGTGCAGTAGGTATAGTTACCAGTCTCCTGGCACAGTCAGTGTTAGCACTGTGAGTATTCTCCGTAGTTAGTGCAGTAGGTATAGTTACCAGTCTCCTAGCACAGTTAGTGTTAGCACTGTGAGTATTTTCGGCGTAGTTAGTGCAGTAGGTATAGTTACCAGTCTCCTAGCACAGTTAGTGTTAGCACTGTAGAATTCTCGGCGTAGTTAGTGCAGTAGGTATAGTTACCAGTCTCCTAGCACAGTTAGTGTTAGGACTGTAGTCTTCCCGGCGTAGTTAGTGCAGTAGGTATAGTTACCAGTCTCCTGGAACAGTCAGTGTTAGCACTGTGAGTATTCTCCGTAGTTAGTGCAGTAGGTGTAGTTACCACTCTCCTAGCACAGTTAGTGTTAGCACTGTGAGTATTCTCGGCGTAGTTAGTGCAGTAAGTATAGTTACCAGTCTCCTAGCACAGTCAGTGTTAGCACTGTGAGTATTCTCTGTAGTTAGTGCAGTAGGCATAGTTACCAGTCTCCTAGCACAGTCAGTGTTAGCACTGTGAGTATTCTCCGTAGTTAGTGCAGTAGGTATAGTTACCAGTCTCCTAGCACAGTTAGTGTTAGCACTGTGAGTACTCTCTGTAGTTAGTGCAGTACGTATAGTCACCAGTCTCCTGGCACAGTCAGTGTTAGCACTGTGAGTATTCTCCGTAGTTAGTGTAGTAGGCATAGTTACCAGTCTCCTAGCACAGTTAGTGTTAGCACTGTGAGTATTCTCGGCGTAGTTAGTGCAGTAAGTACAGTTACCAGTCTCCTGGCACAGTCAGTGTCAGCACTGTGAGTATTCTCCGTAGTTAGTGCAGTAGGTATAGTTATCAGTCTCCTAGCACAGTTAGTGTTAGCACTGTGGGTATTCTCCGTAGTTAGTGCAGTAGGTATAGTTACAGTCTCCTGGTACAGTCAGTGTTAGCACTGTGAGTATTCTCCGTAGTTAGTGCAATAGGCACAGTCACCAGTCTCCTAGCACAGTCAGTGTTAGCACTGTGAGTATTCTCCGTAGTTAGTGCAGTAGGTATAGTTACCAGTCTCCTAGCACAGTCAGTGTTAGCACTGTGAGTATTCTCTGTAGTTAGTGCAGTAGGTATAGTTACCAGTCTTCTAGCACAGTTAGTGTTAGCACTGTGAGTATTCTCTCTGTAGTTAGTGCAGTAGGCACAGTCACCAGTCTCCTGGCACAGTCAGTGTTAGCAGTGTGAGTATTCTCCGTAGTTAGTGCAGTAGGTATAGTTACAGTCTCCTGGTACAGTCAGTGTTAGCACTGTGAGTATTCTCCGTAGTTAGTGCAGTAGGTATAGTCACCAGTCTCCTGGCACAGTCAGTGTTAGCACTGTGAGTATTCTCGTTGTAGTTAGTGCAGTAGGTATAGTCACCAGTCTCCTAGCACAGTCAGTGTTTGCACTGTGAGTATTCTCTGTAGTTAGTCCAGTAGGTATAGTTACCAGTCTCCTAGCACAGTCAGTGTTAGCACTGTGAGTACTCTCTGTAGTTAGTGCAGTAGGTATAGTCACCAGTCTCCTGGCACAGTCAGTGTTAGCACTGTGAGTATTCTCTGTGTAGTTAGTGCAGTAGGAATAGTCACCAGTCTCCTGGCAGAGTCAGTGTTAGCACTGTGAGTATTCTCTGTGTAGTTAGTGCAGTAGGTATAATCACCAGTCTCCTAGCAGAGTCAGTGTTAGCACTGTGAGTATTCTCCGTAGTTAGTGCAGTAGGTATAGTCACCAGTCTCCTAGCACAGTCAGTGTTAGCACTGTGAGTATTCTCGGCGTAGTTAGTGCAGTAAGCATAGTTACCAGTCTCCTGGCACAGTCAGTGTTAGCACTGTGAGTATTCTCCGTAGTTAGTGCAGTATGTATAGTCACCAGTCTCCTGGCACAGTCAGTGTTAGCACTGTGAGTATTCTCCGTAGTTAGTGCAGTAGGTATAGTCACCAGTCTCCTGGCACAGTCAGTGTTAGCACTGTGAGTATTCTCCGTAGTTAGTGCAGTAGGTATAGTCACCAGTCTCCTGGCACAGTCAGTGTTAGCACTGTGAGTATTCTCAGTGTAGTTAGTGCAGTAGGAATAGTTACCAGTCTCTTAGCACAGTCAGTGTTAGCACTGTGAGTATTCTCTGTAGTTAGTGCAGTAGGTATAGTTACCAGTCTCCTAGCACAGTTAGTTTTAGCACTGTAGTATTCTCGGCGTAGTTAGTGCAGTAGGCACAGTCACCAGTCTCCTGGCACAGTCAGTGTTAGCACTGTGAGTATTCCCGGCGTAGTTAGTGCAGTAGGTATAGTTACCAGTCTCCTGGCACAGTCAGTGTTAGCACTGTGAGTATTCTCTCTAGTTAGTGCAGTAGGTGCAGTCACCAGTCTCCTGGCACAGTCAGTGTTAGCACTGTGAGTATTCTCTCTAGTTAGTGCAGTAGGTGCAGTCACCAGTCTCCTGGCACAGTCAGTGTTAGCACTGTGAGTATTCTCGGTGTAGTTAGTGCAGTAGGTATGGTTACAGTCTCCTGGCACAGTCAGTGTTAGCAGTGTGAGTATTCTCCGTAGTTAGTGCAGTAGGTATAGTTACAGTCTCCTGGTACAGTCAGTGTTAGCACTGTGAGTATTCTCCGTAGTTAGTGCAGTAGGTATAGTTACCAGTCTCCTGGCACAGTCAGTGTTAGCACTGTGAGTATTCCCGGCGTAGTTAGTGCAGTAGGTGTAGTTACCAGTCTCCTGGCACAGACAGTGTTAGCACTGTGAGTATTCTCTCTAGTTAGTGCAGTAGGTGCAGTCACCAGTCTCCTGGCACAGTCAGTGTTAGCACTGTGAGTATTCTCCGTAGTTAGTGCAGTAGGTATAGTCACCAGTCTCCTGGCACAGTCAGTGTTAGCACTGTGAGTATTCTCTGTAGTTAGTGCAGTAGGTATACTTACCAGTCTCCTGGCACAGTCAGTGTTAGCACTGTGAGTATTCCCGGCGTAGTTAGTGCAGTAGGTATAGTCACCAGTCTCCTGGCACAGTCAGTGTTAGCACTGTGAGTATTCTCTGTAGTTAGTGCAGTAGGTATAGTCACCAGTCTCCTAGCACAGTCAGTGTTTGCACTGTGAGTATTCTCTGTAGTTAGTGCAGTAGGTATAGTTACCAGTCTCCTAGCACAGTCAGTGTTAGCACTGTGAGTATTCTCTGTAGTTAGTGCAGTAGGTATAGTTACCAGTCTCCTAGCACAGTTAGTTTTAGCACTGTAGTATTCTCGGCGTAGTTAGTGCAGTAGGCACAGTCACCAGTCTCCTGGCACAGTCAGTGTTAGCACTGTGAGTATTCCCGGCGTAGTTAGTGCAGTGGGTATAGTTACCAGTCTCCTGGCACAGTCAGTGTTAGCACTGTGAGTATTCTCTGTAGTTAGTGCAGAAGGTGTAGTTACCACTCTCCTAGCACAGTTAGTGTTAGCACTGTGAGTATTCTCCGTAGTTAGTGCAGTAGGCATAGTTACCAGTCTCCTAGCACAGTTAGTGTTAGCACTGTGAGTATTCTCGGCATAGTTAGTGCAGTAAGTACAGTTACCAGTCTCCTGGCACAGTCAGTGTAAGCACTGTGAGTATTCTCCATAGTTAGTGCAGTAGGTATAGTTACCAGTCTCCTAGCACAGTTAGTGTTAGCACTGTGGGTATTCTCCGTAGTTAGTGCAGTAGGTATAGTTACCAGTCTCCTGGCACAGTCAGTGTTAGCACTGTGAGTATTCTCTCTAGTTAGTGCAGTAGGTGTAGTCACCAGTCTCCTGGCACAGTCAGTGTTAGCACTGTGAGTATTCTCGGTGTAGTTAGTGCAGTAGGTATGGTTACAGTCTCCTGGCACAGTCAGTGTTAGCAGTGTGAGTATTCTCCGTAGTTAGTGCAGTAGGTATAGTCACCAGTCTCCTGGCACAGTCAGTGTTAGCACTGTGAGTATTCTCAGTGTAGTTAGTGCAGTAGGAATAGTTACCAGTCTCTTAGCACAGTCAGTGTTAGCACTGTGAGTATTCTCTGTAGTTAGTGCAGTAGGTATAGTTACCAGTTTCCTAGCACAGTTAGTTTTAGCACTGTAGTATTCTCGGCGTAGTTAGTGCAGTAGGTGCAGTCACCAGTCTCCTGGCACAGTCAGTGTTAGCACTGTGAGTATTCCCGGCGTAGTTAGTGCAGTAGGTATAGTTACCAGTCTCCTGGCACAGTCAGTGTTAGCACTGTGAGTATTCTCTGTAGTTAGTGCAGTAGGTGTAGTTACCACTCTCCTAGCACAGTTAGTGTTAGAACTGTGAGTATTATCCGTAGTTAGTGCAGTAGGCATAGTTACCAGTCTCCTAGCACAGTTAGTGTTAGCACTGTGAGTATTCTCGGCGTAGTTAGTGCAGTAAGTACAGTCACCAGTCTCCTAGCACAGTCAGTGTTAGCACTGTGAGTATTCTCCGTAGTTAGTGCA
This sequence comes from Cervus elaphus, assembly GCF_910594005.1. Taxonomy (NCBI): domain Eukaryota; kingdom Metazoa; phylum Chordata; class Mammalia; order Artiodactyla; family Cervidae; genus Cervus; species Cervus elaphus. The sequence goes on along the minus strand of NC_057845.1, from coordinate 2,910,987 downwards.
GTAGGTATAGTTACCAGTCTCCTAGCACAGTCAGTGTTAGCACTGTGAGTATTCTCCGTAGTTAGTGCAGTAGGTATACTTTCCAGTCTCCTGGCACAGTCAGTGTTAGCACTGTGAGTATTCTCTGTAGTTAGTGCAGTAGGTGTAGTTACCAGTCTCCTGGCACAGTCAGTGTTAGCACTGTGAGTATTCTCTCTAGTTAGTGCAGTAGGTGCAGTCACCAGTCTCCTGGCACAGTCAGTGTTAGCACTGTGAGTATTCTCGGTGTAGTTAGTGCAGTAGGTATGGTTACAGTCTCCTGGCACAGTCAGTGTTAGCAGTGTGAGTATTCTCCGTAGTTAGTGCAGTAGGTATAGTTACAGTCTCCTGGTACAGTCAGTGTTAGCACTGTGAGTATTCTCCGTAGTTAGTGCAGTAGGTATAGTTACCAGTCTCCTGGCACAGTCAGTGTTAGCAGTGTGAGTATTCCCGGCGTAGTTAGTGCAGTAGGTGTAGTTACCAGTCTCCTGGCACAGACAGTGTTAGCACTGTGAGTATTCTCTCTAGTTAGTGCAGTAGGTGCAGTCACCAGTCTCCTGGCACAGTCAGTGTTAGCACTGTGAGTATTCTCGGTGTAGTTAGTGCAGTAGGTATGGTTACAGTCTCCTGGCACAGTCAGTGTTAGCAGTGTGAGTATTCTCCGTAGTTAGTGCAGTAGGTATAGTTACAGTCTCCTGGTACAGTCAGTGTTAGCACTGTGAGTATTCTCCGTAGTTAGTGCAGTAGGTATAGTTACGAGTCTCCTGGCACAGTCAGTGTTAGCACTGTGAGTATTCCCGGCGTAGTTAGTGCAGTAGGTATAGTCACCAGTCTCCTGGCACAGTCAGTGTTAGCACTGTGAGTATTCTCTGTAGTTAGTGCAGTAGGTATAGTCACCAGTCTCCTAGCACAGTCAGTGTTTGCACTGTGAGTATTCTCTGTAGTTAGTGCAGTAGGTATAGTTACCAGTCTCCTAGCACAGTCAGTGTTAGCACTGTGAGTATTCTCTGTAGTTAGTGCAGCAGGTATAGTTACCAGTCTCCTAGCACAGTTAGTTTTAGCACTGTAGTATTCTCGGCGTAGTTAGTGCAGTAGGCACAGTCACCAGTCTCCTGGCACAGTCAGTGTTAGCACTGTGAGTATTCCCGGCGTAGTTAGTGCAGTGGGTATAGTTACCAGTCTCCTGGCACAGTCAGTGTTAGCACTGTGAGTATTCTCTGTAGTTAGTGCAGAAGGTGTAGTTACCACTCTCCTAGCACAGTTAGTGTTAGCACTGTGAGTATTCTCCGTAGTTAGTGCAGTAGGCATAGTTACCAGTCTCCTAGCACAGTTAGTGTTAGCACTGTGAGTATTCTCGGCATAGTTAGTGCAGTAAGTACAGTTACCAGTCTCCTGGCACAGTCAGTGTAAGCACTGTGAGTTTTCTCCGTAGTTAGTGCAGTAGGTATAGTTACCAGTCTCCTAGCACAGTTAGTGTTAGCACTGTGGGTATTCTCCGTAGTTAGTGCAGTAGGTATAGTTACCAGTCCCCTGGCACAGTCAGTGTTAGCACTGTGAGTATTCTCTCTAGTTAGTGCAGTAGGTGTAGTCACCAGTCTCCTGGCACAGTCAGTGTTAGCACTGTGAGTATTCTCGGTGTAGTTAGTGCAGTAGGTATGGTTACAGTCTCCTGGCACAGTCAGTGTTAGCAGTGTGAGTATTCTCCGTAGTTAGTGCAGTAGGTATAGTTACAGTCTCCTGGTACAGTCAGTGTTAGCACTGTGAGTATTCTCCGTAGTTAGTGCAGTAGGTGTAGTCACCAGTCTCCTGGCACAGTCAGTGTTAGCACTGTGAGTATTCTCGGCGTAGTTAGTGCAGTAGGTATAGTCACCAGTCTCCTAGCACAGTCAGTGTTAGCACTGTGAGTATTCCCGGCGTAGTTAGTGCAGTAGGAATAGTTACCAGTCTCCTAGCACAGTCAGTGTTAGCACTGTGAGTACCCTCTGTAGTTAGTGCAGTAGGTATAGTTACAGTCTCCTGGCACAGTCAGTGTTAGCACTGTGAGTATTCTTCGTAGTTAGTGCAGTAGGTATAGTTACCAGTCTCCTGGCACAGTAAGTGTTAGCACTGTGAGTATTCTCTCTGTAGTTATTGCAGTAGGTATAGTCACCAGTCTCCTGGCACAGTCAGTGTTAGTGCTGTGAGAATTCTCCGTAGTTAGTGCAGTAGGTATAGTTACCAGTCTCCTGGCACAGTCAGTGTTAGCACTGTGAGTATTCCCGGCGTAGTTAGTGCAGTAGGTGTAGTTACCAGTCTCCTGGCACAGTCAGTGTTAGCACTGTGAGTATTCTCCGTAGCTAGTGCAGTAGGTATAGTCACCAGTCTCCTGGCACAGTCAGTGTTAGCACTGTGAGTATTCTCGTCGTAGTTAGTGCAGTAGGTATAGTCACCAGTCTCCTAGCACAGTCAGTGTTTGCACTGTTAGTATTCTCTGTAGTTAGTCCAGTAGGTATAGTTACCAGTCTCCTAGCACAGTCAGTGTTAGCACTGTGAGTACTCTCTGTAGTTAGTGCAGTAGGTATAGTCACCAGTCTCCTGGCACAGTCAGTGTTAGCACTGTGAGTATTCTCTGTGTAGTTAGTGCAGTAGGAATAGTCACCAGTCTCCTGGCACAGTCAGTGTTTGCACTGTGAGTATTCTCTGTAGTTAGTCCAGTAGGTATAGTTACCAGTCTCCTAGCACAGTTAGTTTTAGCACTGTGAGTATTCCCGGCGTAGTTAGTGCAGTAGGTATAGTTACCAGTCTCCTGGCACAGTCAGTGTTAGCACTGTGAGTATTCTCTGTAGTTAGTACAGTAGGTATAGTTACCAGTCTCCTGGCACAGTCAGTGTCAGCACTGTGAGTATTCTCTGTAGTTAGTGCAGTAGGTATAGTTACCAGTCTCCTGGCACAGTCAGTGTCAGCACTGTGAGTATTCTCTGTAGTTAGTGCAGTAGGTATAGTTACCAGTCTCCTGGCACAGTCAGTGTTAGCACTGTGAGTATTCTCTGTAGTTAATGCAGTAGGTATAGTCACCAGTCTCCTAGCACAGTCAGTGTCAGCACTGTGAGTATTCTCCGTAGTTAGTGCAGTAGGTATAATCACCAGTCTCCTGGCACAGTCAGTGTTAGCACTGTGAGTATTCTCTGTAGTTAGTGCAGTAGGTATAGTCACCAGTCTCCTGGCACAGTCAGTGTTAGCACTGTGAGTATTCTCTGTGTAGTTAGTGCAGTAGGAATAGTCACCAGTCTCCTGGCACAGTCAGTGTTTGCACTGTGAGTATTCTCTGTAGTTAGTCCAGTAGGTATAGTTACCAGTCTCCTAGCACAGTTAGTGTTAGCACTGTGAGTATTCCCGGCGTAGTTAGTGCAGTAGGTATAGTTACCAGTCTCCTGGCACAGTCAGTGTTAGCACTGTGAGTATTCTCTGTAGTTAGTGCAGTAGGTATAGTTACCAGTCTCCTGGCACAGTCAGTGTCAGCACTGTGAGTATTCTCTGTAGTTAGTGCAGTAGGTATAGTTACCAGTCTCCTGGCACAGTCAGTGTTAGCACTGTGAGTATTCTCTGTAGTCAATGCAGTAGGTATAGTCACCAGTCTCCTAGCACAGTCAGTGTCAGCACTGTGAGTATTCTCCGTAGTTAGTGCAGTAGGTATAATCACCAGTCTCCTGGCACAGTCAGTGTTAGCACTGTGAGTATTCTCTGTAGTTAGTGCAGTAGGTATAGTCACCAGTCTCCTGGCACAGTCAGTGTTAGCACTGTGAGTATTCTCTGTGTAGTTAGTGCAGTAGGAATAGTCACCAGTCTCCTGGCACAGTCAGTGTTTGCACTGTGAGTATTCTCTGTAGTTAGTCCAGTAGGTATAGTTACCAGTCTCCTAGCACAGTTAGTTTTAGCACTGTGAGTATTCCCGGCGTAGTTAGTGCAGTAGGTATAGTTACCAGTCTCCTGGCACAGTCAGTGTTAGCACTGTGAGTATTCTCTGTAGTTAGTGCAGTAGGTATAGTTACCAGTCTCCTGGCACAGTCAGTGTTAGCACTGTGAGTATTCTCTGTAGTTAGTGCAGTAGGTATAGTCACCAGTCTCCTAGCACAGTCAGTGTCAGCACTGTGAGTATTCTCCGTAGTTAGTGCAGTAGGTATAGTCACCAGTCTCCTGGCACAGTCAGTGTTAGCACTGTGAGTATTCTCTGTAGTTAGTGCAGTAGGTATAGTCACCAGTCTCCTGGCACAGTCAGTGTTAGCGCTGTGAGTATTCTCTGTAGTTAGTGCAGTAGGTATAGTCACCAGTCTCCTAGCACAGTCAGTGTTAGCGCTGTGAGTATTCTCTGTAGTTAGTGCAGTAGGTATAGTTACCAGTCTCTTAGCACAGTCAGTGTTAGCACTGTAAGTATTCTCTGTAGTTAGTGCAGTAGGTATAGTTACCAGTCTCCTGGCACAGTCAGTGTTAGCACTGTGAGTATTCTCTGTAGTTAGTGCAGTAGGTATAGTCACCAGTCTCCTGGCACAGTCAGTGTTAGCACTGTGAGTATTCTCCGTAGTTAGTGCAGTAGGTATAGTTACCAGTCTCCTGGCACAGTCAGTGTTAGCACTGTGAGTATTCTCTGTAGTTAGTGCAGTAGGTGTAGTTACCACTCTCCTAGCACAGTTAGTGTTAGAACTGTGAGTATTATCCGTAGTTAGTGCAGTAGGCATAGTTACCAGTCTCCTAGCACAGTTAGTGTTAGCACTGTGAGTATTCTCGGCGTAGTTAGTGCAGTAAGTACAGTCACCAGTCTCCTAGCACAGTCAGTGTTAGCACTGTGAGTATTCTCCGTAGTTAGTGCAGTAGGTATAGTTACCAGTCTCCTAGCACAGTCAGTGTTAGCACTGTGAGTATTCTCCGTAGTTAGTGCAGTAGGTATACTTTCCAGTCTCCTGGCACAGTCAGTGTTAGCACTGTGAGTATTCTCTGTAGTTAGTGCAGTAGGTGTAGTTACCAGTCTCCTGGCACAGTCAGTGTTAGCACTGTGAGTATTCTCTCTAGTTAGTGCAGTAGGTGCAGTCACCAGTCTCCTGGCACAGTCAGTGTTAGCACTGTGAGTATTCTCGGTGTAGTTAGTGCAGTAGGTATGGTTACAGTCTCCTGGCACAGTCAGTGTTAGCAGTGTGAGTATTCTCCGTAGTTAGTGCAGTAGGTATAGTTACAGTCTCCTGGTACAGTCAGTGTTAGCACTGTGAGTATTCTCCGTAGTTAGTGCAGTAGGTATAGTTACCAGTCTCCTGGCACAGTCAGTGTTAGCAGTGTGAGTATTCCCGGCGTAGTTAGTGCAGTAGGTGTAGTTACCAGTCTCCTGGCACAGACAGTGTTAGCACTGTGAGTATTCTCTCTAGTTAGTGCAGTAGGTGCAGTCACCAGTCTCCTGGCACAGTCAGTGTTAGCACTGTGAGTATTCTCGGTGTAGTTAGTGCAGTAGGTATGGTTACAGTCTCCTGGCACAGTCAGTGTTAGCAGTGTGAGTATTCTCCGTAGTTAGTGCAGTAGGTATAGTTACAGTCTCCTGGTACAGTCAGTGTTAGCACTGTGAGTATTCTCCGTAGTTAGTGCAGTAGGTATAGTTACGAGTCTCCTGGCACAGTCAGTGTTAGCACTGTGAGTATTCCCGGCGTAGTTAGTGCAGTAGGTATAGTCACCAGTCTCCTGGCACAGTCAGTGTTAGCACTGTGAGTATTCTCTGTAGTTAGTGCAGTAGGTATAGTCACCAGTCTCCTAGCACAGTCAGTGTTTGCACTGTGAGTATTCTCTGTAGTTAGTGCAGTAGGTATAGTTACCAGTCTCCTAGCACAGTCAGTGTTAGCACTGTGAGTATTCTCTGTAGTTAGTGCAGCAGGTATAGTTACCAGTCTCCTAGCACAGTTAGTTTTAGCACTGTAGTATTCTCGGCGTAGTTAGTGCAGTAGGCACAGTCACCAGTCTCCTGGCACAGTCAGTGTTAGCACTGTGAGTATTCCCGGCGTAGTTAGTGCAGTGGGTATAGTTACCAGTCTCCTGGCACAGTCAGTGTTAGCACTGTGAGTATTCTCTGTAGTTAGTGCAGAAGGTGTAGTTACCACTCTCCTAGCACAGTTAGTGTTAGCACTGTGAGTATTCTCCGTAGTTAGTGCAGTAGGCATAGTTACCAGTCTCCTAGCACAGTTAGTGTTAGCACTGTGAGTATTCTCGGCATAGTTAGTGCAGTAAGTACAGTTACCAGTCTCCTGGCACAGTCAGTGTAAGCACTGTGAGTTTTCTCCGTAGTTAGTGCAGTAGGTATAGTTACCAGTCTCCTAGCACAGTTAGTGTTAGCACTGTGGGTATTCTCCGTAGTTAGTGCAGTAGGTATAGTTACCAGTCCCCTGGCACAGTCAGTGTTAGCACTGTGAGTATTCTCTCTAGTTAGTGCAGTAGGTGTAGTCACCAGTCTCCTGGCACAGTCAGTGTTAGCACTGTGAGTATTCTCGGTGTAGTTAGTGCAGTAGGTATGGTTACAGTCTCCTGGCACAGTCAGTGTTAGCAGTGTGAGTATTCTCCGTAGTTAGTGCAGTAGGTATAGTTACAGTCTCCTGGTACAGTCAGTGTTAGCACTGTGAGTATTCTCCGTAGTTAGTGCAGTAGGTGTAGTCACCAGTCTCCTGGCACAGTCAGTGTTAGCACTGTGAGTATTCTCGGCGTAGTTAGTGCAGTAGGTATAGTCACCAGTCTCCTAGCACAGTCAGTGTTAGCACTGTGAGTATTCCCGGCGTAGTTAGTGCAGTAGGAATAGTTACCAGTCTCCTAGCACAGTCAGTGTTAGCACTGTGAGTACCCTCTGTAGTTAGTGCAGTAGGTATAGTTACAGTCTCCTGGCACAGTCAGTGTTAGCACTGTGAGTATTCTTCGTAGTTAGTGCAGTAGGTATAGTTACCAGTCTCCTGGCACAGTAAGTGTTAGCACTGTGAGTATTCTCTCTGTAGTTATTGCAGTAGGTATAGTCACCAGTCTCCTGGCACAGTCAGTGTTAGTGCTGTGAGAATTCTCCGTAGTTAGTGCAGTAGGTATAGTTACCAGTCTCCTGGCACAGTCAGTGTTAGCACTGTGAGTATTCCCGGCGTAGTTAGTGCAGTAGGTGTAGTTACCAGTCTCCTGGCACAGTCAGTGTTAGCACTGTGAGTATTCTCCGTAGCTAGTGCAGTAGGTATAGTCACCAGTCTCCTGGCACAGTCAGTGTTAGCACTGTGAGTATTCTCGTCGTAGTTAGTGCAGTAGGTATAGTCACCAGTCTCCTAGCACAGTCAGTGTTTGCACTGTTAGTATTCTCTGTAGTTAGTCCAGTAGGTATAGTTACCAGTCTCCTAGCACAGTCAGTGTTAGCACTGTGAGTACTCTCTGTAGTTAGTGCAGTAGGTATAGTCACCAGTCTCCTGGCACAGTCAGTGTTAGCACTGTGAGTATTCTCTGTGTAGTTAGTGCAGTAGGAATAGTCACCAGTCTCCTGGCACAGTCAGTGTTTGCACTGTGAGTATTCTCTGTAGTTAGTCCAGTAGGTATAGTTACCAGTCTCCTAGCACAGTTAGTTTTAGCACTGTGAGTATTCCCGGCGTAGTTAGTGCAGTAGGTATAGTTACCAGTCTCCTGGCACAGTCAGTGTTAGCACTGTGAGTATTCTCTGTAGTTAGTACAGTAGGTATAGTTACCAGTCTCCTGGCACAGTCAGTGTCAGCACTGTGAGTATTCTCTGTAGTTAGTGCAGTAGGTATAGTTACCAGTCTCCTGGCACAGTCAGTGTCAGCACTGTGAGTATTCTCTGTAGTTAGTGCAGTAGGTATAGTTACCAGTCTCCTGGCACAGTCAGTGTTAGCACTGTGAGTATTCTCTGTAGTTAATGCAGTAGGTATAGTCACCAGTCTCCTAGCACAGTCAGTGTTAGCACTGTGAGTATTCTCCGTAGTTAGTGCAGTAGGTATAATCACCAGTCTCCTGGCACAGTCAGTGTTAGCACTGTGAGTATTCTCTGTAGTTAGTGCAGTAGGTATAGTCACCAGTCTCCTGGCACAGTCAGTGTTAGCACTGTGAGTATTCTCTGTGTAGTTAGTGCAGTAGGAATAGTCACCAGTCTCCTGGCACAGTCAGTGTTTGCACTGTGAGTATTCTCTGTAGTTAGTCCAGTAGGTATAGTTACCAGTCTCCTAGCACAGTTAGTTTTAGCACTGTGAGTATTCCCGGCGTAGTTAGTGCAGTAGGTATAGTTACCAGTCTCCTGGCACAGTCAGTGTTAGCACTGTGAGTATTCTCTGTAGTTAGTGCAGTAGGTATAGTTACCAGTCTCCTGGCACAGTCAGTGTCAGCACTGTGAGTATTCTCTGTAGTTAGTGCAGTAGGTATAGTTACCAGTCTCCTGGCACAGTCAGTGTTAGCACTGTGAGTATTCTCTGTAGTCAATGCAGTAGGTATAGTCACCAGTCTCCTAGCACAGTCAGTGTCAGCACTGTGAGTATTCTCCGTAGTTAGTGCAGTAGGTATAATCACCAGTCTCCTGGCACAGTCAGTGTTAGCACTGTGAGTATTCTCTGTAGTTAGTGCAGTAGGTATAGTCACCAGTCTCCTGGCACAGTCAGTGTTAGCACTGTGAGTATTCTCTGTGTAGTTAGTGCAGTAGGAATAGTCACCAGTCTCCTGGCACAGTCAGTGTTTGCACTGTGAGTATTCTCTGTAGTTAGTCCAGTAGGTATAGTTACCAGTCTCCTAGCACAGTTAGTTTTAGCACTGTGAGTATTCCCGGCGTAGTTAGTGCAGTAGGTATAGTTACCAGTCTCCTGGCACAGTCAGTGTTAGCACTGTGAGTATTCTCTGTAGTTAGTGCAGTAGGTATAGTTACCAGTCTCCTGGCACAGTCAGTGTTAGCACTGTGAGTATTCTCTGTAGTTAGTGCAGTAGGTATAGTCACCAGTCTCCTAGCACAGTCAGTGTCAGCACTGTGAGTATTCTCCGTAGTTAGTGCAGTAGGTATAGTCACCAGTCTCCTGGCACAGTCAGTGTTAGCACTGTGAGTATTCTCTGTAGTTAGTGCAGTAGGTATAGTCACCAGTCTCCTGGCACAGTCAGTGTTAGCGCTGTGAGTATTCTCTGTAGTTAGTGCAGTAGGTATAGTCACCAGTCTCCTAGCACAGTCAGTGTTAGCGCTGTGAGTATTCTCTGTAGTTAGTGCAGTAGGTATAGTTACCAGTCTCTTAGCACAGTCAGTGTTAGCACTGTAAGTATTCTCTGTAGTTAGTGCAGTAGGTATAGTTACCAGTCTCCTGGCACAGTCAGTGTTAGCACTGTGAGTATTCTCTGTAGTTAGTGCAGTAGGTATAGTCACCAGTCTCCTAGCACAGTCAGTGTTAGCACTGTGAGTATTCTCCGTAGTTAGTGCAGTAGGTATAGTTACCAGTCTCCTGGCACAGTCAGTGTTAGCACTGTGAGTATTCCCGGCGTAGTTAGTGCAGTAGGAATAGTTACCAGTCTCCTAGCACAGTCAGTGTTAGCACTGTGAGTACCCTCTGTAGTTAGTGCAGTAGGTATAGTTACCAGTCTCCTGGCACAGTCAGTGTTAGCACTGTGAGTATTCTCTGTAGTTAATGCAGTAGGTATAGTCACCAGTCTCCTAGCACAGTCAGTGTCAGCACTGTGAGTATTCTCCGTAGTTAGTGCAGTAGGTATAATCACCAGTCTCCTGGCACAGTCAGTGTTAGCACTGTGAGTATTCTCTGTAGTTAGTGCAGTAGGTATAGTCACCAGTCTCCTGGCACAGTCAGTGTTAGCACTGTGAGTATTCTCTGTAGTTAGTGCAGTAGGTATAGTCACCAGTCTCCTGGCACAGTCAGTGTCAGCACTGTGAGTATTCTCTGTAGTTAGTGCAGTAGGTATAGTCACCAGTCTCCTAGCACAGTCAGTGTCAGCACTGTGAGTATTCTCCGTAGTTAGTGCAGTAGGTATAGTCACCAGTCTCCTGGCACAGTCAGTGTTAGCACTGTGAGTATTCTCTGTAGTTAGTGCAATAGGTATAGTTACAGTGTCCTGGCACAGTCAGTGTTTGCACTGTGAGTATTCTCTAGTTAGTGCAGTAGGTATAGTCACCAGTCTCCTGGCACAGTCAGTGTTAGCACTGTGAGTATTCTCGTCGTAGTTAGTGCAGTAGGTATAGTCACCAGTCTCCTGGCACAGTCAGTGTTAGCACTGTGAGTATTCTCTGTAGTTAGTGCAGTCGGTATAGTCACCAGTCTCCTGGCACAGTCAGTGTTAGCGCTGTGAGTATTCTCTGTAGTTAGTGCAGTAGGTATAGTCACCAGTCTCCTGGCACAGTCAGTGTTAGCACTGTGAGTATTCCCGGCGTAGTTAGTGCAGTAGGTATAGTTACCAGTCTCCTGGCACAGTCTATTAGCGCTGTTACTATTTGTCAGCAGGAATGGTTGTATAGCACTGTTAGCATACGCAGTATTGTTAGAACAGTTAGCATTCTTAGTGAGGGCTTAGTGGTAGTATAGTTAGTTTTACAGTTAGTATAGTTAGGTCATTAGTATAGCTTAGTGGTAGTTAGTATAGTTAGGGATGCAGGACTTCGTAGCCATCTCCACTAACAAGATGGCTCGTATCAAAAATTATGAGATCCTTCACACAATTGGTAAAGGCCACTTTGCCAAAGTGAAGTTGGCCCGGCCTGTTCTGACCAAGGGAGTGGTCGCCGTCAAGGTCATTGAAAAGACACACCAGAGGTTCCCCAGCCTCCAGGAAGGATTTCGAGAGGCTAAGAGTATGAGAATCGTGAACCACCCGAACATCGTGACACTCCTGGAGGTTATCGATACACCGGAGACTCTGTTTACAGTAACGGAGTACCTCAGCGGGGGAGACTTACCCACCTGCTTGGAGGCCCAAGGCCGCCTGGCGGAGGGGGAGGCCCGAGGCGCGCTCCGCCAGCTGGTCTCGGCTCTGCGGCGCTGCCCCTGCGGGGAGTGGTGCGCCGGGACGAGAAGCTGACCGGCCTGCTCTTCGCCGCCAACAACATCATCAAGAGCTCGGACTTCGGCCTTCGCAACCTGTGGCACCCAGGAAAGAAGCTAGACACTTTCTGCGGCAGCCGTGCGTTCACGGCCCTACACAGGCCCAGAGGTGGATGTGTGGAGCCTCGGCGTCGGCCTGTACACCATGCTAACTGGATCCCTCCCCTCAGGGGACGAGATTTCTGGGAGCTGCGGAGTGCGTCCGCACAGGGCAGTGCCGTGTGCCCAAACGCCCATCAAGTGAAATAACATTTAATACAGAGGATGTTAACTCTCAACCCTGCCAGCAGAGCGACTTTAGATGATGTTTGGCAGCATCCATGGGTGAACGTGGGCCAGGAGGAGCCACTCCCGCCAGCCTGTGAAGAGCACTCTGGGTGACAGTGGGGATGATACTGGGCTGGTGAAGGGACCAGATCCAGGGCTGGCTTACTAGCAGTGGCAGTGACACCAACGAACCCAAGGTGGGGGCCCGCACCATCATGGTGAGGCCGGCCATTTCCTGCGACCTCAGCAGCCAAGAACACACGCCTCCCGCCGGCCCTGAAGTGTCCATGCTTATTCCCGACTGGCTTTGGGAGACCATGGAGCAGGAGAACCAGGAGTCAAGGAGAAGACCAGAGAGCCTGCCACTCCCTCACCCTGCCCGGAGGCGAGGACCGTCACCCCCAGCTCAGCCCCCTCCACTCACGACACCCGTGAGGACAGCAGTGCCCGAGCCACCGATCACGCCGGTGACCGCCACGACACGTGCGGCGCCACGGCCGCGGGGGACCACGCCGAGGCAAGCGCTGCGCTCACGGGCAGGACCGGCCCCCCGGCCCAGCCGCCGCCGCCTACCACAAGCAGGTGTCCCTGTCGCACGTGTAGGAGGAGGCGGCCAAGGGACCAGGAGCCGGGCGGGAGTTGAGGGAGCCAGGTTGTTTTCCTTTGGTAGCTTTGCCAAGGTCACTTCCGTTTTACCTTAATGGTGCTGACGCCCCCTCCTGGGGCAACTTGGAGAGGAGGGGAAGGGGCTGTTTCCAGGGGGGCACCTGTCCCAGGACTTCTCAGAGGGGCTCAGCTGACGTCTGCTCTATCTTCCTGCCTTTTGGAGGGGAACCATGTTTTTAATTTATATGTCGTTTTCTTAATTTTTAACTTTGTTGCATTTTGGCAACAAAATTTACCTTTGCTTTGGGGGGGGGTGGTTACAATCCTGAGGTTGGCATTATAATGAAGGTCCATTTGGTTCAGGGTTCTGTGAACTGTGTGGTCTCAATTGGGAAAATGTATTTCCTATACTTGTGTCTTTAAAAATAATGTGAACAGTGAAAGTTTAGGTTGCTGTGAGCGGGAAGTTTCCCATGGACTTCTCCAGCTTACTTCTCCTTCCACTGCTTAAAGTGTCCCAGATGCTTTAAGATGAGCTGCTTGGCCCTTTCCCTAACTTTGGGGACACCCTAAGTCATACTGAGGAGGGGGAGCATAATGGGTTTAATGTCTCCGGAAAGTGACAAGGTTAGGAAGTGTTGAGAGTTTCTGTGTGCGTCCTAGCTTTGTTTAGCAAGCTTGAGTTTCTTTTCTGTAGTCCTTGTAATCATTCTCATTCTTAACGGTGCCAGCTTTGCTTGAATGACTTAGAGGTAGCATTGTAAGTGTCCAGAATAAATGTTTGGAATAGTGTTAACCTAAGGGATGGCGATTGGTTGAACTTCAATTCCAGACTGTTAAGATGGAAGCTTTGTGCTGGAGGAGTGGGTGGTTCTTAATAGACTCTAGTGATCTTACTTTAAAAAAAACAAGCCAAAAAACTTGTGTTATATTTTGGTAAAAATGAGCCCACTTCCTTCTTCTGAAAGTACTTAGTGATAGAGCTGAAGGGGTCTCCTTTTTACATTTAAGGACTGAACTGGATATACCTCCTGTAATTAAGTAAATTTCCAACACTTCTCTTATCTGCTCCTCCCCCATCCCACCTCCTTTATCATGTTAAACAGTCCTTTTGCTTTTCTTATTCCTCCTCTCCTAGAGAGCTGTGATTAGAAACCACACCCATCCTTGAAGGAGGTGCTTGAAAGGGAGGCTGGCTACCTGTGAACAAACATTGGCAGCAATGAGGGAAAATGACTGTCCCTGGACATTGGACTAGATTACAGCCAGATATTTCAAAAGCAGCGAGACACTGCTCTCTGCAGCCTCTGACAACAAATGAGACCCATAACACACTTGCTTAAGCTTTTGAAATGTGAATCAGTGTAGCAAAAGGAAAGCCGTTTTCCCCACCCCACCTCAATATATTTTTCTTTTCCTCCTCTTCTGAGAAAGCCTGTATATTGCTGAGCACACCCTCACACACTTTACTGTTAGAGAATTCTGTTTGCTTTTCCAATCTGTTGAACCATTCCCTCATTCTTATAGGAAAGCCTGCGTATTGTTGAATACACACGTACACACACTACACACACACACTTTACTATTAAAAATGCTGTTTGCTTTTCTAATCTGTTTAACCATTCATTCAAGAAGAGTGTGAGGCTATAGTTGGGGAAGGGAGTGACAGTGCATTTTCCGGTAAAATACTGGGGACTAGATTTAAGAAGCTAAAATTGAAGAAGGAATTCATAGGGCCTGGACTCCATCTCAGGCCTGTCCGTGCTGGCCGTGCTCGGCTGCCTCTCCAGCGGACTCTGAACTCTCTACTTAGTGCCTGTGGGGACGACAATGGAAGGATAAGAACCCCTCCAGACGGGGGAATCTTGAAGATCACATCCAGGCTACTCATTGCCTAAGAGGAAGCATACCGTAATCACCCCTGTCTCCGGACAGGACATAAACTTTTTTCGTATCCATCAGGATGTAATCACAGGCTTATCGATTATTAACTGGTTGGAATGTAACTGCGGGCTTATTGACTATTGACTGTTTGGACACGTACACATGGGGTAGGTGGTGGGTTTAGACACGTACACATGGGGTAGGTGGTGGGTTTGGACACGTACGCATGGGGTATAAAAGATTTTCACAAATGCTGGACGGGGTCCTTGGCTAAGAGGAGACTCTGCCTTGGGCCCGCCGGCGTAATAAACTGCACTCCACTATCTGCATTGTCCTTCTGAGTGAGTCTGTTTCCCGGAAAGCGTGGCTATAACAAAATGGCAAATGCAATTAAAATTTGGGAAGGCCTCTCTAGAAAAATGACAAGTATAACGATTTGCACTTCATTTATACCAAAGTTGGAAAAGTAAGATTTAAGCCCAGGTCAGCTTTTACTTTATGGATATTAAGTAAACAAGTGTGTATTTTCCACAATGGATTTAAGCACTGTGCTGATGGAAAGAAGCATGATGTTAATAGTTTTCATGAACTTTTAAAGGCTGTTCATGTTTATAAAAATGCACTGCTCTTAAAAACTCATCTAAATCAAAATTAAATTTCAGTATATTTGACAAAACCTGGTACACCGAGCTACAGAACTTTCTGCACATGTAATTCGTCTGCTTTTTCTGCAGCTGCTTAGAACCTTGAAATACATCCCATGCCTGAGGGCCAGTTCCTCTCCTGTTTTTCAAATGAGGACCTTTTCTGATCACCTTGACCTCTTCCCAGAAAGTACATAGATTATCCTGCTGCCTTCAGTCATTGTGTCTAATTTGGGTTGTTCCTTTTCTTTTTCTTTTTTTTTTGTGGAAGAGTGTAAAGATGATACAGAATTTATCTAAAAGTTGTGAGAGGATGTGGTTGAAGTGATTTAATTCTTACTTTTCAAACAATTATTTTTTTATTTCGGCAACATACCAAACCTAAAAAGAACAACCAATTTACTTTAAAAACAATTTAAGACAGTTAAGAGAAAGGATACTAAGGCAAAGAGCAGTAATAGAGGTAATGCACTGGAGGTTTTTTAGGTTCATCCCAGTTGTTAGCGTTGCCTGTTTTCAGTCTCTCTCTCTCTCACCCCTGCTCTCCCTTCCCTCAAAGATTAAGCCCACTGCTTCCTGAAGTCTTGCATCAACCACCCCTCCCCCTACCCAGGCAGAGAAACCCATCTATTTATGCTCACCCCCTGTTTCCATCTCATACTCAATTCTCTCCTGATTTTTATTTTCATGAGGCAGACCATCCATAGTCATGAAAGCAATTATAAAATGAAAGGTTGTGAGGTAGTTTAGCAACTTCTTCACAGCTAGCTCTGATTTTAGTGAGGATTTAAGGCCGTTTAGTCTCATACACAGCTTTTGGGCTGTCCCTTTCGTGGTTCAATTTTAAGCAATGTCTCTCAGCATAGACAGGAGGGTGAAGATTTAGAAGGAACTAATATGCGACCTATCAGTGAATCAGCTGACAAGAGCCTTAGGAAGTCTTTTTACTATGTATTGTTAACCTCACATTCCGAAGTTGTCTAAATTGACTGGAAGAAAGTCCTCTTGGTGCCTTATTGGTTTATCCTTGCAAACCTTTGTCATACTTTCTTGCCGTCGCTTCCAACGACGGGCCCGTGTGTGTGCTGTGTGTCACTGTGCGCATGTACAGGCTTAAATAATGTGCCAGCAGCCCTGTTTCCAAGTTGGTTTTCATTAGGCCCTTTCCTCCTGGGCTAGGGCTGCACTAATCCTGACACCGGCTGCCAGGAGAAAACCTCATGGATCCCACACGGAACCTTAGTAACAGCATCCGTGACCCGCAGTCTCAAGTACAGAATGGGAACCCCAGAGCTAGGAGACATACTTGTGTATTTTAATGAACTGCCACCCCTGCTAAAGAGGCTTCTTTCACTTTTGTGCTCTACAGAAAGACCAAGGAGGGTAGGAGGGACAAAGCTTTGAATCACTGCTTTCTAACACCGAATGGGGCCAACAGGACAGAGAACATCACAAATCTAGGCAGGTGTGAGGTACAGTGGCTGAGAATTGCCTGCTCCCTCTGCGTGCCCTTTCTTGCCTCCAAAGTCCAATCAAGTGATCCTGGGAAAAAAATCTGCCTGGGTTGAGGAGGGTGGTTCTGAAAGAAAAAGCTACCAGGACATGAAAGCAGGGTGAAGGGTAGGCAGGATGAAAGTAACTAAGTAACCCGACTCAGAACTCTCAAAAGCTTCTAGCAGCTTGATGACCATTACAGGATTTATTTCAGCCAGGATAATGTCTGTGGTACATCATTTGAAGACAATATTACTTCATGTTGTTAAAAACTGTATGTATAGTATGTATGTGTTGTGGGTGTATACAAATAATTTATATATATGGGAGATTTAGTGACTTTTGATACGGGTTTGGTGCAGGTGAATTTATTACTGAGCCAAATGAGGCACATACCGAGTCAGGAGTTTGAGCCCAGGGCATTCACTACTTTTTCTGATTTCCACATATGTGTATTGCCTGTCCCATGAGGTATTGTCGATGTCATGTCAAATCCAGAACTCAGAAAGCAATGCCAGTGGTATTTTATTTGTAGACAATCAACTCAAATCTATAAATTATTACTGGCAGATGATTATAATATTGAATCTCCTAACACTAACAAAAGGAAATCCAGAGCATCTTGATAAAAAGTTTTTTGTTTTGTTCCTGGAAGTTAGTAGAACAGCAGTTGTATGTGGTTATGTTAGTTTCAAGGTACTTAATTTGCTGACACTATTTCAGATAAAAAATCTGTATGTATTATATTTGTGGGAAGCTAAAATAATGGTTTGAGATTTTTATCAAATACGGAGAGTAGCTATTTATGAAAAACAAAGAAATGTCTGTTTTTGTTTCTTTGTTCCCAATTAACATAGATAAATTTTAAAGTGCATTAAAGCAATGGTAAAGTAAGTAAAAAGATGCTACACAAGTATTTGTCTCCTCATGCTTTTACAAAGAGACACACTGCTTTCTAAGTGATTCCCTGGAGTAGGAAATGGCAAACCACTCCAGTATTCTTGCCTGAAAAATTCCAAGGACAGAGGAGCCTGGTGGGCTACAGTTCAAGGCATCTCACAGAGTTGGACATGAATGAGCATGCGCTGGCTGAAGGCCCTATGTGGATTCTAACTTAATTATCAGATTTTTCAGATATGAGTGGCAACCTTTTTATTGATAATGAAATTAAGCAAACTCCAATCACAGAAGCAGAACTAATGAAAACATGTTTTACTTGAATATCCTTCTTAGGTTTCTCCTGCCAATCCTGTGATTGTTTTATGATTCACTTGAAGAAAGGAAATACACAAGAACAGAGGCACTGCCTGACATTGTGTTGTTTCGTCAGCTCTGTCTAGACTGCTGAAGCAATTTGGATGGAAGCGGTGCTGTTCTGTGTGTCTGCTTGGCAGTCATGAACTCCCCAAACTTGATCATTCAATTTACAACTTGGTTTGAAGGCCTCCCAGGTGGCTCAGACAGTAAATTATGTGCCTGCAATGCTGGAGACCTGGGTTCAATCCCTGGGTCTGAAAGATCCCTTGGAGAAGGAAATGGCAACCTACTCCAGTATTCTTGCCTGGAGAATTCCATGGACAGAGGAGCCTGGCGGGCTATAGTCCATGGGGTCACAGAGAGTTGGACATGACTGAGCAACTAACACCTTCACTTTCATTAAGGTCTAAACACCAGTCAAGGAGCCCAGATAAGGAGATATATATTCTCCCTCTATATTTGTGGAGAACTGGTTCCAGGAACTTTCCCTCCTGCAAATACCAAAATCCACAGATGCTCAAGTCCTTTATGTAAAATGGTGCAATATTTCCATATAACCTACACACAGTCCTTCCGTCTTCCCCCTGCATCCTCCCATATACTGTAAATCATGTCTAGATTACTTCTAATGTCTAATACAAATCCTCAGTAAGGAGTTGTTGTAAGTATAATGCAAATGGTTGGTGGTATGCAGCAAATTAAAGTTTTGTTTTTCGGAACTTTCTTAAATTTTTTCCCCAAGTATTTCCAACCCATGGTGATTGAATCCACTGATCAGAACCTGTGGATAAAGAGGACCTATTGTAAGTTGATTTAGAGTTGCCATTTCCCTGACAATATGGACAGATGCTTAGCAAACCTGAGAGAATGTAGTGTCAAAGTAAGATGAGCATTGTTAGACTGGTACACATTAGGGCATTTGAGAGAATAGAAAACACAGCAGTTGAGCTGGATCCTGGTAGAAGAGCCACTGTGCCTTCCCCATACAGGTCTCCACAGTTGACACATCTTCCTGATGCTTTCTCATTGCTTATTCCCCACCAGTAGAAAAGGGGCCTGTTAGACTTGGGTGGCTAGAGAAGTAGGTCATAATGCATTTTTAGTGGCTTAGTTGCACAGCCTTTAATTGGTCACATCCAACAGAAGGAGAGGCAGTATAATTGTGCTACGCATAGATTTGGGAGCTAGACTGACGAGGGACTCAGATTCCAGCTCCATCAATCATGGGCTGCTTGATCCTAGACAGACTTTGACCTTTTAGTACTCTCATCTTAGTACTTTCTCATCTGTGAAAGGGCGATAATGATAGTATTTATATTTTAGAGTTGAGAGGATCTGAAGGATTAAACCAGGCTAAGGTAAGTATCAATAAAATGAGGAGGAAGCAGCCATTCAGGCATGGGATGGGAGAGAACTGAAAGACTAGTTTTCAAGTTTGTGTCTGTCTAAGAATCATTGGGGGTTCCTATTAGAAATGTAGATTTCCTGGCTTCGCTCCAGGAACTGAGATCCGATTAGTCTAGGGTCCAGGAAGTGGTTCTTTTTGTTTTGTTTGCTTGTTTAAACTTTTAGAATTATTTTAGGTTTACACAGAAGTTGCAAAAATATATACATCTTGCCCTAATATTAACATATTATCATAGCACTTTTGTTAAACTGAAGTCAAGATTATCATATTACTATTAACTCCAGACTTCATTTGGATCTCACCAGATTTTCTACTAATGTTTCTTTATCTGTTCCAGGATTCCACTCATTTCTTACAGGTTTTCAGCCCATGAGAGGCAGATGGTCTAGGGACCACATCTTGTGAAATACTGGGACACGTAAAGGACCAAGCAAGGTCAAACTGCCCTATCCTCATGTTGGGAAGATGAATGCAATTTTGAAGCAGAAGGGAATAAACTGGTGAGGCTCTGGAGGGGATGGGGGTGGATATAGCAGTTTGATTTTAAGCCTTGGGATGGAATTGCCTCCGTTGGATGAGAGGGGTTACCTTAAGAGTGAGGCATCTGTTCCTAATGCCAGGTGAGACAAGTTGTGGAGTCTGCACGTGGGGTTGCTGCTTAGCCTGAGGTGATACGTCTAGAATTGTGGGCAGGTCAGGGGACTGAGTGCAGCAGATGGGGAACAAGCACCTTGAGGAGGGCCCAAGTAGTTGATTAACGGGGATCACAGGAACCAGTTAGCCTGTGAGCCATATAAATCCTGTACTTCCTGGAACCTGCTAAGCCTTTGGAAGTGGATCACAGTAGTAACCAGCATTGAGCACTGCCACATTTGGCACCAGCAGAAAGTCAGAGGGTGAAGCTGAGATGATCCTCTTGAGAGAGGCCAGTGGGAGGTGACCGAACACTCAACCTTTGCCCTTGGAAGGGTCAGTTCCCACAGGGAGGAAATACAGGGCCACCGTCTGGGGAGCCAGAAGTAAAGGTTGGAAATGAGAATGCTAGGATGAAGGAATAGATGTTTTAAGAAAAAGTTAGGAGAACAATCTGAGTAGATATGGACACATTCTTGAGTACCTTAGGTTCTGAGGCTGTCGCTGGATTTTTCTAATATTCAAATCACTAGCTCCCTTCACATTTACCTGGGCCTTTTTTAAAGAATATTAACCACTTTTCATTTGACTCTGGATTCCTCTTAATTTCTATTTCACTTTCCTAGTTCTTTCTGCATCCTAGAGTTCCCTAAACCACAAACTGGTATTCTTAAAATTTGTTTCACATTAAGTAAATTGTTCTCTCATCTGCCAAACCCATTTAAAATAGACTAAATTGCCTCAGAAACCAGACTGCACCTGTGTACAAGGGACCAGACTTTGCTGAAGGGCTCCTGGATTTTATTTTTGCTGGCAGTGTCAGGCTGGCCAGGGTGGTAAGTGGCCAACAGTTGAGATCTTAGGTGATCTAATCCCTGGTAGATGCTAGGGATAATCGACAGATTCTGCACAGAAACTAGCGCTTGCCTGAGAGAGGCTCTGCCAGCCATCAGGTGCTTTACCTAGTAGCTCTGAACTCACAGACCACAGCTTCTGGGCGAGGAACAGTCCTAGTCACTCTACACGTGGTTCGAAGGCTTGTGTGATCAAAGAGTTCAGGTAACCTACATGCTGTGTGGAAACACTTCCCAAAACATTGCATAACCTGAAATATAGAGGGAATGATTTTCCAGTCAATACTGACTTCATCAGCACTTTTAAAAAATCAAGTAATGGTATATCTTATAAAATGGGAAAACTAACAAGTGAAACGTGAGTTGTTATAAAACCAGGATTTAGTAATGTTGAATTTCAATAATGGGCATACAGGGTACTTTAGATGTGATAGAATAGGGTCATGATAGAATCTGATACAGAATGGAAAAAACTTCTCAGAAACACTGGGCCCTAAGTTGTCTTAGGGTGAACCACGTGAATTTAATGTAGAAAAATGACAATTTCATTTGGTTCAAACATAGATTTGAAACCTTTGTCTTGTCCTTATCAAGTTCAGTTCACAGTATTCCAGTTAAAATTGCACCGTCAGTATATTCCAAAAACTAAAAATGAAAATAAATTTGAGTTGAAGTATTCTTTTATAGTCTTAGTACTTTAGGGAATAAACTCTTCCCAGGTATAATATCTCAACACTACCCTATTGCCCCTACTAGGAGCTAGTTTTCATGCCCTATAGTACTTATGAGAATCTTTAAGTTTTCCATTTATCAAAATGGCTGTAATTGTCTCTAGAATTAACACTGAAAGAGCAATGTTTAGTGATTCTAACTTGTCTTCAAACCACAGTCGTGTCCAAGCAGTGTTCCTACCCCCACTTTTTTTTAACCTTTGACCACTCAAGATGTGACAGCATTTCTGCTTAGTAACTGGCATATTATTACATGGTACAAACTATCTTAGTGATTTGTCATAGTTTTTCTCTCCTTCTGCACTAATTCAGATTATTTCTCCTAATCAACAACTTACCAAGAACGAAGTTAAAAGATCTGAGCTTAGGTAGTGAATTAAGGTGGATGAAGACACAACAGTACTATCAGGAGTGATGGAATATTGCGTGAGTGCAGTGACTGGGGTCTTAGAGAAACCTGATGGTGATCTGGTACATCACATGGCTTGTTTAACATTACCCTCTTTATAACAACCGCAGTTCTACTTCCTCTTATTCCATTTTCTCTCCTGTTCAATGGCTTGAAATCCTCAAGTAACTCATGTTCTGATTCAACAGTATTTCTGTAACTCCTTTCTGTGTTTTACCTTTTATGTTCCAATGTGCTTTTTTCCCCTGTTGGTACAATCACACACAATTCCAAAGTGCCATCTAACGCACTATGCCACTGAGCACCACGGCCAGTGATTTTAAGTGTACTAAATTATCTTCTGGTTGAAAAGAACATAAGCTGAAGAAATAAATGCCTCTTAACTAAAGGCAACGGTCAAAGAAACTTTTGAATGGGTAGTCGGAAAATGCTTTCAGGCCTGCCTGTCAGAGCGGACTGAGAACGTTTGCGCTAAGCAGAGCCGTGATGTTAACGTGAGCAGTGAGAAGGTGCACAACAGCCACGTATTTTAATTAAAATAGAGTTTGTTAGCTTTTCTTTTAATAGAAACATGAGGAAGGAAAACCACACAAGTTGTAGCATTCTTTTCAAAATAAAACTGCAATCAATACTTGAACCTCCAAGCTCCATAAACAATATTTTTTGAGGTGGTACACTGTAATATTTTATATCCATTATTTATCATTGATGTCTCTGTCCTTTAAAAATGATGGAACCTGTGGCACTCAATATAATGTGAAGCCTTGCTATAAAGAGAGAAAGTATTTCTAGCCCAGAAATGCTTTGTTTACAGGCAAAATTCCTAGGATTATGTTTGAGAAGGTAGGAAAAAGATTTTACATAGTTGAGAACACTTTTTTTTTTTAATGTTTCAAGTTTAGGTGACATCATTACCAATTTCCTAAAAGACTGATTACTGGACCTCCCTGTCTTTTAATGGGCTTCCTGGTGGCTAAGTGGTACCCTGTGTTTTAAAAAGCCTGAGGTAAGGGTTCCTAAGATTTATCTTTCCTCAAGTAACAACTTGAAGTGACACACCTACAGCCAGGTTAACAGGCAGAACAGAAAAGCTGTTTCATGTCTCTTATTTTTCTGTCACTACTACTAGGGTCCAGTTCCTTTCAGTTTATTACCGAGAACTAATGCTATTGTTCCTAATTCCTTTACCAAACCTATAAAAAAGAAACTTCGGTGCTCAAGCAGATCAACAGCCCAGCCAGGCAAAGGACTATTTTAAAAAGAGGAGGCCAGGTCTATAAAGATACAAGATATCCTCCTGAAGTCTTTGTGCAATTGGAAGCTTTGATACTTGTAGAAATATAAATGCTACAAACTTACAAAACATCACCTGAGAGTTTACTTGAATTTCTTCTAAACTCATTTAGTTTTGTAAATTTTAAACATTAAGCTCTTAATTTTAATCTTTTGTTTCAGCCTATTGTTTGCCATCTTCAAGAGGGACTGAAACAACAAATTCAAATTAAAAGCTTAACATCTAAGATTTACAAAACCAAATGAGTTTAGAAGAAATTCAAGTAAACTTTCAAGTCACATTTTGCGTCTGTAGCATTTATACTTCTGCGGCAGTGTCCTGGAGTGTCCAAGCACACTGTATTAAAGCTTAAAATTGCACCAAGACTTTTGGGACACCTTCTGTTTCACTATCTGCTTATTCCTGGACTAACAGGTTGGCTGCAATTATGAAAATATCCTTTAATACAAGTATTTAACAAAGAGGAAAACCATCAGAAAATGAGAAGCACCATTAGAGTTAACAAGAAACGCAGCACGGACCCAACAGGAGTAGGTGACAACATACCTTCTCTGCTTATGATCCCAAACATGCTAATATGCTAATAAGTAGTGCTTGCAAAAAAACTGAATGACAAGTGTTATTCAGCAGCTTTTGGGTTTAAACTGATTGCCTAAAATGACTAGCAGCTTCAATGAAATAGGGAGGAAGAATCCTTCAAAACCTAACAATGCTACAGCAGTCTGTTCCTAAGTGGCTTTATGAGTTGTCAGGAGTCCCGTGTTTGAACGGCAATACTGCATTGATTCTAAAGGAATATGCAGCAATATGGGCGAGAAAAATAGGAAAAAGTAAAAGTTGTACAGTTAGTGTCTTTAAAGTCTAAAAATTTAAACTATTAAAAAATCCTCACATAGTTCACAGTTATCGGCCTACACAGTAAGCAAATATCTGTGGGTGGGTTGGGAGCTTTTAGCTTTGGAGTGGTTTTTGTAACTCTGTTTACATTAAAAAGGACAGAAGAGTGTGTTGCCTTGACAAGGTCCAGTTTTTCCTATGACCATAACCTTTGCTGTCTGCTAGTCTCTTGAATTCAGTGTCTTTCTTCTAGGTGAAAATACTAACTTTGCTGGTTTCTGAGCAGGAGAGATGGTATTTCTCCAGTCCTTGTTACGAGGGGTTCATGATGTTACAACCCCTCACCTCTCTCTGTTCATGAGAGGATGGCATTGGAGCCCTGAACACCAAAGAAATTATCAGCGCTGAAAGACCTTCTCACAGCAACTCTGCCCAAGTCTTTGTATTTGTCTTCACACAGTCTGGAGATGGCCTAAGAAAGTCAATCAGATAGAATGTAAATATAACTGGGGGAAAAAAGTTCCAACCTTAAAGAAAGCAGCATTGATAAGCCACACATCTGCATTCATTTAGGCTGACAGTTGCTGCTACTTTGGATAGCTCATATCTACACTGCTGATTCCCTA
The DNA here is from genome assembly GCF_910594005.1 of Cervus elaphus. Classification (NCBI taxonomy): domain Eukaryota; kingdom Metazoa; phylum Chordata; class Mammalia; order Artiodactyla; family Cervidae; genus Cervus; species Cervus elaphus. The sequence goes on along the minus strand of NC_057845.1, from coordinate 2,886,971 downwards.
AGATAATATTCTTCAAGGGCTATGATGAGATTGCTGGGGCAGGGAGGAACATATTTAAAAACCGGGTTCCCAAAATAGGCCCCGTCTAACAGCAATATGATGTTACCTACATACTAGATCCTTAAGTATAATGAACACACCTAAGCAAAACCAGTGTTTACCCAGCTATTCCACTTCTATTCAGTCTTCATTATTTACTACACACTAAGAACATTTTAATGAGGTAGGTGTGTGTTGAAGGCAAGAAAGGTCTAGTGATGAAGCACTACAAGGTGCTATTTCACATGCATGTAAATTATTGTAGAAAAATGTCTTATTTCTAAAGTACCAAGGTACCAAAAAAGTGTCAACTTTATATGTATTCATTTCAGTTGTAAATTTTGCTGTATACCCACCAGATATCACAAACTACTTCAAATTACTCTTCAAATCACTACTACAAATTCCTTCATCCCATGTATGTTACCACTTCCATTAAAAACCCACCTACTTTCTACATCCAGTTTCTGAACCCACATTATAATTTCCAAGTATAGGTCTCACAGGTTAGCCCCTGATGCTTCTGGTCTAATAAACTCATGGGGCTGAACTGTAATACACACAAACACACACTACAAGCTCAGGCAGTTAAGAGTGGTAAGTAATTATCAATGTACATATGATTAGGGACACAATTATAAGAATTATTCCTGTATGGTTATATGTAAGTGTGGAGGTTCAAATGGAAAACCATTAAGAACAATTAAATCTGATTTAAAATATTCTGAATCATGGTTACATAAGAGATATCTGGAATTTTTTTTAAAAAAATAATGTGATATCTCTGTCTAACCCATAAAAGACACAGGGAATAAGATGCCAGTGGGTTAATAAGCTCTGCAAACTGTCAGTCACTGCGGAGAGTAAGTCAGCCACAGATGCTGGCTTTGGTGGCTGACAGAAAACCCAGTCAGTGAATCCCCAGTCTTACCTCTAGGCTCTGTGCTCTTTCTTTGCTAAGAGGACCAATTAGCAAACTCAGGTTGTCGTCATCTGCTAAGGAGCAAAGGTCAAAGTAGTATTTGGCATAAAGACTGGCGGAAACATTAATATTAAACTGAAGGAGCTCCAGAAAGTGCCTTTCCATCTCATTCCTGGGGGAGGAGAAGACAAAACCAACATAGGACAATTTTAGTCAACTGGGCTATCTTCAGAAACCCCATTCTGTGCCACAACAGCTCTAAATACAGCTTGGAAACAAACAACGGCTCCCCAGCTGGATTAATACACTCATGTTCAAACAAGGGACAGCTCTTGGTGGTTCTTCCTGCGTCCTGGCACTTGGAGTCTGGGACAAGGGGGGGAGGTTACGGCCCTCTTATGCACCCATGCTGCTGACTCGGGGGCTCATTCTTCAGAGTTCCATCAGTGCAGCTGTGCATTCATGCTCCACGCTCACTCACACGGCCCCGCTACAGTCATCAGATGACAGGAATGATGTGTGCTGTTTACTAGCTCTGGAGAACTTGCAGACATTTTCACCGATAACAGGAAGGGGCTTATTGAAGTAGAGACACGCCAACAAAAGCAGTAGGCACATCACCACGGCAACAAATGGGGCCATGGAGAGCCACTGCTATTATCTCTGAGGGGAGAAGACTCTTGAGGCAGCAAGGATTCATCTCAGATAAATAAATAAATAAGCTACACTCGATGCGAAAGGGAATCCCCTCCCCCCGCTTCAGTGCAGGGGACTGTGGCAAAGGGCAGAATGCAAGTTTCTGTTCCTCTTAATCCCAGTAGGACCAGAAGGTGTTCCTGGGACAGGATGGGATACACTTTTTAAGCTATGGGAGGCAGTAGGATTAAGGGGAGACATCTTGGCTAGACTAAATGCACCTGAGCAATGACCCCGATGGAGCAGTTCCCTCTGTGCTCCGTCCACTGGCCCTGACTAGGACAGAAGGTGCATAGGCACGCAGGGGGCGAATTCAGTGAAGTGGGAAAGTAGGGTCCTGGGAGCAGGTCTTTCCTGTGGGACCATGCACAGTCATTAGCTTGTCTAATGTTTAAGTAAATAAAATCAGAGTAAGTCTTACCACTTTCACAGCAATCACTTTAAAGAGTTAATTATATAAAAATGATAAATACCCAGACAAATGAAAGTGACTTATTTTTCAAAATATTTGTTTCCTGGTTTTAAAGTGTTAATATTTTATCCACTGGTAAGTCATCAAATGTTTGACGTTCTCCTGCGTGGACAGCAGAGTGTGAGCAGAAATGAGGTTTCTCATTTGTTGAACTTTAAACCTAACTGAACCTACCTCCAAAATTAATTTCCTGTTCATATGGCCATAAGTCTATAGAAATGTAAATCAGATAATGTTTTGATAATCAGCTAATCAGGACTTAATTTACTACGGGAATAAATGCACTTCACTATCCCTTTTATATTCTCTTCCACTAATACATTGTAATTGTGTGGAAATACAGTACTTCATAGGATTAACATGTCTATTAACAGAGCTTTACTTAACTGAAGAAAAAGGCATTAGGACTACAGAATACGCCTCTGCGTTTTTTTTTTTTTAAATGACTAGATGACTGAAGAGCATGCCATTTATAGGCGCAGCAAATTTTCTGAACAGCAGCTGCTCAATATATTCAAACAAGATACATGGATGTTAGAAAACTTTTAAGGAAAAGCTGATAGATGCCAATTTTTCAATTTAGACTCAAAATGAGACCATTACAAATAGCAGCCAACAGCAGGGGGATGAGACAATGTGACTTGAACACTTGGCTGTAATGCTTTCCAGTTTCCAAAGATCATAAACAAAAGCAACCTATGACGAACATAGCTCCTGGTGATTCTGTTGTACACAGAAAAGGGCTGTTTACAATTAGCTTCTTCCTGTAGCTAGACACTGCCATCAGTGCTATTGGGCTCACATCTATGAACACCCACACACTTCCCTGCATGTTCTCTGATGCTGTAACTGGACCCAGAGCCCCCGTCACCTTAGCTGCAGGTTCTGAGAAAATTTCAGCTGCCATCATGGCAGACCTCGTGTTTATGATTACACATTTTCCTTCCTTCCAGGAACCAGTTTAAAGATGGATGACAGTGGTGCTCAATGTCACCTTAGTTTCTACAAATTCCAAAAGTACTTCTACTTATCTCGAATTATCTGCTGTAACACTAAGGTGGCTACCAGCAATATCACCATGACACTTTCTATCATCAAAGTGGACGTTTTCACCAAAAGCCACTTGGACAGCTACCAACAATCACTGGTCCCTTCTCTTAGTCACAAGCTTCTTTGCTTCAGTTGTAAATATGCACTCTGGTAAATCTGAATTAAGAGTCAGGGGCAAAGGGAACAAAAACAAACTCTTGCCACTGCCTGCCATGACCTTGATCATCCTCTGCTGTTCACTGTAATAAAGAGGTGCCCCTTTATGTTTTCCTAAATGCCACCCACAAGGACATTTTTCCTGTCAAGTGAGCACTTCTAGAGTCTGCTGCAAATACCTCTCTGGTTCCTGCTGCCTCCCACCCTCGGGGCCCTTCCCTGCAGCCAGACAGCAAGCCTGATGTTTCACACCCATGGGAGCATGCCATCTGTGAGGAACCCGCCAAGTTAACTCGAGGCCCCACCAAGTACCGCTGTGGTTGCCGAGTGCCCCGGGTGAGGCCCCACTGACACTTCCTGGGCTACCTGAGACAAAGGAGTTTCCTAACTCAGCAGACCTACTTCTAAACATGGGGAACACTCCTGACAGTGGAGGAGACAGAACACAGAGATCTGAAACCTTCCTATTTGGTCATCTGTACATCATGGTTTCCGTAACAACAGAACCTTAGAGACAACCTCAGATTACAAAAGAAAAGACCTGCAAAAACAAACATACAATGTGTGACTCAAGTTGAAGTTATAACCTCAGTAGTCTGGAGGTGCTAAGACCTCAGCAGTGACCACTTAACTTCCAAGGCCAGACATGTGTCTCTTAAAAACAGACTGGACCTGGTAGACAGCTTTAAGAAAGACGTGAAGTTATTTACTGCATCATGTTGTTCTGGTAGTGAGCTTGTAAAATGGCAAAAACCACCAGAAAAGTAATTTCAATTTATCAAGCAGACTATTACAACAGTAACACACCAAGATTTAACTAATTAATGATGGGAAATACAAATGGTTATACTACAGCTAGACAGAAAGAAGTCTAATTTTATATTTATACCTAATTCAGCTCTGCGCAATGTAACCTTTCTTAAAATGTAACATTTCTTAAGCTGTAAACTTTATGGGAGCAAATAAGGTATTGGAAAATGGTTAGACAGTTCACCGTAACCTTACAAACTCACATGTCCTCAACTGTAATGTCCTTTAGGATCTGGCAGTAGTCCACATTCCAAACAGTCTGATCGTCCCAAACCTTGGAGGCAAGAAGAATGGCTCCCAAAACAATTCTTTTCCAGTTAGTGGGGCAAATGTCGATCTCAGCATAAGTTAAAAGCCTTTCTAAGTAAACCTGCAAAAGTAGAGGACTGACCTTTGATTTTAGTTCAGTTTAAGGGCTGTGATAGAATTGTTAGGAATGATAGGTTTCATCTGTTTTTAACATGTCTTTTATTCTTTGGTTCTACAGAGACTTTTGCTCGGCCAGCCGAGGCCAAAGGCCAGGTCACAGTTGTAAGGCAAATATTTCTGTCAGTCTGGTATTTCTACTCTGCCCATGTGAATTTCCAACCCAATTTTGGTCGCAGGAATGAAAGGACATCTCAGCATTCTAAAGACAGGCATTGTGTCATTACCTTCCCACTTGTAAAAGGCAGCACGTATACCCCAGCATTGATTCAACCGTTCAGTAAATGCTTGAGTGCCTACCGTGTGCAATGTACCTACCATACTGGTGGTGGGTACGTGGCAATTTTACATAAAGCTTGAGTATGTAAAACTCTGCTAAGACTGAGCAGTTCTTTATCTTCTCTTCAGAGGGTGAACCTGAAGATGATAACTGGTGGTCAAGAGAGCGTCCCGGGGCTGCTGCGAGGCACAGCAGGACAGGGAGCACAGAGCAGCTGTGCTTTCCATCTAGGGCCTTTAGGGAAGATTCACGCACAAAGAGAGCTCTTTGTTCATACCCCGATTTTTCACATCTCCACTATTTCACAACTCATTGGTCTTACATATTCTGCAACTTAGTCAATTTGTTTGGTTCTAAGGTGGTTAAGAGCTGCCGGTGTCTCAATCCCTGGGGCTCCTCTAAATCTGCCAGGTAGTTTGTGGGATGACTTCATGGCTTCTTTTATATGTGTCAAATGGCTATTCTATAAAGAACCAGACCAAGTTAACAGCTGAGTAAAGATTAAAGACATAAGTTGTGATGGTGTTAACTCTGCAGAAGAAAATATATGCCATTGGACAAAAAGAAAAATGTCCCATTATCAGACTGACAGCTCCGATCTGCCAAAGCTCTCCAAACTCAACTGTGTTTCAAACACGGTTACTGAGATTATACACCCTTAGTGAACTTCTGCCCCCACTCCCCAGAGAACTCCGCACGTGCCAGTCCTCTCTAAGAACGAGTCTCCCGCAGGGTCCGCCCCTCTGCTGTACTATGGCACTGACAGAGGCAGTTCAACCTCAGGGGCAGTCCCTCAGCTTCCTCTCAGCGTCACTAAAGGCAAACCTGGTCTCATTTACACCACTTGCCCTCCTGTCTCAGTGGAAGTTACACCTCTTTCTTTTCCCTGAAGCTAACTCTTCTATGAATGAAGTCAGTCCCACCTCTCATGTCTGCAGAACACTGTTCCCACAATTCATCTCTTCTTGAACAACCCCCCTTCTCTGTCAGAGATTTTCTCCAATGTTCTCTTACATGTTCTCAGCCCCTCCGTCACCACCCCTTAGAACACTTCCTTCAGGAAATGTTCTGACACTGGCTCCTCATGACCCATCCTCTCCTTAGCCCATTTAGCCTGCCCCTGGCTGCCACTGCCCCGCTGAAACTACTGAGGCATGCTCACTGCGCCTTCATGACAAACAGCCAGCACTCTTCATCACAGCGCCCCACTCCCCAGGCCTGCCCTCAGAGCTGAGAGACACTGCCACACGCCTGGCTGCCGGGACCAAAGACCTCCACTTGAGTTCTCTCACTACCATCTGTTGGGAATTCTTATCTCCACTTTCACTGGTCACCTGCCGGCTCTGCTCTTCTGTCCGTCACTTCTGGCTTCTATCACTGCCATTGCCTCCTAACTTCTCTGCTTCCACTGACCGCCAACCACAGTCTGTTCTCCCCAGAGCAGCCAGGAGAGCCTCTCAGATTCAGTGCACTTCACGGGCCTGCTCAACGTCTGCCAGGGCTCTCCCATCAAACAGGTCACTTCTGTGGCCTGCTAGTCACGAGGCCCTGTGTGAGATGCCATCGTCCTTCTGTGCCCTCATCGCCTGTGCCTTCCCTCATTCCCTCTCTGATCACAGCGGCACCCTGCTGACCCCTCAGCACAGAACCCGCTCCTGTCTGCGCCTCATGCTCTGCCCCCTGCCTGTGCTATCAGGCCCCTCATCTTCCTCAGTCCAGCCAGGTCCTGGTTCAGATCTCACCTCTGTAAAGAGGCTCTTCCTGGGCTTTCTAGTGTGCATGCGTTAAGTCGCTCAGTCGTGTCTGACTCTGTGACCCCATGGACCCGTCTGGCTCCTCTGTCCATGGGGAATTCTCCAGGCAACAATACTGCAGTGGGTTGCCACTCCCTTCTCCAGGGGATCTTCCCAAACCAGGGATGGAACCCAGGTCTCCTGCACTGCAGGCAGACTGCTTCCTGTCTCAGCCACCAGGGAAGCCCCTCGAATCTCTCCATCCCTTTACCTTGCTTTCTCTTTCTAGCTTTCACTATTACTTCAAACAGTCATCTTTTAAAAAATACTCATTTTAAAAAGTCTTACACTCTGTGGTACACCCGATACTTACACACACTGTAAATGAACCATACTCCATAAAAACTAGAGAAAAACAAAACCCTTATGTCTGCTATACTTCCCTCAGAAAGGCAAGAACTCTCCTCTATGCCCAGCACTTAGAACCGTGACACGGGCAGGCATTTGGTGCCTATGTATGCCCTAAGGAGCTCCTTGGCAGCACTCAGCACGTGCACCACGCTCTCCTTCTTCAAGCTCTCCTGGCACCTTCTAATTCTCTCCTGGGTTTCCTACCACTCCGAGTGGCCACTCCTCTGGGGATGTGTCCTGTAAGTGCTGACAGGCCCCACAGATCTATCTTCTCCTCAACTTTTATTTAACGTACTCTCTCTGCATTTGAACAGCTACACGTAATTCCCTGCCTCTTGCTCAGCTTCGGGCTCCAATCCCATACAGTCAAATGACTGCTAGACACTGTCACTCTGCTGTCTCACGGGTCCATCGGGCTTAACTTGTCTACAAAGAAATGCCCCTCTTCCAACCCACATACCCTCTCCTGCCTGCATTTCCCAGCTCTCCACGTGCCAGCGCCACTCCTGCCTCTCTCAAGCACATGCTAACTGAGCCCTGTACCTGGCTCGCAGCTCCAAGAAAAGGCCTGCGTCTGACCCGGGGCCTACTGAGGGGAAGCCTCCTCTCCTACACTCTGCCTGCAGGGGCGCAGGCAGCGGTGACGCAGGCCCTCCCTTCAGACCATGCAGCTGACCTTCCCCTATAGGTTTGCTATAGGGAGGAGTTAGGCAATCCCAACTACCTCTCAGCTGAATATGATGTATTAGTCAAATGATAAAATCTCACCATGGGAATTCAGTATGGATGACAGAAAGGTCCTCACATAGCTGGAGCTCGGCAGGCTAACCTGAGTAAAGCCTTTCCAAGCACTGCTGACACCCCAGTCCTGGGTACCTTCACACGCCGGCACCAGGGGACAGTAGAGATGGTTAACATTGTCGTCCAAGGTCAGGGAGGTGAAGGCAGTCGGTCTCAATCAAGACACACATCACAACTGCCTAGGCAACACAGCCTGAGACTCAGAAACACACTGAATCTACACCTGCCGTGGGCCAGGAAGTTCAGTGATCGCCTCCATCCTACCACCCAACACACTTTGCCGGTGTGTACCTGTGTGCCCTGTGTGTGCATGCATCCTGAGGTGTCGAAGGAGAAACCAGAAGTCTCTCCTGCTGCCTTTAACATCAACTGTTTTGTGATGAGAAAAGCAATGGCAACATTTTAAATCATGATGATTACTAAAGCTCAAATCTGCATGTTTTAATTCTTTTTGATACATTTCTCTTTAATAAAGTTCTGATGATCATTTCAGGAACCTACTTTCATTTGAAAAACAGGCCCATACCTTCTGTACAAGAAAAAAATTTCTAGAGATGCTTCTATTAAGAGAAAAATATATTACCAAAGTCACTATTGCACATTCAGCAGTCAGCTGGGCGGCACTGAAAAGAGTATGAACAAATCTGTAAATGAATTTGTGTTAAGGATCATGCTGAAAGTACTCCTCCGGAACCCTTTCTCGCTGAAAGAAGAAAAAACACAATGTTAAGTATCCACTGAAGAAAAATACTTAAAAGTACCCTCAAGATAGCAATCTTCACACGTGGGCCCACGTGCTACTTAAAATAATTTTGACTAGGTGACATATCTTGTAGTCTTTTAAATATAAACAATTGGATCCTAAAGTACCATAGTGATTCAATACTCACTACCATTCATTAAAGAAAAATGCAAGCACAACCTCAGAAAATGTATTTCCACCTTCTTCCCCAAAGAATTCTAACCAAATGCAAACTCTTTTAGGCTCAAAGTCTTGCTGATCATTGTACATCATCAGACTTTTCTGTAGTCAACTATGAAAACACCTTTCCAGAGTCCTGTAACCAGAGGCTCTAAGAGTGTGCTCTCTTACACAGCGGTCACCAGCCACATGTGTCTACTGAGCACCTCAAGAAGTGAGTTTTTAAACCCTGTCATTTTAATTAGTTTAAAATTTATACAGTTTTTAAATTTTCTCCTTAGAGGTCTTACATATGTGTTAGGAAATGTTTCTATTGTGTGATGCTATGGAAAATCATCCTTTAAAAACCTACATTTTCTGTTACTTGGGTATGTTTACTTACCTGCTCGTTCGTCATACAAAGCGTAACTTGGTTCTTATCAGTCACACCCCTGACACAACATGCTTTTGGTAAAATCACTTGACATAATATGGGGTGGGGGAAGAAGACTTAAAGGAAGACAATCTTGGCTTTGAGCTGGAGGCAATAATTTTCTTCTAGTAATTAATTTCAAAGCAAATCAGCATGAAATAAACACAACTGTAATAAGAGAAAAATACACCTTCAATAAAAGTGACACTTACTGTGAGTGGATGTGATCTCTCATCAAAAATGTCCAAGGACCTATTGGCATCTCTATAAAATAAGAATGTGTATTTTAAAAATTAATTCAGGAGTTACTAGCTTAGTAAAATATCTGCTAAAAGTAGAGAGAGGAGTAGAGGAAGCCTAACCTTAATAAAGCAAACAGTTTTACATATTCTCCTGGATTCTGCCCTTAGAAAGGTTTTCTGACCTATTTTATACTCAGCACACCAAGTTGCATGAAATCTCTTCTACAACCAGCCAGAGCTGCCTTTACCCACACAGACCCCTTCTAACAGGCAATGTTCGTAGACCAATACATTTCCACTTCACTAACCTCACAATGGAATATACAAGAACATTTTATAAAGTGGTAATAGTGGGCAATAAAGTCTTCTAACTTCAATGAATGTAAATATGAGATTCATGATTTTTTCTTGTCTCCACCCCCTTTTGTTCTTCATATTATATTCTTATTGTTTATTTCTTCTTGTCTCTTTTAAATAGTTTGAGTTAAAAATTTTAATTGTCTTTTAAGAGAGACCAGGCTTTTTCTTTTAAATTCCACCACACTACTACACTGTGCCCATTTAAACAGCAGTTCTGCAAATGTGGTCTATAGGCCTCTGGGAATCTCCCCCGGCCCCTCTTCAGAAATCCTGCAAGTCCAAGAGGTCAAAACTTTTTTGATAAGAATACCAAGACATCACCTGCCTCTACACTGTTTGACACTTAACTGTGATTGTATAAAAGCAAAAGTGGGTAAAATTGCTCATTTCTGAGTGTGAATCAAGGCAGTGGTATGAAACTAAATTCGAAGTCATTCACTTATTCCTGGCCAAATCAATGTAAAAAATCTGCTTCACTTAAGAACATCCATGATGAAAGAGTAAAAATCAAGTGTTCTTAAACCTTTACTCTTCTTCTTCATATTCTGAGTAAGCGGACAGTATGCATTAAGCGCTTGTATGGACTGAAACATGGCTGTGCTAAGGAAGAGCACTTGTAACTCACTGGTAACCAAGTCACTTTTTTCCCCCTAGAACATCATATTTAAACCACTTTTTTCATGAAACACCAATTGACAGCCATTTTTTCAAAAATGAACAAAGTGAGCCTGTCACTTCAAAGAAAACTCTAAACTATTTGTTGCCAATGATAAAATTCAAACCATCAAGTTAAAAATATTAGGATTTTTGGAAAATTTGTACCTTCCAGTGTGTTATTTATGGTGAGCTTGATTTATCAATACTTAAAGACTTTCCCGATAAGACTGGTAGTGATACTAACAAGAGTGAGTTTTTGACACTGTCTGAAGACATGTGAACCAACACTTTGCAAATGACAATGTATAATATGATAAAATCATGCACAGATAAAAAGATCCACTCAGTATGCATGACAGATCAATGGGCATTAATTTAACATAGTATCTACCTCAAGTTCACTGATAATGACTTGGAACTCCATCTTAACTAATTTAATAAACTGGCACACGTGGATTTTGCGGACAGTATCAAAGAATATGTCCAATTATCTCAAGGCTTTAAAAATTCACCTTTTCCCAACTATATGTCTGCATGTAGCTGGATCTTCATATTGCTTCTTCAAAGCAAATGACTGAAGACAATGTTGACAAGAGAATCAACTGTCTCCTATTAATGAGATACTATCCTCTCCACTATTTTGTTGTGGAAAATGGTTATTTTTCATTAAAAAAATGACTTATGTTCAACACTGGGGTCCCCAGTCAGATGGTGATCTCATCCCTCAGGAGACAGTTTTCCTGTCCTAATGTGGAGAGAAGCAGAACACCTTACTTGCACCTACAGAGCAGAGGCCGGGGTGCTGCTAAATACTCTGCGACACACAGGGTGGCACCCCACACCAAAGCCTCAGCCAGCTCAGAACTTCAGCAGTGCTAAGGAAAGCCTGTTTTAACATACAGTGGATTTAATTTGTTTAATTTTAAATTTCAATTTCTAATACAGTAAATATCCATGTAAACCACATAAAACTTAAAGAATTAAGAGTCCCAAAATGAAAATAAATGATTCACTTCAATACTGTAACGAAAGCACTCTAACAGTAAAAGCTTACTCTAATACTGTCCATTGTTATTAACACTAAACTTGATACTGTGTAAATTAATTAGCTGGAATAACAAGACAGGTTTTAAAAGAGCTCACCTGTTCTTTATGTGGTAATATATTTCTAAGATCTCACTGTGGAGGAAAAAATAATATTGTAATAATTGGATTTTGTCACATTAGGCCTGAAGACATTTTAAAGGGTTGGCAGAGAGGTAAGACCATCCAGATGCCCGGTGGCCCCCACATCCCCTAATTCAGAGCAGTACCCATAGGTGGTATCCCCCATGTTTTAGGTTCTTTGGCTTTTAGCAAAATTAGGAGACCCAAAATATAGATGTGCTCTTAGAAGACATGTTTGGGTTGATTATTATAATATATAAATTATTATATATTTCCCCGGTCATTTGTCCTTCTATGCACAGAATCTTTCATCCCGTACAAGTTACATCATCTATCCACATGGTTAAATTTAAGCCATACAGATTTTGTGTGTGTGGCTTTTTGTTAGGCACTGCATTTCAGTTGATTCCGTTCGGTATTCCCCCTAACACATCTATTTTCCATTATTTCTCTAAAAGTACCGGTATTCCCCCAACACATCTATTTTCCATTATTTCTCTAAAAGTAAGTAATACAAGTGCTCCATATCAAATAAAATGGATTTAAAATCACTTTCACACATAAGTATTAGAAAATTTAATAGCAAAATTTTATAGTCACAAAATTGGTGATAGGCCTAGTTATCCTGAAATAAGCACTGCTAATAAGGCAGCACAATACAGCACAGTACACTATTAATGACAGGTATTTCCACATTATTTTAAATAAACTATTAACTAACCAACAGGTACAAGTCCTCAGATAGTTTTTACATTACTATAGCCCTAAGTTATTCACAGATGCTGTGTATTAGGCAATTAAGGGGTTCTCTGCTTAAGTTATTTGCTTCCCTTTGTTCTCAGTATCTAAAATGAAACTCAAAATAACAGAGAGAAGGCAAATCTGAATTTTGTAACTCCTCTATAGAATCTTAGCATTTGCAGAAAGGCCTGTAACACTGTTAGCATCAAAGATGGATACTTCTACAGTGCTTCCAAGTTTCTTCAAATTGATTTTAAAGTCACAGAATTAAAAGTTACCTGATAAAAAGGGCAACTGAACCTAATATGATACTTAACCCATTTTACAAATAAGAGAATCAAGGCTTAAAACTGACTTACTCAAGGTCCCACCAATTATCAGAAGTAGTTCTCTTTCTCCTACCCTCAAAGCAGAGAGTGGTTCCCAAGGTCAGCTGCACACTGGATTACCCGGGACGCTTTAAACACTGCCTGGCTTCTGCTTCAAAATGTTCTGATTTAACTGCATTAGGGACGACCTGGGCAACAGGATTGTGTTTAAAGCTCCCCAGGTGACTGCAACGTGCAGCCAAGTCTAGGAATGAATGAGGCAGGGTTAAGATCAGAATCTCTCAGGATGCTTTTGTCTATGAAATCATGCCTCACACATCATTCCTCAGCTTGTCAAAAGGGGTGTGTGTGTGAGAGAGAGAGACACAGGGACAGAGAGGCAGATAGACCCACAGACTGTGTCTTCAGGGCAGGGAGGAAAGGTGGAATTCATGTATGTGTTCAGAGACATACATCTTGAAAAAGCTGCATAAGTGATTCTAATAAGGCTCACCTACCCCAAATGAAAACTAATCCCATCGTATTTTTCAAAATCATTCCTAAAAGCCAATTTGCCCTATTAATTTTCTCAGTAAACCTTTATTTCATCAATAATGAATGCGAATGGTCATTTTTAAAACTTAATGAGAAAAAAATTTACTGTATTTCCAAACACTAAGACTAGGTTGAGAATAAAAAGCATGAAACCTACTTGTCTGAGCAAGGTTAATCTTTAAAACTACTTCTGAATTATATACTGGAACATCAGGCTCTTTTGAATTCAAAAGAAGCTTGAGTCTAGCCACAGTGAGAGTAGTTTTTAACCCACAGATTTAGAGTCTTGGCTGAATAAAAACAGTCAGTGATTACGAGAGAAGTGCCAAAGCTCAGGACTTTAGAGAGCAGTGGGGCTCAGCTTTTGTTGAAATACGATTTGACCGAAACTAATATTATAAGAAAGTTACATTATTATGATTGTGAACTGGTTGTTTTTAATTAAAGTTAGATCATTTAAATAAGCTAAAAAATAAAAAGCCTTGCACATTAAAAATTAAATTAAATTTATAAGCTAATTATATTTTTAAGACAGGAAAGTAAAATTAATGATAAGGATACTAATATTTTCAAGTAGCATTTCCCAAACCGTTCTGGAAAGTCAACATTCATATGCTAAGAAGACATTAGTTAATGTTCCATGGACAACCCCAAGGGAGGTAGGAAGGTCTGCATCCTGTTTGGTTTTTAATTCTCTCTCTTAAATAAACTTGAACATTCCCATGATTAGGGCGTTTTGAACTGTGCATCTCCAATTGTGGACTATGAGGGGCTTCCAAAAGTTGAGGAATAGTTTTCATCATCGTAACACTGTTCGTGTCTTCTTAAATATAAGCCTGGCCACAGCCTTGTTTCTGAAACTTCATCTCTTTTTTTCTTCTCTGCTTTGATTGATACAGTGTGTTAGAGATACACATATATAAACAAAAATTAAACAAAAACAAAAACAAAAACTAAATGTGTCTATTAAGTTAAAATCTCAGTTGAACAAATTTCATCTATGGAGAAATTAAGCTTGAGAGTATGCCCCTTAAAACGCTTTTGATATATTTTCCCCCTCTTTGGGGGAGAGGAAGGAGAAGTAAAATTTCCTACAGAAATATTGCAGGAAAAAAATGCACGGTGGGATGAATCTGACCAAGTCCAGTTAAATTTAACTGCAGATTCACTACGGTGCCAGTAGGGGACAAGCTGCTCCTTCTTCTAATGGTAGCTTCCAAACTAGTATACATAGTTGTAGGACTCTCCCAACTCATAAAGAAATAATTTTTTTCTAGAAACATACAATACACAGGTACCTCTGTTTCTCATTATGTTCAACACTGTCTTAACAATAGAAATGAATCAAATGAGGTTTACATTTTTCCTGGGATTTCTCACTTGCTAACTGACTTTCCCTTCTATCATGTACTCTATGATTAACATGGAAACTGAAGACTCATATTGAGGTCCTTGAAACCAACATAGAGTTGACACCAGTTTCTTAACCTGATCACTGAAAAGGACAAACCAAACGAATGAAATTATGTATGGCGAGGATGCTTTCAGCATGAAGGGGGTCTGCCACTCAGCCTTGGCAACCTAGTTGTACTCACCGTTTTATTGTGGTTCTAAGATTAGGCTGGCTGACTGTGCTGTCATCTAGAAATATGGCTGGGCATGAGCTACACTTTTTAGTAAGCTGCCCTGGAGATACCTGAAGGGGAAGGGAGATAGAAGAAAATGTCACAGTAAGTTAAACCTATAAAAGTGTGTTTTTTCCTTGGTTAAAATGTCAAACGATGAAGCATTAAGATTTTCCTTATACTCCATGAACTGCTGAGTGTTGCATCACGGGCAGCTCCATGGGAAACCTCTGTACTCTCACTTCCACAGGCAAGATCTGAGAAATGTGGTATAAACTGCTGCTCTTGAAAAAGGACCCACAAATGAACCTGCAAAGCACCTGTTATAAATTGCCTTTATAGTAATGAGAAAGCTTTCAGTAAGACTTCAGTGTTTCTTCCTTAAGCAATGAAATGCAGCGGAGATTCCTATTTCTATTCATTCACTACAATAAAATGCAATGCTTTATATAATATCGATGTGAGAGCATTTCATTGCAGTCAATGAACGCCAATCATAAATGTATTAGTTTGGGAGACAGTGTGAGGAACCAAGCGTCTTTGAATCAGAGGCTGGGCATGCCAGGGCTGCTCGATCACTAGTGACCTGAAGCCCATAGAGCTCTTTGAGCCTCAGTTTCCTGATCTGGAGGATGAAAGGGTATAGCTTTAAGATTCTCTCACAGCCAAGAAACAGACAAAGCAGCTCTGAGAATTTCACGGTTAAGTAAGACTGCCACTATATTACACAAGGGAGAGCCTCAGAGAATACTTTCCACTCATCTCACAGTTTTATCAATTCTACTCTACATGTTATCTGCCACTCATCATGGCACTCTGCTGCCTTGCGCATGCTGCTCTCTGCCTGCAGTGGCTTCTTCCTCCTCCTTGTCCCAGCAAGCTTGACCCCATCGACCTCCAGCAAACCTCAGCCAGCAGCCACACAACCAAACTTCTACCTTTCTGCACACTTACACCTCTGTTTCACCACCTGTTACATGGTCTCAACTGCTTGCCTGGTGTCCCCCTCCTAAGTAAGCAAGCAAGCTCCTCCAGGTGACAGATTCTTACTGCTCCTCCTCCAGCTGCTGAGAACAGAATCTGGGACAAATTAGGAATCAAGAAGCATTTGACCAATTATTTAAGATCGATTACAACTGGAAGGTAAATCATGCTAATGATACACATTCAAACTATCTGCAGTGGTGCTGGGTAGGTGACAAAGAGCTTTGTCAGACCCTCTAGAGAATAAGCTATCTTTAAAACACTTTAGAAGTATCCATTTATTTGTGAAGAGCCCAAAACACAGCCATAGTCAAATACTAAAACAGCCTGAACTATGTGAGGACAATTCTCTTCCTTTAAGTAAAGGCCAGTAATCAAATCCCAGTCACTGTCAGTAGCTCTGAGTAATAGCATTCTTTAATACCACAGAACACAAGCAGTTTTAACACTTGGTTTTCTTGGTTTTTGTTTACTAATTCAGATGAGCCTTCCTTCCTTCTATTAAAATAAAGTAGTTTTCACCACGCTGTCACACTCTATCCGTGTCCTCCACAAACGCATCAAAGGTGAAACAAGGAGAAAATCTAGTCAATGTTTTTTTAAAATACAGAGCATTTAAATAAACATTGCCAGTAGCCAATAATAAGAACTATCCAAATGGGTGTATAAGCCACCGTTTTGCTTGTTTCACGTATTTTATGGCAAGGCCACTTACTCCTTATTAACAAAAAGTTCTACACATAACACACCTGAAATGCACCACTATTTGGAAGAATTTCTCCTTCAAGCTAGAAATGATTTCAACTGAAACTCATATATTCCTTAAGCCATCTGGTTAATGTGTAATTTTAGAATCTCAAAAGAGACACAGCATGAAAACTGTTCATTCAAATAGTTATATTCTAAATGAAGTTATCTTTTAAAAGGTCACCACTATTAAGAGTATGACACATTACACACAGTAAAAGTCAGTTCTGACTATAAAATCTACCTATGAGGGGAATAAAAATAGTGAGAAAATGCACCAAAATATAGACTAGTTTGTAGAGCTTTGGCTTTGGCTAACATTTATCCCGTTTTTCTCTATTAAAACTTTTTCTTTATTATGAATTATATCTGTTTATCTTTGGAAATATTAGTGCTGAAACGTTTAAGAAGTTTAATCAGACGTAGCCCTACAGACTATGGGTGCTCATTTGGTCTATCAGTAACCTACAGACTACTGGCTAGATCCTACCAAAGAAATAGTGAACACTTCTCCAGGCCTACTCCTGAAGCGATTCAAACTTTTGGCATCTACTATTCACTAAAGGATGGCAGAATTAAAGCCCCTGAGCAAAGCCTGGATGTACTAGCTGCCAACAGGTTACTTTCCCCTCATCTCACTTTAAAATTTAAGGTAACTGTCCTTTATGATTAAAGCCTTATCATCACTGGCTCAAAACCTCAATAAACTACACTGACAAAGATTAATGATATAAAATGCAAATACAAAAATCAAACAGCAGAACCCACTCACTGATAGTTTAATGTTCAATGAAGAAGAGTATCTACCTTCATTCAGAGCTAAGGACAGAACAGATGGACTTCTACAATCTTTACAAGAAGGGAAAAGGCTTATTTAGTAGACTTCAGGTTTAATGGCAAAGACTAGAAAATCATCATACTGGAAGACTAATAAGTAACAATCCCCCCCAAAACTTATCATTAAAAGTCAAGCACCTGTTGAAATTCTGCCTCCACCCAAGTGAATCTTCCCATCCTGCCTACTGCCTCTGAGTTTAACCCATCAAAAAAATTAAGCTGAAATTCACTTTTTTCTTCCCCTTTCCACAAGCTTTAGATGTGTTTCTTAATAATTATTAAGACTTTAACTTAAAATTTTGTAATCTTCTATGCATTAGCCTGGGGCTTCCCTGGTGGCTCAGTGGGTGAAGAATCCACCTGCCAATGCAGGAGACGCAGGTTTGATCCCTCAATCAGGAAGATCCCCTGAAGAAGGAAATAGCAACCCACTCCAGTATTCTTGCCTGGAAAAGTCCATGAACAGGGGAGCCTGGTGGGATACAGTCCCTGGGGTTGCAGAAGAGTCATGTCTGACTTAGCAACAATAACAAGAAGTGCCTGAGTGTAAACCACTCCATCCACATTACTGCACATTAATGGCCAACGTGGCAGGATGAGTAGTCTGAACAGGATTCTTATCAAGGCCTTAGTAGAGATGTGCAGTATTCTAATTGTAGGTATAATAGAAAGTATTGTCTGAATCAGCATCATTAACTATACTGAATTAAAACTTTTAAACTGAGAATTTACATTCAGAGTATAAATCCAACTTTGAGTGGACCAACCACAAATCTACTTCTTTTCCCACCTTCTTTCAGAGATATCATCTCATTAGAATTAAAAGTATTTTTTTAAAAAAGCTGTACCCAAGACAGGATAAACTGCAGATGATTTTTGATGTTTGAAAGATGAAAAAATGAGATAAAGGAGTAGTAACTGACATGGCATAACAGAGGAAGCACAACCTTGGAACTACAGAGTGACTGGGCCAGGAACAACAAAACCAATCTGGCTTACAGAACCCAAGGCAGGTTCAAAATTCAGAGACGTGGTCGCCAAATCCGTGCAGTGAGGTCTATCAGTTAGCAAAGTGGTGCTTCCAATTACATCTTAACATACAGCAAGGGACCATCACATGTTTGAGGGAAACCCCCAAGAAGTCACAGATCAAAGCAGGGAGAAGGAACTGATGGGAATGATAAAAATCCAGGAGCAAATAAAAACGCAAAAAAAAATCTTCAACATCTACAGAAAGATGAGAAATTGCATCAGTGAAAAAAAGAATGAAAGGATGGAAGAGAACTCTAAAAAATAAGGTAGACAAAACAATATATTCAATAGAAGGATTAGAGCAGAGTCAAGGAAACCTCCATGAAGTAGGACAAGAAGACAAAATGGAAAACAGAAGGGGAAAAAAATTTGTGCAGAAATATTGCTCTAAAATTTTCAACATCTAACAGGAATCCAAAAGAAAAAAATAGAAAATACCAAAGCAGCACACAAAAAAATTCACTAGAAGAAAAGATGTTCTGCATGTTTAAATGCCCCAATAGCGTGACAAGGTCTATACCAAACCATGTTATGAAATTTCAAAACCCCACAAAGACAGAGGGTACTACAAGGTTCCACAGGAGGAAGGAATGAGAAAAGACTAACTTGGTAATATACAATGTATCAAATTCAACAGATTTAAGAGCAACACTGTAAATGAGAAGGCAAGAGGGAAATGTCTCTAAAACTGCAAAAATTAGTTTCCACCTAGAATTCTACACTGTATCAAATAGAAGCAGTTACACAGAGGCTAGGTCTTTATAAAATTTTTGCTCATGTGCCTTTTTCCAGGAAAATGTGCTCCAGTAAAACAAGACAGAGGGAAACCGAATCTAGGACATAGGGGATCCAACACGAGAGAGCAGTGATGTGAGATCCCAGGTGACTTCACACAGATATCCCAGGAAAACAGGCACAGAGCCAGTCCAGGAATCATTAGTATGTAGGGGGTAGGAAGACAAAAGGTTGGCGAACAGTGTCTCCAAGAAGAAATGGAACAGATGTGGTTTTGTGGATGGTAAATATTTTTGACAGGCATGTGACAAATGTTACAACATTTGGGGGAAAAAATAGCTGTTAGAAAACAGGCAAGTGAATATAGTCAGGAAATTAATTCCACAGAAAAAAAATGAAGAATGTGAAAGCAGGGAGACTGGCCAGGGAGTTACTCAACTATGTTGGGCTGTGTGAGATCATGTTTGCTAGAAAAAGCAGAACTGGATTATCCTGAGAAGTGTAGAAGTGCTCAGATTTCATTAATATTGAAGAAAAAGAATGAAAGGTGTCTAAGGAGGTGGCACAGAGAACTATATGGCTCAGCAATGAACAATACTTGCTTAGTCATAATAATGTGAACAGTGATTCCGATTTAATAAAAACTGATGCACGCAAAGGGAACAGAAGGAGGGAAATAAAATCCCGGTGGACGAGGAGGTTACGCTCTCACCTGTTGTGCCAAGACGCCAATGGGCGGCGCTAAAGATTAAATTACCTATTACACTTTTATTACTTTGGTTAAAAACTAAGATGAAAAATTTAAGGCAAAAGAATTGAAGGTAGATCTTCATGCTATAACCATATTATTGAAATTTAACTTAAATGTCAGGACCCTTAAAAAAAAAGGGTACTACTAAGTCAAAAACCTTTCTGAATATACTTGATAATTAGGAACTAGAGATTCAGAAATTTTATAAATAAGAGGTTAATGCTAACAGTATTGGATCCATCATACTTTTTAGGAATCATGGCAGACATGCTTTTAATGAATCAAACTATTGATTTCTTAACTTTTCAACTATTTACTTACATGGTTTAAATGGTTGCTCTTCCTCTTTTCTCGCACTAAGAATAAAAAAAAACTAACTGATGAATTCTGATAAAACTACCATAGAAAAATAAGTCACTAATTATCTGATGGATTACCAATATACACAATGAGTTAAAATTTCATTCTGTTTTTTAAAATAATTTCCAACAAAATATATAATTTAAACCACCCAGCAAAATGAATCCTATAAATAATATCTAAAAACTTAGTTTTACTATTTGACTAATACTAACAGATACTCTGTATTAGGTACAAATCAAAGACTCTCCATTTACAAAAGAAAAGGACAAAGCAAATTAGGCCAGGTGAGATATTTAGCTGATAAAAAAATTTACCAGCTGCACAGTATGTAGTATTTTCTAGTTCTACATGTACTTCAGTCACCAGGATTAACAGATGACAACTCCAAGTTCCAGTTTCTGGTCAAGCACCCGGGTCTCTGGAAGCATCCTGAACCCCTTATTGGTCACCTACTCAAACACCCAACTTAAAAAATACAGGTTCTTTACACACTGGAAAGTAATCTATAAATTTTAACATACGTGCGGACCTCACTGAACATACATCGACAGCACACAGAACTGTTTTGCTCCAACAAAGGCCGGAAGAATATAAGCTCAAAGAGGGTCTCAGGCCACACGCTTTCCCACGGCATCACAAGCACGAAGTCCTTCAGACTGAGGAGAGGCAGGGGCACGGGACAGTGTTTCTTCTCCTCTCTCCACCGTCTCTCTACAGTGTGAGCAGCTCACGAGTCTGGAAAAGACTGAGAAATACAGTAATCCTAACTAAAAATAATTGCCTCAAGGCAAAGTACACACACTTTAAGAACATGCAAACTGGAAACCCCAGGAGCTCCCAGGTTGGAGAACATGTGGTACACTCTGGGCCCTGCCCCCATGCCTGGCCCTCTTCCGTCTGGCTGTTCCTGAGACAGACCCTTTGATAAAAACCAGTAATCTAATGAAAATAAAAGAGGAAAAGAACCCTCTATTTTTTACTGTGCTGCATTACTTCAAATATTATAGAACGTTCACTTCTGGTATTCCTGCTCTCATGAACAACCGAAAAACCTGATCATATATGGCTTTTTAGCAAATAAACTAGGATTTAACATATATTAAGGAAGACAAGCAGGCAAGACAAGCCGGAGTGCAAAAACTGCTGATTCTCATCTTAAAACAAGCAGGACACTGGAGATTCACACAAGGTTTCCCACACTGAGGATGACCTTCTGGAAAATCCCATATGGCAGGCACATTGGTCTGATTACCCTGACCCAGCACTACATCAGGATGAAAGAACTTTTAAAAGAACTTAAAAATTCACATGAATCTGGATGTGAGAGAGGTTCACCCGGTTGAGCACTGTGCAAAATGGTGCCGAAATCACAAGCCTCGACTCCCGTACATAACTGATTATGAAGACCTAACTGTGACCTAAACCATATCATTCATCTTTAACTCATGTGCTCTTGGAGCGAAAGGAAAAGGACAAAGCAGCATGGAAAAACAGACCACAACTAAATCATGTGCCAAGCTGACTGTCGATAAAGAAATAGCAAAGTGTATAAACAGATGGTCTGGGTGTTTCTCCTCATTAAAACAGTGACACCTAAATGAAAAATGTATCATCACATATTAAAATAAAACATCACATATTAAAGTATTATCACATATGAAAAAAAAATATTTAAACCATTCTAAGTGCTTTTCTGTATCTTCCTATAATACACAAAACAAAAACAGTTTTCAATCTTTTTCTCAGGGGGGGAAAACACTGTCTTACCGTCCGTTTGAGATTTGCTCAGGAAAATTGTGCTTGCCTTTGGGTGGTCAGAAGGGTTTGATTCCAAAGCTAACTCTGCACAGGAAAAAGAGAAAAAGGTGTGACAATTTAGTTGAGTAGAAAAAGACATGACTTTTAAAACAGCTACACGCTGATTTTAATCAAGTTTAATAGTCTTAAGAAGAGCGTTTAGTAATGACAAGAAGGAAACTGTAGTAAAGGCAACAAGACAAAAATTCTATTGGGAAACAGAAAAATTGTAGAAATTCTCCATATGTGTGGAATAAAACCAGAGCTATGTCTTAGGCTTTTTTTTTTTTTTAACTTGCACCTAATCTATGCCACTTCTAGGCGAATCATGTATGTGATTCCCCTCCTATGTATTGATTAAAAATTCAGTCACCTCTCTTTAAGCTGATATTACTAGCACATTTCAGGAAGTCTCAAGAAGCAAGTTATGCTGTAGTCAATTACTATCAGATACCAGATCAATCAATCAAATATGCTATAACCAAATGAGCTGCTTTGGCAAACGTTCTTCAGACAATCTAATGGCTAATTCCAACTACACTCAACAAACGAACTCCTTTAGTTGGCTGCCGTTTATCTAGGGGCTATTCATCATGGCAGATTTAAGAGGATTACATAAGAGTTCAATGTTCTGATCCACAGGAACACTTCCAGGATAGTGAGTTTTAACTTTGCCCTCTATTTCCAAAGCTAAACTCTCACTTCTTCCTTTCATGCTGCATGATTAATAGAGGGCTTCAGTAAGAGTACTTACTTCCTGGAGCACATCAAAGGGCTGCTTGAAAAAAATTTTGCCCATACCTACATAAAAAAGCTGGGTCTGCTGGCAGCTCACCTTGCACCAAGGTGGGACAGTCTTCTATTTAGGCAGAAATATCAAGCAAGCACAAGCTGCCATGCTGGACAGTAAGATTGTTGTTTAAAACAAACCTAAAAGCCCTATGGGCAGTTACTTAGTGCAGTTCACCTCAAACCAATTAAACAATCTTTTAAGAAACTGGACCAAGATTTTTAAAGAGCAACAGTTAAGGCAGTATTTCCCAAACCACGTAATAATTGGCCTATTTTTAAAGGGGACTTTGGTGGTCAACGTGATTTACACATTATCGCTGAGAATCAAAAGAATATATACATTGATATATTAAAAACTAACCATGTGTTCCCCATCCCGTATGGCAAAACCTACTACACTATTGTAAAGTAATTAGCCTCCAACTAATAAAAATAAATGAAAAAATAAATAAATAAAAACTAACCAGTCCCATAGTGAATTCTGTCTGACCCAGCATTTCACAAATGTTATCTACCTAGAATCCTTTTCATCCCCAAAGAAAGAATTTTGCATGAACAGTAATTTGGGACTTCCTGGTTTAATGGGAATTTCATTGTTACTGCCAGCACTAGAAATTTACATAGCTAAACCGACTGCTTTGTTCTTCGTGAAAATTCCTTCACTGCATTTGGAGTTTATTAAGCTGTTTTTGGAGAAAATATTCTCCTCAACAGTTTTATGTAAAAGACCCATAAAATTATTTTAAAGTTTTTTCCCCCCTACAGATTTGAAAAGTGGGACACTGGGAAAATAAATTATTTCAGTTATACACAAAGTTGACAGGCACAGACTTTCGACCTAAGGCTTCTGAAAGGATTCATGACTACTTACTTGTACCAGAAAGTAAACAGACTACACTGGAATCTAAAAAATAAGCAGAAATGCTTGCAAAGTAGCCATATTTTTCATCAGGGTTTATGGAATGGTAAAATTTAACAAGAGTCAATGGAAGTCCAGGAAAAATAAGTGTCAGGATCAAAGAGAAGCAAGCTTTAACACACACACACACACACACACACACACACCCTGCCAAACCAGGGTGTGTCACAGGTATGCTATGATGTGCTACTACGGATCTATATACAGAAAGCAAGAAGGCTGGGATAAAAGAAATGACAACATGCAGGAAAAAAGTAAACTTGCCCAAGTGATCAGAAAAGAGCTGGCACTCCCCCTACCCTACCCTAGAGGTTTCAAGGGTGGGCACATGACCCAGAACTGACTGATAGATCACAGCTTTCCTGGAACTTCCCAAGAAGCAGAAGAAGGCAGAGCGGTGCCCTAGGACCCTTAGCTAGTCTGGGGCTGCTGGACCCTCCTCTTGCCATCATGAGGGGAAAGGCTTTTCAGGAGAGATCAATAGAGGACAGCAGAACTGATAGGCTGTGAGGTCATTGAACTCCTGGGTCAAGTACTGCTTCATTTACTCATTCAACTCCAGTTATATAAAAGTCAATATATATATTTTTTAATTTAAGCTATTCTGAGACATTTTCTCAAACTTGCAACTGAAAGAGACCTGGTTAACCAGCAGTACTGATGATCACCATGAAGGTGGGGAAAGGTAAAAGTCACTTGCTCATTCCTTTAACAAATGTCATGAACAAAAATTTGCATAAGCCAAAATGACCCTATTTAAAAATTAACCCACAGACTTACAACCCTTACTTTTAGTTGTTTTCCTTATACATTAGAAAAAGCTCTAATTAGTGTATAATTTATGTCTTCTTGTTACTAACAACCCTTCTACATCTGACTGTTGCATATTTACTGTTTAATGAATACACAACAGCCCATCAAGCGTTATTCCTGTGCTGGACTTAGCCAATCTCCTATTGCTGGGGTTTAGGTACTTACAACGTTCTATTCTTTGATGAGGAAACTTTTCATCTATTGTTATACAGCTTTTTAAATAAATAATGGTTTTATCTCCTTAGCAAAGATCTTCAAAAGTGGGATGTCTAAGCCAAAAGGTTAGATCATTTTCATGGCTCAAGGTACAGTGCTAAACTGCTTCCTGAAGAAGGTGGGGCCACATTAATGTATAATACTACCAATCATGACAGTTTTAGTTCCGACCCCTGCTCTGTACAGTTGAGAGGTGCGGGGGGGGGGGGGGGGGGAAGTCCTACTAATATAAATAAGGAACAGCACTGTAGATCTAATCTGTATTTCTTTCGGTTTCACAGATTTTACTACTTTCCCATAATTATCAGCATCATTTCCACTTTGGTGAGCTGCCTATCATTCATACATACTAAACATACCAGGGCCTTACTGCTGTCAATTTGCATGAGGTTTTCAGAAAATATTAATCTTCTGTTCACAGCCTATATAACAATTTTCTACACAACATGCACTTTTTGCCAGTGAAAACTACATCACTATTTTATAATAGACTTGACAGGTAAGCCATTAGACAGTAAACTCACACATACACACAATATTTCTGCACACTCCATTAACTGTTTTGCCAAGAGTCTAAGGAGACGATGAAAAAAATCTACCGTACTCTTCACTGTCACAAAGGTAAGACTGTCAACTCTGAAGCAAAGCATTACCACCCATACTTCCCCTCATCCCCTCTCCCACAAGCACACACAGTAATGTTAGAGGTATTTTGAGAAATTACTGTGCATTTTATATGTGAATTCTTCCTAAAATTACTTCTCTAGCAATCTTTAAGAATGTTTTAACCCAGGAGAAATATTCTTGAGCTTATGATTAGGGGTTATGATTAAAGTTATATTTTAAGACCCATCACTTTTATATTACCAATTTAAATTGCAACTTATTGGACAGCATGATAGACTTATGTGGAAAAAGGATGACTAAAAAAAATTTAAATTCGGGTCTTAATATAAACACTCCCAGGAGGAAACCCGTAAAATACCAGGTCACTGAACATTACTTTTCCTCCAACCTAACATTCTATCAATCGTGAGATCCATCTCAATTGCAGATGTTAAAAATATGAAAATAAAGGCAACTGAGGACAAACAAGATGCATTACTGAAGCCTAAAAGTGTTAAAATTATGCTGTCAAACTGTCAATAAATGATTTTTCCCTGTCAAAATATCAGAGAGAGGGTAGTGATCAAGAAATCATCTGACAGGAGGAGACTAATGCCAACATACTGACTTCAGTTCAGTTCAGTTCAGTCGAGTCCGACTCTTTGCGACCCCGTGAATCGCAGCATGCCAGGCCTCCCTGTCCATCACCAACTCCCGGAGTCCACCCAAACCCATGTCCATTGTGCCGGTGATTCCATCCAACCATCTCATCCTCTGTCGACCCCTTCTCTGCCTGCCCTCAGTCTTGCCCAGCATCAGGGTCTTTTCAAATGAGTCAGCTCTCTGCATCAGGTGGCCAGAGTATTGGAGTTTCACCTTCAACATCAGTCCTTCCAATGAACATCCAGGACTCATCTCCTTTAGGATGGACTGGTTGGATCTCCTTGCAGTTCAAGGGACTCTCAGGAGCCTTCTCCAACACCACAGTTCAAAAGCATCAATTCTTTGGCGCTCAGCTTTCTGTATAGTCCAACTCTCACATCCATACATGACCACTGAAAAACCATGGCCTTGACTAGATGGACCTTTGTTGGCAAAGTAATATCTCTGCTTTTTAGTATGCTGTCTAGGTTGGTCCTAACTTTTCTTCTAAGGAGCAAGCGTCTTTTAATTTCATGGCTGCAATCACCATCCGCAGTGATTTTGGAGCCCAGAAAAATAAAGTCAGCCACTGTTTCCACATCTATTTGCCATGAAGTGATGGGACTGTATGCAATGATCTTAGTTTTCTGAATGTTGAGCTTTAAGCCAACTTCTTTACTCTCCTCTTTCACTTTCACCTTCATCAAGAGGCTCTTTAGTTCTTCTTCACTTCATATATTGCAACTAAACAGGACTGTCAGCACTTTCTGGGCCAACTTCTGGGCTCCAGTTTACTTAAAGGTTTACTCCATTTACTGAACTGCCCTATCACCCCTAGTAGTACAGTATATTACTTTTATGGCTAATAATACATTTCATGTCTTACAGTCAGCCGGTGATTTCATCTGAGTCCACACTTTACACCCTAGCCAAGCGGTTCCTGCCAGCAGATGCTGACCTGGGCTGTCTCAACGGAGGGCACACAGCATGCTCCTGCAACCCCCTCAACTGACCTGCTTCCCCAGTTTCTGACCAACCTGGCTTCCAAACTGCTTCTCAACTTGCCTCTAACTTGGTTCTCAGTCCTGCCTTACCTTAATCCTCAATCAAATGCTGTAATGATGATGACCAAGAGATGATAGACAGGTAAGTATACCTGGATTTATGTATTTCTAAGGAGTACTTAGCTCGGGCTTCTTGGACTTTTAGGAACCTTTCTGGGTTGCAAGCTATGGTGATTTCATTTCACATCATACAATGTTACTGTTTTAACTCTTCAAGTTTTATTGCTTTAATACCCTAAAAATAAACAATTTTTCTAAAAGGGGCGAGAAAAAAGGTAGTATTTCAAAGCAGAGCACAAAATGACATCAATAAATTTTATCCCTATATGTCATGTACATGGAATTTACAGTCCTGATCTATCAAGGTTTTAAAAATGAGTAAAACCTTGGACAATTCTATACCTCAGAGAAGAATCCCTACACTGCCTAACTCAGAACACGATAAGAATCAAATGAAATTCAAGAGCAATCCATACACTATAGCTTCACAGAGTTACACAAGCCCCTTCACCATGACAAGGCTGCAATCCATGAGGGGATATACTATATAAAGCATAATAAATGATACATCACAGCTTTCACAAATTAACTCAAAAGCCAAAAGTGAACATTTAGCATTTCATAGGAAAACTGATGTCCACTTATCACCCTCAGCCAAATAACATCTTAAGTAGATAGTGCTTTGTTGTTGTTCAGTCACTAAGTTGTGTCTGACTTTGCAACTCCATGGACTGCAGCACGCCAGGCTTCCCAGTCCTACACGATTCTGTTTGTGCAAACTCATGTCATTGAGTCAGGCCACCCACTAAAGGAAAGAGGATAAGAGTACCCAAGGGCAAGCATTTCTCCTAGTGTTCTTCCTTTTTCTTCTTTAATAAGCAAATACATATCATTTCTCCTGCTTCTGTCATGGAGATTGGTGTATATTTTCTCCCCATTTTTTTTCAGGTTAACATCCCCTGCAGATGAAGTCATTAACAGTGGAGAGAGCTCCTTCACAGCTCCCTAATTCTTCAGTGTCTGGATGTGCTAGTTTACCAGTCCCTTACTGGACATCTGAATTATTTCCAGTATTTTGCTACTGAAGATAATGCAACATATGCAGCCTATACCTTCAGAATAAATTCCTTTAGTAGGATCTCTGGATTAAGTGAGACTGTGCCAACTTCCCCTTCAAGGGTTGACCAATTTCCCATTTTTACCAGCAATATATGAATGTAACTTTCCTCAGTATCACCAAAGAATGCAGTGCCGAGTTTCTGAATTTTCTCCCAACACAAGCTACAGTAGTTGTATTTTCATTTCTCTTATGTGTGAGGATACGCTTAAAAGCCATCCGCATTTCTTTTTCTGTGACTTATCCCATTCATATTGTTGTTAGCCTACTTTTAGATTCACTCAGTTTCTTCAAGTCAGCCTATTTTAGGCCCTTCTTAATGTTGCTTTTTTGTTCAAACCACTGTTGGCTCTCAGCTGAGTGACTACACCAGCCTCCTAGCTTGTCTCCCTGCTTCATTCTACCCCTGCCCACGTTAGAGTAGAGAGTAGCTCGTCTGATCTCCCTCCCCTCTGCCCACGCCTCCTTCCCCTTCTTTAAGAATTATCACCATTCCCTTCCATATAACCTTTCAATGGTTTCCCATTACAATTAGACTAAAATCCGTATTTTTTCTTGTCAAGGTCTACTAGACACAAGGCCTTAACCCCCTGATATTCCTCCTGGCATTCTTTCACTCAGCTGCAGCCACCCTCTTTCTGTCCTCTGCCTACACCGAGCATATTTCCTTCTGAGGACCTCACAGGGCTCCCCTTCACTCCTAGGATGCTCACTGTCACTTAAGGAGACCACCCCCAGTAACACTGCCCCCTCCCCAGTCCATGACCATCCTTTTCTTTCTTCTCAGTGTTTCGCTACTTGACATTATTCCTGTGTCAACAGGCCCCAGGGACCTCTAGGAAGTAAAGACCAGAGTTAGGGTTTGGGTTTTGTCAGTATAACCTCTGTTTGTCCTGCCCCTAAATCGTGCCCAATAATCATCCATTTCAGTGTACCCCAAATCATTTATGCTTCTCCCAATTTTCCTTCATCATCTAAGATTTCTTCTAATGCTGTCCTTTGATGGGTCTGTCACCCAAGACCAGCATTAATTTCAGATCTCTTCGAGCGGTAGTTTAGTTACTCAGACTCAAAGACACCGACAGGTTACCAAGACCCACAAAAACCTAAGAGAGGAAATCTACTGTTCAGTGACAAATCAATGGTAACTTTAATTTGGGGACAGAACATTTAATGTTAAAATACCTTAACTACAAAATGACTCACCCTATGAATTTAATTAAGTCGAAAGACAAAGCCACAAGACCAGAATTCTACAGGGAAGTACGATACATCACTTTTTATGTCTGTGCCCAGATTAAAGCAATATAATGAGATTATAAAAGACAACCATAAAGGGTGGGTAAATGAATGATGCTCCAACCATTAAACAGGTGGTAAAAAGCAGACTGCACAGCTACATGCAGCTGCGTGGAAATACATCCTGGGGCACGCTTCAGGTGTCAGCACGGTTCCAGGAGCTTCCCGTCTTCACTTTACAAGAGAAAGTTACAATGTGGCACACAAAGAACGATCTCATACAATAAACACAACATTCTGTTTATTCGTATACAAAAGGTTCAGGAAGAACCAACACCAAAATATTAATGAAAATTCTGGATATTCTGAGTATGAGTGAATGACTTTTTAGTATTTTGCAAATCTTTTACCTCAAATGTTTACTGGTATCAAAAAAGTAAAAAAAACAAAAAGTGTTTATAATAGCTACTGAAAGGAGGAAAAACCTGTTGCTCAGAGGTTTTCCCCCATTACGTTGTCAATTCCTTCCCTACCCACTCCTTGGAGGATGGAAGGAAGGAATCACTTGAGAGAGCAGCTTGCACCAGAGAATGAGCAAAGTTCCCAAGAGGAGAATATAAAGGCTGTTTGAAAAGCTGATGCATAATAATAAAATCAGATAATAGGACCTTAGCATCTTATTTTCTATTATTGACAGTAACATCAGTTACATTAGATACACTGTTAAAGGCAAGATAGCAACAAAATTCTTTTGAGTCTATCTGATATTTATACTAGGTTCGTAGGAGTTAACTGAAACAGCTTGAAGAAATCATGTTCTTCTCAAAGGTTTCTGAAGAAAAACACACAGCATCATTTATGTTTGGTTTTGTCTAAGTAACCAAATAATTCTTCATTGCAGAAAAGCCAAAATGTTTTATATCAATGCAGGTATTTCTCAGTTTCCAGGGAAACTGATATAAAATTGTCTGAAATAAAAACATTAAGAGCAAACTTCCAATGTGCTTGCACTTTACATTCGTGTTCTGACCTCGTATCTATGGAAACTTAATAATAGGCAAATGCTGAAATTGAGGTTTCTCTCATCACTTTATTGAATGCCAAAAAAGAGAGACAAAATTAAGTAAAATTTTCACAATCATGTCAAACATAAAAAGGTAAATTCTGTGCTCATGAACCCTCTTTTTCTAGTTCCCGACTCAGCACTCCCCCTCACTAAATGCTTCGTACCTTACCTGCCCCCTTACCGGTTTCTCCTAATGTCCCTCTGTCCAGGGCATTCTCGGCTTCAATTCGAGTCAGCAGAACAAACTCTTTAAAATATACCAACATGTTTACCTGACTGGTAAATTGAGGCTAGTTCACGACTTCTTTTATTCCTATCCATTGTAAGAAATGTACAGACACAGAATGCAGAGGTATGTGTTGCTTCTGAGTTGTGAACAATAAACTCAAATGGAAATAACCAAACTGAAGTTGAGTTAGGCCTATCTTATGGATAAATTATAAAGTAAAAAGTGCATTCCAAACTTTTTTTTAAGCACCCAACAACTGAATTTGGTGTATCTACCATTCTCAAGTCTGTCTCTTCTGTTCAGTAGCTATGTTACACAGTTATTTCAGAGCTCTAAGTCTTGGCTTCTTCATTGGCATCACAGGGAGAATATTCACAGGCCTTATTTATAGATGGAAGGGTCAGGTGAAATACACCCGAAAATATGTTGTAAATCGTAAAAGAATCATACAGAAGTCCAATTTTGGTCTCCCTACACTAGCCTACTACTGTTTTTTAAAATCACTTAGAGGCTTACCTTATAGCAACAAGCTGAGCAGTTTTCACAGGTATGCACAAGCTTTGTTTTTAAAGCTACAATTAATTTACATTAATTTGTGCTTTCACAGTATCTGAGTATTCTGAAAAGGGAGTACTTTCCACTTACAAAGCCATGTCCATCATATGGGTGAGTTCACAGGCTTACCTATTCTAACTTTGAAAGAAATTAAGTAAACCCAAATAAAATTTAAATAGAAGAGCTATAAGACATATCCTCTATGAAATAAAGAAATACTCTCTGGCATTTAAATGAAACAAGTGGGCCAGTGGGGCTTTAACATCTTCACGGCACAATGTTTTCTACTTTAAAGAACACAGTCTTGATTAATGAGCCACAGTGTTATCCAGAATCTTTTTTTTTAAAACCTAGAGCCATCCAGTCTCAAAATTCTAGAGGAAAAAAAAAAAAATCAAACATTTCCTCTCCTCTCTCTCCTCTTCTCCATGACAACCCACCCCCACCCCCAACCACTTCGTCCTCAGAATTTTCCCTGAACGTTATAAAAGTTGACTAGGATTCCAGGGGCAGGAGGGGGTTGGAAGGAGAGGTAGCCATGGAGACAACTTTCCTGCAGGATCTGCCATCTCAACTGCCAAATCTTTGCATTACAAATTACAGTCTGAATTTCTCTTTTCTCCTTTGAAACTTTTGACCAACAGTCTCAGGAACCACCCCCAATCCTCCCTTAGAAGAGGCAACATGCAAGTGAAGTTGGTTAAAGCTGGGGAGCTGAAGACATTTTTGTGTCAAAGTGGGAATCTTAATCAGAGCTCCGTGGGATCGTCTTTGGGTAAAAACAACAACAACAACAAAACTATTCCCTGCAGCCGTTGCAGTAACGTTTCACACCGTTCAGTTATTTTAAGACCCCCTCTAACCTTTTTCTTTCTTATCGTTTTCAAATTATAGTTAGAATAAGGTCACTTCAATCAGGACAACTCTAGACAGAATATTACTTAACGCCACACTAACTCTGTCGATAGCAGTTTTGATTTTAAATAACAAACCCTAAAATCTGTCTTAATTGTCCCGAGTATCAACTATCCTAACGAGTGGAAGTGTATCTAGATCCTTACCTCGTTCCTTCTCTTAGGTACCATCTGAACAGGTAAGGATTGGAAGATGGGATGGATATCGCCGAAGTTGGGAGGACTTAAGTTTTCATTGAGAAAAGAGAGAATACATCAGAAAGTCTTTACAAAGTCCCACAAGATGTTAAATAGAATCACGAACAGGAGCCACAGACTTGAGGGTCTTGGGTCGGGTTGCGAAAAGGGAATGGGGAAGAATTGGGCGTTCGGGTAGAGAAGAGGGAGAAAGACTGGCCGGACGCGACGGAGAAAGAATAAGGGGTGGGGACGCTAGGCAGGGCCAGCCTCCGTCCTTGGTGCCCAGCCCCGAGAGAGCCAACTCCAGGCAGGAAGGAGCCCTAGGCGGCGGCTTCCTCCCGGGGGACCTGGGGGTCGGCGGAGGCCAGAGGTAAGCCCGAGAGCAGACGGGGCCGGCCCCGCGAGGGGCGAGGCGCGCCGGCCGCTTCCTTACCTTCGGGCATCTCCCGGTCGTGATGTGCTGCAGGTGGTGGCCTTCACCCGCTCGGAAATCCAACTCGGTGGGTTCCACGGCAGCCGGCGCCGGTGCTGCGGCCACCGGGTCTCCGGCCGCCGCCTCGGAGACCTCAGACTCGGAGTCTGGCTCCGCCGACCCCGCGCGCCGGCCCAACTTGGGGCTGGCATTGGGGGACACACAACAACTCAACGTGTTCCCCATGGGGCGCCTCCGCTCCTCGCCGCCGTCGCCTCCGCTCGGCCCCGGACTCCGCCAAGCTCAGAGACCAACCCCTCCCCCAACAATGGAGCGGCGGGCACCGACAGACCCGGGCTATGCCGGGGCTGCGCCGCACAGGTAGACGCGGCCTCGCCTGCCTCTCTCCTGTCCGCCACGCCGCCGGGCCCGGGGCAGGGCTCCGGGCCCGGCCGCACCCCCGCTGTCTCGCCGCCGCCGCCTCCCCGGAGTCAACTAGGCTGTGAAGGCGGCGACCAGCCCGGCTTATTTAAAAGGGGTGGGGACCCGACAAGCGCTGAGACGAACAGCCACTGCCGGGAGAGAGCGCGCTCGGAGCTCCTCCTCCTTCCGCCACCGCCTCCCGACTGAAAGCCGCTCGCCTGGCTGGCCCTTGCCAACCGGAAGGCGTCCTTCGGTCTCCTGGTTACGACGGACCAATCACACACAGAGTTTCCTCCCCGCGCCCGCCTCAGAGAGCAGGCACGTGACTCACAATGCCCCGCCCCCACCCCGCGACTGCCCCGCCCCTTGAGTGGCGCGCCCCGGACTCCTGTTTCCATTCCTCGTGCGGCACTCGGAGCTTTCCATGTCCTTCGGGAAGCATTGCGGGAGTTTGTGAATCGAAGCTAGAGAGTCAGTGGACCCTATAGAAGGCTTGTTAGTAAAGAGTCAGTTCCGTTAAGCAACTCGGTTTCACCGGGTCTGACAGCTCATTTGATGCATTCCTCAACGAACTTAGTTACACCCGAATTGTTGACAGTTTTTGTAACTAAATGCTCCTCTCAAATTGATTTCGAAAGAGTGTTAGTTTCCGCCTTCAGTGTAACCATAGCAACCCCCCGGGTCCTCAATAAAGAGCTGTGTCCGTGTCTTGAATGAGACTCCAGGACACGTCACCCCTCCGCTTCCTCCTCGGTAAATTAGGGGCCGAACGCCTCCCTCCCAACTCTGAAACGCTGGGATTCAGCAACTCGATTTTCTCGCTGTTTCTCTCTTCCACGGCACGAGTCTCCAGGTTTCCCTACTTTCACCGGTCACATAAAGCATAAAGCACGATTTTCTCATACAAAACTGAAGAGTCGCAAAGTGAAGCACCGCGGTTTTGATTTAATGAAGGTGATGGTAAAGACAGGTTCCCAAGGTCACATGATTGCACAGGGGTATGGCCAGGATTTGGTCTCCGATTGTTTGGATCCACAAAGGCACCTTATTGTGATTATCAGAAAAGAAAGGTAGAAGTCAAATTTGATTGGAAGTGGCATAGGATTTTCTCTAAGGGAGAACAATTTTTTGAAGTGGATTTTAAAATTCTTTCCCTTCGTTCAACATTGGTTATTCCCTCCTACTTTCTAGGCCCTGTGTTCCTGCAATAGCCCTGCCCTCGATGAGCTCCGTCAGGCACAGCAGAAAACAAAGGCTTAGAAAGTCCAGTTGTCTGAGGTCACTCACACTGCTGCCAAGTACTTGAACCTGAAATTCAAACCTAGATCTGTCTAACCCCAAAGTAGGTTCTGGGGTAAAGAGCTTGATTTTTTTTCCCCCCAGAAACATGAAAGCCTTTGAATGTTGTGACGTTAAGGAGTCACAATCAGGTGGTTTCGAGTGAGGTCACTATGGACAATAAGGAGGATTGATGGAAGAAACAAGAGCAATGAAGAGACTTTTTATTCATCTAAGAGTGGAGTGAGAGTTTAAACTGAAGGCAGTGGCAGAGACTGGTGTGGTGGGAAAGGATTTGAGGTCATTTGGTGACTAGATACGGAGCAAGAGGGGGAAAAAAGAGGCAAAAATGGCTGCTAGGGTTCTGACTGAGGGAACTAGGGAGAGCACAGTGGCTTTTTCCTAGACAGTGCAGAAAGAGGAAGAGGTTTGAGGAGGAAGATCATCTGGGGCTCTGTTAATGACAGCATGGAATTAGAGCTCTCCAGTTGAAAGTTAGATGTAAACTTCTGTAGGCCAAGTCCATTTTGTGATATCCCATCTTATGTTTTTGAAAATAACACATACTAAATCAATTTTAAAATGTAGTTGGGGAAATCCCCTAACGCTGTGCTGACAGTTAAGACTATAGTATTTTTCATGGAGCAAATTGGAATCTATGGTTTTAGTAAATGACATGTCCTATGTAAACTAAAACTGTTAAATGAGAACAATATTAAAATTGTCATTGGAGTACGTACAAAGTAGTTGAAGCCATGGGTGTAGAGGTAATTGCCTCGAGAAGACATGTATAATAAGGAAAGGGATGAAGGGAGGAAGAGAGGGAACTTCACAAATAGGGAAATTTAAATGGCGTTCAAGTAAACCTGCCAAAGGGAGAAGTGGAAATCAAGGGACCTGTGTATTAACCAGAAGTGGCTGATCAGCTGAGTTCCATGAGGGTAGAAATCACATCTGCTCTTTTCTGGAACAGAGCACCTAACACAGTACCTGGCCAGTAGAAGCTCTAATTTGTCATTCCCCAAACAGAGTCCAGTGTTGTCCAGAGGGCAGGAAAGTTACAAATACCACTGACCGTGGTACATGGGTAACTGAGGATGGGTGCAAACTGGAAGGCAAGCAGTGAGTAAAAGAAAGAAATAGGAGGTGATAAAGTGGAGACAAGGATTTTCTTCCCAAACATTTGACTGAGAAGAGAGGTGTGCCAGTCATTAGAAGGAAATGTGCAGTTAATGATTTTTTAAGATGGAAAAAAAAATGTGAGTATATTTATATGTTAAAGGGTATGAGCCGATGGAGAAAAAACGAGTTTGAGGTTAGAGGAGATGGGAAAATTGACAGAGCAAGGTCCTCAAGAAGGCAGAAGTGGATGTCCTCCAGGGCAGACATAGATTAGCTTTGGATTGAGAGAAAAGCAAGGAAGGAAACAGGACCTGGGTGACAGATGCCTGTTCTGGGTCTGTCAGAATAGAGACATTTCTGATAGAGAAGATGTTTAAGAAGAGCTCATCTGATGACCTCTATTTTTCTCTGTTATAATAGGCTTCTGTTTGGAAAGCTACTCCAGGAAAGTGAGGATAATGTGTAAAGAAGTTTAAACACTAGAAAAGCTTGATATACCTAATAAAAAGAAAATGATAGCTTCGCTCAAAATCAGAAAAGTTGAAAATAAATTTGAGCAAAAAACCAAGGAGCTAGGGTATAAAACAGGTATGTCACAAAAGTGAATGATGGGAACATTTGTTCCTCCAAATAGTAAAAAGAAATAGCAACAACGTTCAAGGGGGAAGAGTTTTTTAAAAAATTAAGGAATTACATGTAATTGCCAAAAATGTGACCTGTTACAAACCCTTTCATCACACATAAGACCAAAAGGAAAGGAAAAAAACCCAGAGGGAGTATTCTCCTTTGTTAAAAGGATACCAGGATGGAAAGGTCACCTCAAAAATCAAGGAAGCAAAGATGATTAATATTTAATTGTTTAAAAGATATAAGTAAGGTTTGGATACAAAAACAGGCAATATATTGAAATGTGGGAAACCATGGTAGAATGGGAAAGGATTCAAGGAAGTTCAGTTTCAGTGAACAACTTCTCGTTAAATCCTTAGGACCTAGTGACTACATTCCATGACAATAATAATACTGTCTGAAGTCCTAGGAATGTCATTAGCTACCATTTTGGATGATTCTTATAGACTTGGGACAATGCCTAAGATTAAGTTTCAAAACACTGCCTGCATTTAACATCAGGCACATACAAAAATAGATAGGCATGACCTTGAAAATTAAAGAATTTTAAACTTGCTAAGCAGAAAAATTATTCAGAAGCACCATTATGAAAGTATTAATAGATTTGAAAATATTTTGTTTTAGAAGAACATTGGAGGGCAGTGAGAAAAAACCTTATCCTGTTATGACTGTGGCAAATCTGGGAGAGAAAAGGGAAGCAGAGCAGTAAAGACGTTTGAATTAAGCTAGAGTCTGATTCT
This sequence comes from Cervus elaphus, assembly GCF_910594005.1. Classification (NCBI taxonomy): domain Eukaryota; kingdom Metazoa; phylum Chordata; class Mammalia; order Artiodactyla; family Cervidae; genus Cervus; species Cervus elaphus. Next base: position 2,849,986 of record NC_057845.1, on the reverse strand, counting down.
GGGATAGAACCTGATATTTGCATATGCCAACTGATGTATGAACATTCCCTGTTTTACATGGATCTGGAGTAAACGCATTCATTAATTCAACTTATTCATTTAATGGCTGTTCAATACCCTGATGACTCCGAAGGTAAAGAATCTGCCTGCAATGTGGGAGACCTAGGCTTGATCCCTGGGGTGGGGCAAAGAACCCATTCCAGTATTCTTGCCTGGAGAATCCTCATGGACAGAAGAGCCTGGCAAGCTATAGTCCATGGAGTGGCAGAGTCAGGCATGACTGAGCAATTAAGCACAGCATCTGAACTCTTGGGCTTCCCAGGTGGCGCTAGAGGTGAAAACCTGCCTGCCAATGCAGGAGATGCAGGTTCAATCCCTGGGTCAGGAAGATCCCCTGGAGGAGGGCATGACAACCCGCTCCAGTCTTCTTGCCTGGAGAATCCCATGGACAGAGGAGCCTGGCAGGCTACAGTCCATATCGTCCCACAGAGTGGGATACAACTGAAGAGACAGCATGCCCGCTCCCGAGCTCTTACTATAAGCCACACTTTTTAGGTTCAGGTTTAGGTTGCTTTGACCAAGAAAAACAAGGTCCCTGTTCTCATGAAATTTATCTTCTGATAAGGGAGTCCACAAACCAGTCTTATCCATCACCCCTCAAGCTCATGGCCCAGGATGTCTATTTATCTCCAGCTATTGTGTCTTCATTCTAGACGGTAGGGTGGAGGAGTAGAAGGGAGATTTTTTCAGAAATCCACATAGCACAGTGCTTACATATCATTGGCTTAAAGCTTAGTCCCATGGGCATACATAGCTGCAAGGGAGGCTCAGAAAATGTAATTATATAGCTGAATAACTAATGCAGAAGGGAGAACTAGACATTGAAACTAGATATTGAAAGCACGCTTTGTAAGGAAATATCTGTAAGGAAAGATTAGAGAAATTTCAACTTAAAGCAAGAATGATCATGATAAAATTTCATAGCCTTTTGCAAGCATATTTGAAAACGTTATACAAGGAGTTCTATAATGATCTTTTCTTAAGTTAAAAGCACAAAAAAATGGAGAAAGACAAACTGTAGAATGAAACTAGGTCAGATGCAAGAAAGAGTCCACAATGGTCAAGTAAACAGGATTATATATTATATGTGTGTGTTGTGAGTAATTGGATTCTATCCTGAGTATTACAACTTGTTGGTCTTATAAAAGAGGATTTTGTGTGTAATAGGTACATTTTTTTTCTGGATGTAGAGTCTACCCTTATCATCATATTCTCAGTGGCATGTGTGAACAAAAAAGTTGAGAATTACTATTATACCTGATTTCATGTGGAACAACTTGACTTCTCTCATTCCCGACTTCAGAACATTATAATCCAGATTTTGGAGTAAGTGGGGGCATTAGACAATACTGGGAGTCATATTGTAATAAACTACCCCATGTCTGTTCCAGCTTTCTTCCTTCCCTACTCCTTCTGAACCGTTCTCCCATCTTCTTTCTCTTCTCACACCATCTAGGTTTCCTTCTGCCAAGTGAGTCTGTTGAGATGAGAATGCAAATTTAGCTGAAATGATGCTCTAAAAAAATGAAAAAGTCGTTAGTTTACCATACCATCAGGGCAATGAATGCTCACTGGACAAGTCACTGTCCCAAATATTGAAGCATTTTCTCAGACAAGTTCTAGGAAAAGTCTGCAGTTCTAGAAGAGTCAAGGGGTTTCCTTTTGCCTTCTTGGGGCCATCACTTTCCTCTGCCATTTAATGGTTTATTTACTTCTAGTTCCATTTGTCTAAGTATGATAGGAAATCTCAAATCTTTCTCAGCCCACCAGTGCTTCCTCTGATCACCTCCAAGAGAAGGTAGAGGAGCCGTTCTCTTCTGGAAGTGCCTTGTTCAGGCTGCTGGTTTCCTAAAGCAGATGCCAGCTGCTCCTAGCTCCAAAGACTGTAACAGTATGTGGTCTGTACTTAACTGGTCTCATAAGAGAGCTCCTCCCCTCTATACTTACCCAGGAAATAATTCACTGCCAAATCCACTTAGAACAAGGCAGAGAGATTTTTAAAAACACTCACAGTGGATGCTTTCAGTTGTTTGTTCTTAATCATGCCAACGCTCTTTCCCCCCAGCATTTCCAAATTTCACTATTTCCACTTGTTTCCCTTGTGTGTTATCTTGGGATGTTTTAAGACGTTTATTCTCTGCACTTCCCTTTAATTTTATACACTTAAAACGGAATCCTTGGCCAAGTTGCCTTATTGAAGTTAGAACCATTTTCTTGCAGTGGTTCACCATGTCCCCCTCAGTTTCTCCTAGCCTTTTTGACAACGGCCTCCTGAAACAAAGTTGATGTTAGAAACACTGCAGAAAAAGGAGTTTCATTAAACTTGGCAGTAGGGAAAAGTCTGAAGATGTCTGTTTCACCAAGTTTGTCTCCTAGAAACAAAGCTCATGGATTTTTAGGACATGAAATGTTTCTCATATGAATCTATTGCCCTTTTCTGGAGACAAATCAATTTTTATTCTCATAGCATGGCATTCACCCTGAAAGACTTCTAGAACTTTTCTATCAAAAGGGATTAAGACAGCAAACTGGAAGGAGGTAGGGGCCAGGGAACTTGTCTGAAGAGTCAGATTTGAATAGACAGCACACTTGGAAAAAAAACAAACAAGCCAATAACACAGGTTACATTGAGGGTGGGGGTGTAGGGGGAAGGGAGGGCTAAGGCCTTGTCCCGTATGTTGAGTAAGTTTAGCTTATGTAGGGCACTTGTTTGACAAGCCCGGGTTGAGTAAGGCCATACACCCCATGACCTGTTTTTTCCAGTCATACTTATCATGCAGATAAAACCAAATACTCATCTGAAAGTAATTCTCTGGTTATGCAATCAATGCTTTACCCAGGAGACACAAGGAAAAATCGAGACCACAGGAACAGCTGAAGCTACTGTCCCAAAAATGAATTCACTGTTCTTTGTAGTGATAGAATTTGCCCTGTCCCACCTTGGCCATCTGGTAAACCTCTACTCATTCTTTTGAGGCTTATCTCAAGCAGAACCTTCTCTGCAGTGCTCTCTGACTATTAAAACTAGGAAAGCTCTGCATCTTCAGGGCAATCAGTTCCTTCTCTAAAGCAGCCTTGTATCCCATTGCATGGTAATAGCTTGACATCCTCTTTAAACTAGCCATTCCCCTGAGGACAGAGCTATTTTATTCAGCTTTTTGGGATCCCCAGCACAAAGTATACTGCCTGGCTTGCAGCAGGCTCAATATGTTTTTTCTTGAATGACTAAATGAATGATAAAAGTTGGAAAAATGAAAAAGTTGGACTAAGTGTACCAGCAATCACAGTTTGAGAACTGATACAATTATTCTTTACTTTTCAGCCTTCTCTATTTTTTTTTTTTTTTTTGTGTGTGTGTGTGTGTGTGCCTCTCCTTCTAGTTTCTGTTCCTCTAGAGCATTTTTTAAAAACAATCGTCATTTTCCAATGGTATAGATGACGATATTTACAAGGCAAAAATAGAGATACAGACATAGAGAAGAGATGTGGGGACGCCAAGGGGGAAGGGGAGGTGGTGGGATGGGTTGGGAGATTGGGGTTGATATATATACACTACTGTGTATAAAATAGATAACTAATGTAGCACAGGGAAACCTACTCAGTGCTCTGTGGAGCCTAAATGGGACAGCAGCCCAAAAGTGAGGGGACATATGTATGCATATAACTGATTCACTTTGCTGTACAATAGAAACTAACATGAGATTGTAAAGCAACTGTACACCAGTGAAAATCTATGTAAACAACAGTCGTTTTCTAATGCTCACAATTTTGTGGGTCCTCACAGGCAGGGCACGGTGGGGACCACCCCTCTCTGACCCAGAAGAGTTCGGGCCTCATTTGGAATGGATCTAGCTGCTGGACACGGTTCATGCAGGGCCACGCAGCTGGAGGGTCTGTTCTGGCTGTCAGCTGAGTTCCTCACTCTCCCGTCAGATGCCTCGTCTCTGAAGGCTGGGACATCTGGGACTAGCCAGACAGCATCAGCGCGTGGTGGTCTCAGGAGAGTCAGACTCCTTACTGGATGCAGGTATGTAATCCCGCTGTATTTTGCTTCCCTAGTAAGTGTATTAATCTAAAAATACAGAGGAGGAAGGGAGAGGTATGGTGAGCAACATTCCTTAAATCAGAAAAAAAAAACAAAAAACCTCAAAGTTAACTTATTCACCGAAGTTCATCAACCTCTGAAGATCATCCAGGCCATCACCTTATAATGTATTATGCTAAACTTATACTGTAACCAAATCTAAGTCTTATGCACTATCTGTCATTCAAACAATTCCTTTCCCCGCTTGGTCTCTGAGGTTTTTGGTAGCTAGAAAAAAACACAGATTTGTGCAGAAACAAATTTGCCATAGGTTATGTTCATTTTGTGATGTCTCCACTTATGTGTTTGAAAACAACATGATGATAGTTGTTAGTTGCTCGGTCATGTCCAACTCTTGCAACCCCCATGGACTGTAGCCCGCCAGGCTCCTCTGTCCATGGGATTCTTCAGGCAAGAATACTGGAGTGGGTGCCCATTTCCTTCTCCAGGGGATCTTTCCCTCCCAGGAATCGAATCTGGATCTCCTGCACTGCAGGCAGACTGTGTCTTGAAAACAACATATAATACATTAAATGGAGAAGAGTAGTAGGAGAAATTTCCTAAAGTTTATATGCTAAGAATAGCTTATTTTTCTGGTGATTACCTTGACAGAGCAACTTAGAATCTATGGTTTCAGCACAAAAAAAAAGTGTCCTGTAAAACGAAACCACTGATGAAAACAAAACTCCAAACATTATTATTGCTGCTACTTTTTTCCCCTTTATTTACTTCTGACTGTGTTGGATCTTTATTGCTGCACAGGCTATTCTATAAATTGTGGCTAAGAGGGCTACTCTTCATTGTGGTGCATGGGCTTCTCCTTGTGGTGGCTTCTCTTGTCGTGGAGCACAGCCTCCAGGCACACGGGCTTCAGTAGTTGCGGCTCCCCTGCTGTAGGGTACAGGCTCAATAGCTGGGGCACGCCAGCCTAGTTGCCCCATGGCATGTGATACCCTCTGGGGCCAGGGATCAAACTCCTGTCTCTTGCTTTGGCAGGTGGATTCTTTACCAATGAGCCACCGGGGAAGCTCTACAGCTGCTACATTTAACTAGCGATTTCCATGTGAATGTATACTGTGAAGTGTTTGATGTGCAGAAGAAATATCCACAAACCACCCCCATAATACAGTAATATGAAAGCCCTTCAGGGAAACTCTCCACTTGGGACCAATGGCCCATCTGATCCCATCTCACAAGGATCTTCCCTTCTCCAGGGAAGTAGGTGGAATGAACACGCTGTTTGCTATTGCCTGTTTCTGAAACAAGGTATATGCCAAGGTCTGTGTGCCCTTCCCTAGAAGCATCAGGGGAGGAGTTTGCAACATCTGCAAGTTCTGTTTAGCCCTCTTTTAAGTAGAAATACTGCTTTGCTGGCATTATGTTTCTATAAAAGAATAGGAAGAAACTTGCCCCTCAGGGTCTTCAACAAGATAAGGTTGTGTCTAGGTAGCAACTGTGATGAGGTATCTACTGAGGAGAAAGAAATAAATAGGATCAGAAAAATACACATTCCCTACCGTAGAGTCACAAAGAGTCAGACAAAACTGAGTCACTGAAACACACACACACACACACACACACACACACACAGGTATCCTTACAGGGCCTTGACTGAGGGCCAAACAATCACAAAAAGAGCAATGCTCGTTCTGAGACTCAGGACAATTTAGATAATTAATTATAAGTAAGTAGCAATTAATAATGATTTGAATAATTGACGCTTCCCCACCCTCAGTCTGTGGGCTGGGAGCAGTGCCATGCTGAGCCATAATGGAGCCTGAAACAAAGGAGGAATTAGCAATGCTTATCTGTCTCTGTTGAAGTTGTTAACATGTTGTTCATTATAGATTTTTGAACATATATTTATTAAAAATATTCCATCCAAATATTATTTCTCTTGATCAGTGAGTGTTTTGAGGTCCTATTAAAACTTCGGCACTTGCAGGAAGTGCCTCATTATTTCCGGCTGCCTGTCCTTGCCCAGGCCGAGAAGCAATGCATGGGGTACTCTGGATGTTGCCTGGCCTGTTCTTAACCAGAGACTAAAGAAGAGTCAGATCCTTGGATTGGTCCTTGACCTTTGGTGTCTAATCACTGAGCTCAAAAGAACCAAATTCCAGCCTGGGCCAGCGATGGAAGGCAGGCCCAAGCCCTGTGTGTACCGTTGGCCCGTTGTACAGACAAGAAGCTGAGACTCAGTACAATTGGCAAGTACGCCTGAGATGACAAATCTAGAAAGTGACACATGAGGGTTTGAATCCAGGCTGGGCGGATTCCATGGGCTGTGCTCTCAGTCACTGGGCTCCAAGAGACTGCCCATTCACTGTATTTCCTACCATTCCCCAGTGAAAAGGACAAATAACGTGTTTTTTTCTCTCTTAACATAACAGTCAGTTATAAGTTACAGGAAAATATGTTCTATTAACTTTTGATAAATGTATTGTCTTTTTTCTCTTACAGAGGTAATACATATTCACTAAAGAGAAATTAGAAAATACACATATATGAGAAATCAAAATCTCACCTCCAGAGCCACCCACTATTAGTATTTTGTTGCATATCTTTCCAAGATTTATTTATTTTTGTTCTCTAAGCTTTATTTTAATAAAGATAAATTACATGTGTATGATATTAAAATGAAACCATGCTAAGCAGGCAGCTTTCTAAAGTGTGCTTTCTTCATTTAACAACATAGCTTGAACATCATTCTCTGTCATTGTTTTTGGCAGAGTAATTTGTAATGTCTTCATAATACACATTCATCCTTTCATGAATATTTATTGGGGGCCTGCTACTTTCCAACTAGGCACTAGAGATACATCGATTAACAAAACAAAGAATTTGGCCCTCTAGGGGTGACACTGAGGTAGAAGATGACCTTTAAAAAAAAAAGGACAATAAATGTATGCCACTTAATAAGGACACTATTTTGGATGTATCAGGGAGTCTTCCATGATAAAAGGCTTGTGTGGATGCATACTAAGTCACTTCAGTCCTGTCCGACTCTGTGTGATCCCATGGACTGTAGTCCCCCTGGCTCTTCTGGCCCTGGGATTCTCCAGGCAAGAATACTGGAGTGGGTTGCCATTCCCTCCTCCAGCGGATCTTCTTGACCTAGTGATCAAACTTACATGTCTCTGATATCTCCTGCATTGGCAGACGGGTCCTTCACCACTAGCTCTATCTAGGAAGTCCACGTATGTGCTTATTAAAGAACAACAACAACAAAAAACACTGGGAGAAATGCTTCTGGTTGTATATTCTTATCCTGCATCGCAGGCAAATTCTTTAACGCTGAACCACCACGGAAGCCCATTATGGGCTTAACAGTTCCATAAAACTGTCCCCCCACTGCACCTGGGCCCGCGGGCCCCGTGCTCCCCCGCCTGCTCCTGCATGAACCACCCCCTCCCAGCCGCGGCCCAGCCTTGCCTGCCCACGGCCGTCACTCCAGCACCTCTCCACCCTCCTCTCCCGCATTCTGACATTTTCTCTTTACGAGATCTTTCTCATCGACATAAAAGCATGCAGCTACACATCCTGTCTCCTGACCCCACTTCCCTTGTAGCTACTGCCCTATTTCTCTGCTCCCCATTTTTAGCAAAACTCCTGGAAAAGGTTATTTATACGTACGTGCTGCCTCCCAGTCTTTCCCTCCCATTTGCTCTGGAATGCAGTGGACCCAGCCCTTCATTCCTGGACTTGGCCACAGCAGCTCTGGTCAGGGTCAGGGGTGACCTCCACGCTGCCGAACCTGAGGTCAGTTCTCAGGTGCCCTTTGACATGACCCATCAGCAGCTCAGGGGCTTCCCAGGTGGTGCTAGTGGTAAAGAACCCGCCTGCCAATGCAGGAGACATAGGAGACGTGGGTTTGATCGCTGGATTGTGAAGATCCCCTGGAGGAGGGCATGGCAACCCACTCCAGTATTCTTGCCTGAAGAATCCCATGGACGGAGGAACCTGGCGGGCTACGGTCCATGGGGTGGCACAGAGCCGGACACGACTGAGAGACACACGCAGTGTATTCGAAGGGGCAGCTCAGGGCCCAGGGCCCCCTCCCCGCTGACTCCCAGAGCCCCAGCCTGCCCTTCTCCTCTCGCATCACTGCTGCTCCACCTTCTCTCCCTGACCTGGGGAAGCTGGGGGCCCAGGCCGGCTGCTCAGGCTTCTTCCCTCTCTGTCTCACGATCACGTCCAGTTCTGAGGCAGTGAGAGCATGGGTCCTAACTACTGGACCACCGGGGGATCCCCTGTGGCTTTAAATGCCACCATCTCCCAGGAGTCTGTCTGTCTTCAGCCTGGAGCCCCCCACCTCAAGCCAAGACTCTAGCTAACTCTCCTCTGCACCTCTTCCCCGGCCTATCTGAAGGCATCACCGGTCCAGAATTAGACTCTTGAGCCCCTAGCCCCAAGTTGCTCCTCTCAGTATATGGGGCTTCCTTTCCTCCAGTGGCTCAGGCCAGAAACTGCGAGTCTTCCCTTTGCTCCCCTCCCCTTCCCCCACCAGCCCCTCCATCGGCAGAGCCTGTGGGCTCCCTCTTCAAGACACATGTAGAAGCAGCACTTCTCTCCGCTGAGCCCCCAGCCCCTCTGCCCTGGATTGCTGCCCTGGCCGCCTTGTGGTCTGAGTGGCGGCCCCTACCCCTCAGCTGTCTGCTCTGCAACCACCAGACCCACCTGGCTAACTGCCACTCAGGGGTGGTCAGTCCTCTCCTGCCCCCCCGGGGGCCCTCCCCTCTTCTCCACAACTTTCACTCCTGGCCCACAGCAACACCCCAAAGCGCCTCTGCACAGCCCACCGCCTGCTGGTACTAAGTGTGAGGCCGGGCCAGTGCTGTGGACACCAGTGCAGTACTGTGCCTCCGGCCACTCACCCTGGAGGCCTTCAGGGAGGAGGTGTCCCGGTGGACAGGACAGGCTCCCGGGGTGGGGTCACAGCCATTCTGCCATCCAAATCTGAGGCTCCTGCAAGGCTGCCTCGGACCTGTCCAAGGTGCTGAGTGCAGTGGGCCCCGAGCCAGCCCCTCTGGCCTCACACCCTGCTCAGAGCCAGTCCACCTGGGTCTGTGATTCTGGAAGCAACCGCTTTGGTCCTGAGCTAGGAAGGCACTTCCCACTGACAAAGCGGGTCACAGGAGGACCTGACAAAGAGGTTCACAAAGGTTCATGACCTCCTTATCCACAAGGATGGCAGAACAGGTTCAACTGTTTCCATTTTTCAGATGGGGAAACTGAGGCTCAGGGAATCCAGAACCCAGACCACGCTCTCCCAGGTGAAGGAAGCACCTCTGACCCAGGTCTGCTGGCTCCTGTCCCTGGCCTGGGAGAAGCCGAGTGTGTGCGGTACACAGCTGTGGCGGAGCCTGGCGCACAGCAGATGCCCCAGGGTACTTATCAGGGGAGGAGAGTCATCGTCCAGGGGCCCCTAGCAGGAGGGTGGGCATGGGGGCGCGCCTGCGGCCATCAGTTCAGGGCGGGCCTCCCTGGGTCTGCATTCTCACCAGGAAAACAGACTGAGTGGTGTTGCCCCTCACAGGGGTGTGGGGGGAGGACCTAAGAACTCACACTCAGAGCCTTGTATGGGTTCATCCATCACCTCCTCCCAGGCCCTCCCCCTGAGTCCTGCCTTGTCTCCAAGGAGCTGCCCAGGTGGTCCTGTGTCCCCAGAGGCTTATCTATACCCAGGGAGGGCCCATGGTTGCATCGTTGAGTTCAGTATCCCCAGAGCTAAGCACTTTGCTGAAGGAAGGAAGGGGGCAAGGGGGAAGGGTCTCTCCTAGCAGCTCATAGAAGGTGTGGACTTGGAGTGGCAGCTTGGGCTGCTGCCTGGGACCATGGATGGATGGGCCTCACGGGTGCAGAGGCCCCCACCCAGGGGCACAGTGCTGCATCCATACACACGTGATATCTGAGAGCGGACCCCTGGATTTCACCAGACCCCCCACCTCCTGGGAATCCATGTGTGAGTCAGCGATCAGCCACGTACCCATTTCTCCTGGAATGTGCTCCTGGAGTGAGGGGGAAGGGGGTGTCCCACGGACACAGCACCAGCCCAGCTTCCAACCAGATCCTTCTCCCTGGTGAAGCTGGTCAAGCTGGTCAGCCCCCTGGGTCCCAGATCCCCGTGCCCAGGCAGGGCTCCCCCCTCCCCCCATCTGTTGACACAAGGCAGGCTCTGGCCCCTCCATGCTGGCCCTGCTGAGTCCTCCTTCGAATTCACCCTCACCTGGCTCTGTCCCCCTTCCCCGCAGTCCATCCTCTGCCAAGGCCCAGGATCGACTTTCCACTGAGAGTCATCAGGTCACCCCTGCTCTCTGGGGATGACCCCAGGTCCACAGCAGGCTCTGCGAGGTCCCCGCAAAGCTATCCAGACTCCTCCTCTTCTGAAACTTTCCGCCCAAATAGTATGTAGTGGCTATATTCTAACACACCCCTCCGGGCCTTTCTGCCGCTCACAGCTCCTTAGCGCTGTCCCTGGAAATTAGTCTCCCTCTCCGGTACCCCTCCCTTCTCTGTCTCCACGTCGCCCCTCTTGGCCTCTCTGGCTCAGCGGGGGTGGCTGCGGGAGTCGCTTATCTCTGGCCGCTCCGATCCCTGACGGCAGGCCCCGCTGCGCCCCAGGAGCCCCCGTTCCCGGACATCTACGGCGGGGACGCGCAGCTGTGGGAGGCGCACTTCCGCGGCATCGGGCGCGCCTACCGCGCGCTGGGCAAGGAGAACGACTTCGCCATCCGCGTGCTCACAGAGGACTTCACGCTGCCCTTCCCGTTCGCCTGGCAGCCGGGGCCCGACCCGGCTCGCGGGCCGCTCTTCTATGACCCGCACGACCGCACGGGCTTCGACTTCCTGCTGCGGGGCCCGGGCGCGCCGCCCCCCGCGCTGCTGCGGCCCCTGCACAGCACGGCGCGGGCGGCGCTGCGCAAGCGGCGCCTGGAGCAGCTGGCGCTGAGCTACGCGCACGCGGGCGCCGGCCCCCAGCCCGGCCTGGTGCTGCTGGCGCCCGCGTCCGCCGCAGCGGGCAGCGCCTTCCCTGGGCCCGAGGCCGCTTCCCCCAGCGGGGGCGCCCCCTGGCTGGCTAGCGCAGTCCCGAGATTGTCAATAAAGCGTGCAGTGCCTCTGCTTCTCCCGCCCCGAGGCTCTTTGCCAGACACACCTGGGCGGGCGTCTGGTGCCAGCAGAGCCCCGGGGGCCGGGTCCGCGGTGTTGTGGGATGTCCACTTTGTCCCAAGTGGCTAATAAATCAAGGCGGGAAGTCAGAGTGGCAGCCTTGATGGGCTGGCTAGGCCGGGAGCAGCTGTGAGGGGGAGAGGACCTGGGATAGTAGGGAGGTGGGTGGCCCTCGTGGCGGGGAGAGGACCTAGGATAGTGGGGGGTGGGGTGGGTGGCCCTCGCGGCGGGGAGAGGACCTGGGATAGTGGGGCGGGGGGTGGCCCTCTGGGACCCTGGTCACAGCCTCTTGGTGGGCATTAGCGCCCCCATGCTGCAGGTGAGGACCCTGGGTCCCAGCGCTCCCGGGAGCACCTGCGATTTGCTTCCCTTGTGACTGCAAGTTCAGCAGGGGTCCTGTCTTCCAGGACAGAGGGGCATCAGGGTCGGGTGAGGGGCGCGGATGGAGAGATGGGAGGGAAGGAGCACAGGGCAGGAGGGGGCGGGGAGGATGTGATGGGAAAACAGGAGCCAGGACACAAGCATCACACGGGGAGCTCAGTCCCCAGGCCGCTGCTTTCCTGCCAGCCCTCTGTGCTGTCTCTGCAGAGAAGAGGGTCCTCCTGCCCCCCACTCCCACCCCCACCCCTCTTATGGGGCTGAGAGATCGGCTGAGGCCGTTGGTGACCTGGCCTCCATCCTGGGTGTCTCCCTCTGTAGGTGAGAAGCCCTGTCAGAGGCCAGTCTATCGTGGACTCCTGGTGCCGGCAGAGCCGCTGGACGCGGGGCCCGGGTGACCTTCTTCTCCCACCTGCCGGCCAAGGCTCAGCTTTCCTCTTGTTGGGGGCTTGGATCCGAGGCGTGCAGGAGGCAGGGGGCTGGAGGGCACATTCTTACTCAAGTACAGATGGAATCAGAGCTTTTTTTTTTTTTTTTATCCCTTTCTTCTAATCCGGGAGTTATTTATTGCTTCCTGGTGGTGGGCAGAGATGGTTTTTCCAAAGTCTTGCTTGGTGTGCAGGAGAACCAGTGACAAGAAATGCTCAGCTCTGGAGGACAGGGGCTCAGCCTCTGCAAGAGGGGTCCTTAGCTTCCCCCTTCTCTGGTGGGGACCCCACAAGACCCCTGACCCTGCTCCAGATTCCTTTCCACTTGTGGTCCCATCTCTCCAATTTTATAGACATGTGCGGTGGTTACACCGCAATCCTCATGCGTGTGAATCCTGACAGGGTAACAGAAATGATTCTGTTAAAGGATTCTGTCAATATCCCTGTGTTGAATACTAATTGTTCGGGTTTCCCCAGAAGCAGGCCCTAAACGTGGATTTGAGTGCAGGTGACTGATGCGGGAGGTGACCCTTGGAAACATAGGTAGGGGAGTGAGGAGGTGAGAGAGAGAAGGGAAGGAAGCCAGTGGGGGGCGGCTATGCAGCTAGGTAGGCCTGCAGGTGTATGGAAGCCCCTCCGGGAACCCTGGGAGACCGCATGGGGACAGCCGCAACGCCAGCCCGCCTCCAGGACGGGGAAGCCAGTGTTTAAACTCTGCCTCCCTTGTGCTGTGGGGACCGAGCCTGCAATTCACCCAAAAACAGCATACATGGGGAGGAACTGTTTAGAAACTTTTATAAGGTGCCAGAGTAGCTTTATAACTGTAAAGTGTGATAAGAATTTGGAGTTTATATTTAGTATATTCCTTAAATAGAAATTTTTCTAGAAATGTATTTTTAATGTAGTTTATGGCAATGGCAACCCACTCCAGTACTGTTGCCTGGAAAATCCCATGGACGGAGGAGCCTGGTGGGCTGCAGTTCATGAGGTCACAAAGAGTTGGACATGACTGAGCAATTTCCCTTTCACTTTTCACTTTCATGCATTGGGGAAGGAAATGGCAACCCACTCCAGTGTTCTTGCCTGGAGAATTCCAGGGACGGAGGAGCCTGGTAGGCTGCCATCTATGGGGTCGCACAGGGTCGGACATGACTGAAGTGACTTAGCAGCAGCAGCATGGAGGTATTGGGGCTTCCCAGGTGGCACTAGTGGTAAAGAATCTGCCTGCCAATGCAGGAGACATAAGAGATGTGGGTTTGATTCCTGGGTCCAGAAGATCCCCTGGAGGAGAACATGGCAACCCACTCTAGTATTCTTGCCTGGAGAATCCCATCGACAGAGGAGCATGGTGGGCTACAGTCCATGGGGTCGCAAAGAGTCGGACACCACTGAGCGACTTAGCATGCACACATGGAAGTATCTGTCTATGACATGTTGGAAATAAAAATGTGGCCCTTTACCACCTCTAGTCTGAGAAGTACTGACCAAGGGGAGAAAGATAAGTAACCAAATAAGTAACCTACTAAAGAAACAAACATGACTAAAAAAATAAAAACAGCAGTAAGTACTATGAAGAAAATGAGTAAGGACAGGTCCTATTTCAAACAAAGTGGTCATGAGGGCGTCTTGGAGGAGGTGACATCTGAGGTTGGAAGAGTGAGGAGGACCCGTCACTTGAACTTTTGGGGAGGGGGCTCCAGGCAGAGGGGACAGACTGTGCAAAGGCTGAGCAATTAAAAATAAAGCTTCAAAGGTCACAGGACTGGAAGCAGCGGGTGCAAGGCCAGAGCACAATGAGCAAGAAGAGACTCTCATTGTCTGATAAATAGCCTTCCATTTATGGGGAAGACGCTTTCCCCACAAGAGTCTAGGATCCCAAAGCCCTTTCATGCTTACTGCATCTTTTCATCCGCCCTGTAGTTCCATGAGGTCAGTGGGTGGAAGAGGGCCCTGGGGCCTAGAGAGGGGAAGGGACATGCCCAAGAGCATAAGCCAGCATGTTATTAGAACTCCACATTATAGCCACGAAAGGCCTGGCTACAACAGGCTTAAATGGGAGAAAGTTAAAAAGAATGGTTCATGTAACTGGAAGATCCAGAAATAAGCTGAGCTTCAGGTAAGGTTTGATCCAGGAGCTCAAGATTGGGTCTATCCCTCCGACTAGCTTCCTTAATGATGACAGCATGCCTGATGCACCTCCTGACTTTTCATTCTCCCTGGCCACTGACTTCCCAGAGCTCTCATGGAAGAATGGATCCATCTCAAGCCCCAAGAAGCCTCCCTGAATGGCCCATTGGTCCAGTAGGGTCACGTGTCTAGTCCTAAATCAGACAGTATCCTGTACTCACTGACCTAGGCATGTATTTCCTGAACCAATCCCTATGACCAGTGGGTGGGGTTACCCTGATTGGATTCTAAGAATAAGGCCAGGAACAGTATCCTGGATCAGCTTGAGGGGACTGGAAGGGATGTTGGGGAGGTGACTCCCATGTCCATCACAGCCAGGAGGTGTGAGCCCTGGGGTGTGGCCCCTGGGTTGACTTTTTTTTGCTAAATCATGCATTTTCTCTTCCAATTAAGTACGCTGTTCCTGGAGAGAAGCTTGGGTCAGAAATGGCCACAGCGGGACCTCTACTCTTTCATGTGAAGCAAGGTTGATCATCTAAGTTGTCTCCTGACCACCCACTCAGTGCGGGGGCGGGGCATTCAGGGGTGGGAGACTTCCTGCATCAAGAAACCTGTGGGGGCGGGGAGTGTTGGGAGACCTCAGGACCTCTGCTCATTGCCCCTTGGATGAGTGTCTGGGCAGCCCCTCCTGGGATGCAGGGTCTCCTGCTGCCCTCCTCACAGACAGAGCCATGAAGCCCTGGCCTGGCCTTTTTGCTCTGGCTGCTAGGGAGCTCAAAGCCCACCTGTGCCTCTCTGCCCTAGCTTTCCTCGGGCGTGATCTCCCAGGTAGGGCGCCTCTAACTTCTGGCCTTGCTGTTTTATCCTGGACTGGCTTTCAAGTCTTAGGCTAAGGGGATAAAATCTTAAAAATGATGCTTCCAATTACTTTTGGAAATTGGAGAGAAACACCTTTTTTTGAATGCTGCAGACCGTTTCACCCCCTCTGACTTGCCAGAAGACTCCGCTGTATTCTCAGAGGCAAGCCTGGTGGTCTGCACTGAATATTGTGGGTGTTGTGCTGGGGCTGACTGCTGTGACATTGGGCCCTGGTACTCGCTGGGGTGGGCAGTGTCTGCCTCCCAGGCTCCGGGAGACAACATACCTCTGCCAGAAAGCTGGGTCCTCTGTGCACCGGCCCTGTAGCCCTCGGTCAGCACGTATCTAGGGCCTCAGGTCCTCAGTGGTAGGTGGGAGCACGTCACGGTGCCTCTGGGTGGGACACTGGGCGGGGAGGTGGGAGAGCTCATTGTTCAGGCCCCTGGGTCGGCCTGGCATGCAGTGAGAGCCTGCAGAGGGCCAGCTGTTCCCGCTGGGACTGTCCACTCTCTGGCAGCTAGCCTTCTCCCATTGTCTTAACCCAGGGGGGGATCTCCTCCTCTGTCCTTCTCCACCCTGGAGCCCAGCACACGCCTCCTCTCCACATCCCTCACTCGGGGCACCAGCAGCCTCGCCAGGTCACTCACACCCACACCACCGCTGGTACAGCAGCATGTGGGGCAGGGTGTGACCCGTCAGTGGTCACGTGGGACCTCTGCCCCTAGAACCTGCTTGTGGGGGCTGCTCTCAATGTTATGAATGTGACCGGGGGCTGTCAGCTTGCTGAGCAGGGAAGCTGGGCATCCTGGGGGTCCCCGGGGGAGGACAGGAGTCGGGGTGTCAGCTCGGAACCCGAGGCAGGTTCCCTCTGCCTTCCAGCCAGCACAGCATTCCCAGGGAGACTGGAGACTCCACGTCCTTCCATATTCCAAGGAGACGGCTCCCGTTTGATCCCTGCACTGCTAGGAACAGGGGTCAGGGCCCCTCCACCCCCTGCCTCTGCTCCAGTTTCCTAGGGAACAGACTCTGAGGAACAGTGAGATTGTTTAATTAATTGCAATTACAATCTTCAAAGGAAGCCGGGAGTTGAAACTTGTTCCTAATTACTGTGTTGCGATGTCGGCCGGCTCCCCAAATTGATCATGTTAGCATTTCCGATGGAGGATTAATTGAGTTGCTGCAAGGACCACTTTGCGTCCCTCCCCCTTAGATGCGGCCTGTCCTCAGCCTGGAATGACGATGAGGGGGCCAGTGGAGGCTGGCGGGAGCCAGCCTGATGAAGAGCTCCCAGCCCAGGTCAGGGCCGCAGCCTCGGCCTGTGGGCTGGCCGAGCGGCTCTCTGCAGTCCCTGGTGCGTGCACTTCACCCAGTGTCTCCTGCTCCTGCTTCTGGAATTTCCCTGCGTGGGGCCTGCTCTCTAGGCCCCCTGTGTTTAGGTGGGGCCTGCGACTAGTGCTGGCCAGCAAGTCCTGGTCACCGTGACATGCGTCTCTTCTGGGCCAGAGGCCTTCCTGCTGGGACAAGACCCTCAGGAGTCTTTCCTTCCTCTGCCCGGTGACCCGTGGCCCCGGAGAGAGTGCCTCCTCCACCGTCCTGCATCCTGGAGGCACCTGCAGCGAGAGTGAGAATCGCCCATCGTTGCCCCAGCTCCTAAGATTCGGAGGCTGTTTCCTCCCGTGGCTCGGTCTAGCGCCTCCCGGTTGATACAGCCTCTGCAGGCGAGACTGTGCAGGCCCAGAGCCAGATGAGACCAGGGGCCCTTGTTCAAAATCAGGAAAATAGCAGGATGACAACAGCAGAGCATTAAACCGGCCCTGGAGTGTGACCGCCCAGGTCCCTGGCCCCAGACCCTGTAGAACGAGAGGAGGGAGCTGTGAGCAGGCCTCGTGGAGGCAGGTTCTGTGGGACCCGGGGCAGGAGAAGGGTGTGGGCCGCCCTCCCCGTCCTCTGTCCTGCAGGGCCTGCCGCCCTCCCGTCCCAGCCCCAGGCGCCTTCTGCTGCTTTCCAGGGAGTCGCTGAGCTGTTGTTGCTCCTTTTCAGACGGGCTCTCTGCTCTGCGATGTGCCCTGGGCGTGGGGGTCGCAGGCCCCCGGGAGTGCTCCCATCCAGGGCTGCAGAGAGGCTCGGGGGGTGTCAGGCAGGTAGGGGAGGGAGGCCACCAGAGAGGGGTTTAAACAGAGCCCCCAGGGAAGGGGTGCGGGGCAGACTCTGAAGAGGGGAGCCCAGGAGGTGAAGGACGCCTGTTCCATGTGTAGGACCGAACTAACAGAACTTTGGCTTGTTCCTTGGTGGGCTTGGAGCAGAGCAATGGCAGGGTCTCATAATTCTTTAAAGCCTGCATTCATAGGGGTGGTGCTGATTTCACCCCCAAGGGGAAAATCTGGTTCTTGGGGGGTTCTTAAGTCTGGTTCTTAAGATTTCAGTGAAGAAATCTTACTTGTTATGCTTGAAGCACAGCTACACATAAAATACACACACAGAGATGCACAGTTCATCTGTGGTCTTAAAATTTCGAGGGGAGCAAACTAGGAAGACATGTCTAAAAAGACTCCTTAGGTGCTGAGGGGCAGAAAATGAAAGAAAGGTTGAGAAGCACTGGTCTAGAAGGATCAGTTTGCTGTTATGGGTTGAAAATAGATTTGGACGCGGGTTCCACAGAGGCTCTAAAAATTGAAAGTGTCAGTTGCCCAGTCGTGTCTGACTCTTTGCAATCCCATGGATTGGAGCCCGCCAGGCTCCTCTGTCCATGGGATTCTCCAGACAAGAATACTGGAGTGGGTTGCCATGCCCTCCTCCAGGGGATCTTCCTGACTCAGGGACTGAATCCAGGTCTCCAACAGGTGGAGATTGCAAGTGGATTCTTTATCATCTGAGGCACCAGGGAAGCCCAGGAGAGCTAAAGGCAATTGCAATAATCCAGATGAGCTGTGCTGGAAATGCAAGAGGAACCTGGGAGGGGGTGCGGCTCCAGTGCAACTTCCTGGTTAGAGAAGGAGGGATGTCAGGGAGGCCCTAGGTTTGGGCAGGGGCAGCGGGAAGGCTGGACTTCTATCCCCTGGGATGGGGAGGCTGGAGAGGAGGCCACCTGAGGAGCCTGGAGGACCCCAGTGGCGGCAGCAGGCTCAGCTCAGTGGAGGCCTTGGACAGATGGGTGTGCTGGGGACCCAGGCTCAGTGCTGAAGGAGGACCTGCCTGGTGCTGGCTGAGATGTTTGAATGGCCGAGGAAGGGTGCACTTGGAGTCCCTTGGCTTGGTAGGCCCTCAGGCTTCTCATCTGTGAAATTGGCACTCTGTCACTTGGCCTGAGCCTGGTTTTTCTCCATGGGGCAGGGACTGTCTCCAGCAGCAGCTGCTGAGGGCCGTTTGAGGCCCCAGTGCTGGGCCGTTGCCGGGGTGTTGAGTGTTCTCATGGCCTTTAATTACTGAATGCTAACGAGCCCTGAAATTAAATTAAGAAGAGGAGCTGACCGCCAGCGTCCCTTCTCCCCCGCTGTGACGGAGTTAATGGGAATCCTGGGGACAAGCTGGGGCGGCGGGGGGGATGGTGTTAATGAGGGCAGGGGGGCTGGAAGTTTGCAGGGTGTTCTGATATTCAGGCTCATGTCATTCTGCTGGCTCCTGTGGCCCAAGGAGAGAGGGCAGGGCCCGCCCCAGAGCGTCCCAGCCCCAGACCAGGCAGTCTCATCGTCCCCCACTCTCCCAGCTGGAGAGTCTCAGATCTACCACCATGGCGGGCAGAGCGACCAGCAGGTTCCTGGTTCAGTGTCCGTGCTTCCGCTGATGGCCCTGAGCCGAGGCCAAGCTCGCTGGCCTCTCTGATCCCTGGTCTCCTCTTCTGTGGGACAGAGGGACAGATGCACCTTGTGGGGTCAGCTTGTAACTGTAGGAAAGGGTGGACATGCATCCGAGCTTACCCGGGCTCCGGCCGCAGGATGGCTGGTCTCCCCTGGCCACTGAGGCCTCCCGCCTGGAGCCCGAGGCACCTGGGTCTGTGATGGGCCAGCTTCCCTGGAAGGGGCCTGTGTCCTCTGACCCCAGCCCGGTCATCAGTCCCTGGCCACACTGGCCTCCTCTGGTTCCCAGGCCCGAGAGCGCTGGAGAAAGCCCCCAGGAACACCCTCCTTCCGTTCCACACGCGTTTGTCACAAATCCATGAATATGCCATCTTTGCCCACCCCCTCCAGTGAACTTCCTCCACTTCTGCAGCGAGTTCTACGTTAATCATCGCTAATTGCTAGCGGGAGTCGTTTATGTCAAGAGCCATTATTCCTGGGAATAAAGAGGAAGAAAAGATGTTGCCTTTCAGGAACCCTGGTGTTGGCTCCGGGGGAACAATGCCAGGCCCGGACGAGGGCCCCGGCCCGCCCGGCCCACTTCCAGCGGTTCCAAACCGCATGTGACAAACGTGGGCCTCTGGCCTTGATGCATATTCAGGGGAATGAACGCATCCATCATGTTCAGGCGGTCTTCTAAAGTTGTTGTGAGTTTCCTTGAAACCAAGGAGAGTTTTTTCTTTTTTTTCCCTTTTTGGCGACAACAGCTGGGAATAAGTTGACACTTTCTAAAAACTGCCACTTCTTGCTTGGGGAGGGAGCAGAGGAGAGAGACCCCTGCTCACCGACACCCAGGCCCAGCCCAGAGCTTGCCCGCCAGGACTGGTCTGTTTCGGGTTCACCACTGGGAGGTCAGGCTGGGCAGTGTACCTGCGAGGTGAGGGGCGGGCCGCAGCTGTGGGCTCCGGGACCCAGAGGAGGCCCTGAGGGCTTTCTGCACGTCTCACGTGCTGAACGTTGCTTCTGTGTTTTCATTTTTTGGGGGTCTGAATTCAGCTTATTAACTGGAATATTTGATCGGTATTTTCTTATAACCAGAGTACGGCGTCTGATGTCTGTTAATCCTGCCCGAGGCCACACCTGCGAATACCGGGGCATGAGAACAGGTGGGCACAGGCCGAACACGCGTGTGCCCGTGTGTGGGTGTGCAGATGTGGGCCCGTGTGTGTGCTCGTGTATGCGTGTGTGCACATGCATCCGTGCGTATGCTTTTGTCTGAGTGTGTCTGTGGTCATTGTACACAAACAACACAAAGGTCTTCAAAGTTCCTGAAGCCCCCCTCCTCCCTCTCCCCCCAACTCTCTAAGCTCTGTGATTTTAGGCCCATTTTATTGATGAGGACACTGAGGCTGTGAGGGCTTAAAGGGCTCTCCTGAGGCTCCTGAGCGGAGAACCAGCCCAGCTGGGACTGTGTCCACAAGGCCCCCTTGAAGGTACGGAAGTTGCTGCTTGGAGGGGCTGGGGCCTGGGGCCAGGACACTGCGTCCTGCGTCCTCCCCTCCCCCGTCTCCCCCTTTCCTCCTGGCTGGTCCCGGGCCCTCTCACCAGCCCCGCCTTGTCTGTCTTTCCCCCTCTGAGCCTGTGCCCCTGGGTGAGCAAGTCGGAGCCCACCGAGGCTCAAAGGCAAAGGGCAGCTGCTGTCCTCCTGGGCCCCATCTGCCGATGGCCCTGGGGGGTCAGTGAGTCATCTCTCACCCCCACGCCCCCCACTGGGCACCCGGCACCTCTGTCCTGTCCACCTCTCTGGCACAGGTGGTCTCCCCGTCACACTCGCTCACTTTGCACACCTCCTCCAGGAAGCCTCCACGGATCCTCCTGAAGTCTGGGCTGGGATCCCCGGGACTGCCCTCACTCTGAGCGATCTGCTCCGCCACGTGCTGTCTGCTCCTGGCAAGGCTGAGTGCTGTGTGTCCGCGTGCGTGGGGCCAAGGCAAATGCTCTGAGGTCTCCCGCATTGGACTGGAACCTCAGGCCCAGGTCGGCTCTGCCCTCAACGCTGACCCCTGCCCCGTCCCTGGGGGGATTGCAGGCAGGTTCCTCACTGCGGCTGATGCTGCCCATGGGTCCAGGCCTGCTCTGCTGATGTGTCGAGATCCTGAAGCGAGTGCTCAGCGCAGCCAGACGTGCTCCCTGGCGGCTTGGCGATGTCTGCTGTGGGTGAGCCCCCCTGACACCACCTGAAGGCTAAGTCCTGGGGGCAAGGTCGGGAGGGGCTCTCACGTCTGTAAGTGTGGCACGGGGCCTGGAGCCGGGAGCTCGCCTGGTGGCTGACAGAGGCTGGAGGGGCAGGCCGGGCAGGGCAGAGGGAGGAGGGAGCCGGCCGAGGAGGGGCCGCAGGGGCCCCAAGGGTGAGGAGGGCGGGCAGCTGGCCCTGCTCCTCCCCGCGCTGGTTTCACCTGGCTCCCCGCTCCTCCTCCAGCCGACGTGCTGGGACGTGGGCGGCCCTGAGTGGGCCCTGCAATGCTCGGCTCTCCTGGCAACGGTGCCCCGGCCCCAGCCATTCTGGAGCCAGAGAGCCAGCAGGTAGGATGAGAGCGCAAAACCTCCTGCCTGGGTGCCCAGCAGAGCCTGCCAGGCATGGCGCAGCTCCCAGACCCCGAGGGCCACTCAGGAGGCCCGACAGCCCTCTCAGTCTTGGGGTACCCAGTGTGGACAGTCAGCTCAGGAGCAAGTGGCCTCGGGCCCCAGGCGGTCGTGTCCCTTCTTAAATGCCTCGCAGCCTGACGATGACGGCCCAGCTTCTCCGCCTCCATCTTCCCCTCCCCCTGGTCCAGGCGCTGCTTGGGCGGTCAGCTCCTTCCTCACCTCCTGCCTCCCGCACGGAGCCCTGGCCTCAGAGAGACTCAGGCTCACACCCAGCTATGTCCCTTACTAGCTGCGCCGTCTGGACGAGGGTCTCCTGGCCGCCGAGCCTCTGTGAGACGAGGGTGGTGCAGCACCAAGAGAGGCAGGGAGTCTGAGATTGCTGACTGGGACCCCAGGGACGAGTTCCCTGGAGCTGGGTGGCAGAACCGGTCCTGCCTCCATCCCTGCTGGGAATCTCCAGGTCTCCAGGCATGTGGGGCCACCTCCGCAACGCTTTGGAGTCTCAGTGAAGGACCAGATGGTGTTTTGAGCATTTTAATAAGAGCTATTTGCAGTGTTGTCGCCATAAAAAAAATTCCTGCTTAATGAGCAAATGCATGTCGGTAGCGAGTTACAGGCTCTTGGATGTTTTAAATATTATGTACGTCGTGTTCGTGTTAACAAACCTGATTTTTAATTACACCTTCTCTGCTGCCTGGCTGGGGTGAGGGTAAGGGAAGGGAGAAAAAAAAATCAGGCAAAACAAGCATGGTTTGCCGTGAGAAGCGACAGCCAGACTCTGTGGATCCCCCCTTTGCAGACACGGCTGTGAAGGCTGACAGATGCCAGAGCTCGGCAGGGATTTGGTACTGGGCCGCCCTCGCTGACCTTCACTTCCAAGCCCTGACCTGGGCAGAGAATGAGCGCTGATCCCTGGCTGAACACTGAGCTGAATCCTGGCCACACACTGAACCCTGCTCCCCGACCACAGGCTTAGCCCTGATCCTAGCCACACATTGAACACCCACTGTGATCTCAGGCTGAGTCCACTTCCTGGGCACTAACTGAGCTTTGACCTTGATCGTGATCTGAGCCCTGATCCCAGACATGAGTGGAACGCAGAGCGTGTTCACAGACTGAGCCCTTAGACACCAACGACCTCACTCCCTTTGCTGGTGTCTCCAGTGGAAGGCTTAAGGCTTCAGGAAGTCCCCTCCTTCTCTTTCTCCCTCCCTCGATATGTCCTCAGCGCTGCCAGGCAGGGGGCCTTGTTCCCACCTCAAAGACCTCCTCCTCTTGGGTCTGTGAATCCCACACCTGAGCTCGTCACCTGCTCACCTCTGCCTTCTCCAAGCCTGCTCTCCTACCGGCCCTGCTGGTTAACGGGATGGGAATCCAGGGCGCACTGCTTGCTTCAGTCTGTCCTCATCGGTCCCTGAACCCCTGAAGAAGGGACAGTGGCTGTTGTCCATTTGTAGTTCTGGCTCTGGGCTCTGAGCCTGGAAGGCAGAAGACTTTTATCACAAGTTTTCTGAATGTATGAGCAAGCTGGTCCAGAGTCTCAAGGCTGGGTCCCTGCTCAGGTCAGCCAGGCCCATGAAGAACTAAACCAAGGAGCATTGGGGAGGCCAGCCAGGGGTCATACTGAGGGTCCTGTCCAGGCAGGCCAGAGTCTAATCTGGTGCAGGGTGGTGGGCTTGGGCCTTCCGTGGGCGTTCACTGAGACCTGCTGTGAGCCGATGGGTTCTGGGTCCTGGCGACGCACCGTGGACGAGAAGCTGACCCGCCTTCCAGTAGCCCAGGTCCCTGGGGGACACACGGGCAGATGCTCCTGGGTGGTGATGGGGGCTGCCAGGGTGAGGGGGCAGCTCCGACTCTTTGAAGACACAGTGATGCCACATTGCCGCCGAGCCTGAGGGCAGGAGAGGCGCTGGGGAAGCGGCCCTGGGGCATAGGGCCTCACGGGGCGAGTGTCCGAGGGAGCCCGGAGACCTGGCCCAGGCTGGTGAGCAGCGGAGCCCTGTGCCACCATCTCCGGGCTTCGAGTGTGCGGTGGGCTGGTAATTCACTCCGCGAGCCCAGCCTATGAGCCGGGAGCTGTTCCAGGAGGACAAACAGACAGTCTGCCTGCCCTTTTGGGGAACTTCCACCTTAGCGCCCCAGTTCTGAAAGTGGGGGTCGCTGGAACCCTGAGAGGGGTCCCCAAGATGCTGTCAGGGGAGCCACAGGGGAGCCACAAAGCCGCGTTCACAGTAGCACTCAGATGCTGTTGTTTGCCACTTCTGTGTTGGTGTTTGCACAGATGGTGTAAAAGCAGTGACAGGCAAAGAGGCTGATGCTCGGGCACGGATCGGAGCGGCAGCGCCAAGGCCTGCCACTGAGACGGGCGTCTCCGGGACCGCACACCTGAGCCCCGCCCCGCCGCGGGCAGGCAAAGCCAGCTTCCCCAAGGCTCGGGGCTCTCCTTCCAGTGCAAGCACCAGCTGTGCAAGCGCTCTGTGAGTGGTGGGAGGCACCACCGTGGTGGTCTCGGGAAGAGCCCCGGGCCTCTGTTTTGAGTTACAAGCTCGGCCAGCTGCCTTTCCCCAGGAGAACTCAGCCCTGATGGCCATCCCCAAGTGTGGCCTCAGCATCCCGGTGTCAGCCCCAGCTCTGTGACTCTCCGAGGGCCCTCCCGGGCCTGGGTCCTGGTGACCGCAGAGGACAGACCCACCGGGAATAGGAACAGCCCGGGGCAAGGCTGCGGCATCAGGGGCTGCGGACACAGACCCTACTCCACCCACGAAGCCCAGTGGCCCTGGGGGTCGTGACCTCCCGGGATGTGCCCTCTCATTGGGAACACGGGGTAGTTACATCCTCCGCGAGGTCTTCTCCCAAGTCCAAGTGTTTGTAAAGTGCCGGCATAGGTAGAAGTTCTAAAAATGGCCCAGTCATCACTGGGAAGAAGAATCTTCCAGCAAACGTTAGGAGATGGGCCCCAGTAGTCTATTTTCAAGAGGAGGAATCTGAGGCTCAGAGCAGGAGCTGACCTATCCAGGGGTGCCCAGGCTGGCCACCCCACTCCTTGGGGCCACATGGGCCTCTTCCCTGCCTGCTCTCTCAGACCCTCAGGGCCCTCCCAGGCCTGCACCCAACCCTGGTTTGTAGCTCAGGCCCTGCAGGGCCCACTTCTCAGAGTGGCTTCCCGTCCAGAGCTGGCTTCCTGGGCTCTGTGCTGGGCACTGCCCTCTCATCCCCACGTCCTGCTGACGGGGGGCCAGGTTGGGTGCACGGAGGGAAAGGGGCGCTGAATGAGCGGGGGTGAGGGGCGGCAGGGGCGAGGAGAGACAGCTTCCGGGTGGCTGAGAACCTCTGTCCCATGGATGGGTGTGTGTCTTCTCTGTGCCAGGCAGGAGTAGGGGGCCAGAGGAGCTGCAGGGAAACTGGGGAACCGGCAGGCCCCGGGGATCACAGTGGGGCTTAGGGGCTCTTGTGCTGCTGTTTGATTTCGGCCGGGGAGCCAGGCGTGCCAGTGCTCCTGGCAGTTCCTCACCCCTGCTCTCTGCACGCAGCGCAGCACCAGGCAAGCTGGACGCAAACATGAGAGCAGGGTGACGACCAAGGGGCCGCCTGCCGGCAGCTGCCCGAGTGGCCTGGGCCCAGGCAGGGTTTCAGTTAAGGCCGAGTGGGGGGCTGGAGGCTTGGACATGAGCCCAGGGGGCACAGAGAGTGCCCTTCCCTGCATGGCCGGGAAGCCTGGGAGTGCTGGGGTGGAAGCTGTGTGTCAGAGGCGGTCTCGGGAAGGTGCAGGAGTAGCCTTCCGTCAGGGAGCGTCCTGTGCAAAGGTCCTGGGGTGGGAATGATCTGGTGTGTTCTGGGAGAGGAGGCGTCTTAGGGCCGGATGAGGAGTGGGGGTTTGGGGGAGATCAAGGGAGGTCTTTGCCATGCTGGGGACCTAGGTTTTCCCATGAGCAGGATGGGGGCCCCCGTAACTTCGGGTGGATATTCTTAGAGGATTTTCTGGCTTCTCGTGGGCCACAGAGCAGGGCAAAGGGAGGCGTGGAGGCAAAGAGGCCCAGGCCTGCGACAGGACGCTCCTGAGAGGGAGTGACCGGGCCCCTGGAGGGCGTGGGGGAGGCAGATGCCCCAGCTGGGGTCCCTCAGGGCAGGTGCGGCACAGGCGTCGGACAGAGTCCCAGCCTCGAGCTGGGGGCCCGCCGGGTGCTTTTTCCATGGAGGCTGCAGCCCTCTCCCAGCAGCCCTGCTGGTGACTTGGCCCCGGTGGGACCCACTGGGATGGACAGACGGATGCGTCAGGATCCGTGGACAGGCAGACGGTTGAGAGTGGGCTCACTGGGAGGCGAGGGCAGGCCTCGGTGGTGGGGGGGGCATCGCAGGGGGCTCAGGGGGCAGCAGGGTGGAAGCGCACCCACAATCCTAGGGGAGCCCTGGATCCCAGGTTCCTCACATGCTGTCCCGTGAGAGGTCCCTCTCTCCCACTCCCAACCCCTGGGGAACCTGTGAGCCCCAGGCACCTCTGCCCTCATCAGGGGTCTGGGCCGCTCTCAGAGCTTGGTGAGCCCACCTGACCCCAGACTCGTTGGAAGGTGGGGGTCCTCCTCCTCGCCGCCCCAGGCCCCGCACGCCCAGGTTCTGCGTGGCTGTGGAGTGAGGCCGCCTGGCCGGGACATGGGCTCGAGGGCAGACTGCATGGCATGAATTCACTGGGTTCCCAGACTGGCCTTGTCCTTGACTTTTGAGGGACCTTGAACCCTCACTGCCTTCTCTGAGCGGCCACTTGCTAGTGAAGGGCCAGAGGATTCCCTCAGCCCCTCCAGCCTCTGTCTCCTGGGATTCCGAGACCCTCCCCCCTGGCAGTGATGGGCAGGGCTGGCTTGCCCCCGGGCATCAGAGCTGCTGGAACGTTCACTCTGGGAAAGAACACGCTGCACAGAAATAGCAGCCTGGTGCCGACGAACACATGCTGCTTCCCAGAGGGTGGCAGGGAGGGGCGAGGGCCCCGACAGGCTCAGGCTGGAGGTTTCGCCACTCCCCAGGAGGGCGTCTGCGTCGCCAGCACCGACTGGGCATGGCAGACGGGCTTATGAGGCACCTACTGTGTGCCAGTTACTGCTGTCTGTGGTCTGCGGCTTCCCGAGGGCCTGCGGGCAGGTGGTGCTGCTGTCCTTCTTCCGGGTGAGGAGACCGAAGGGAGAGCGGCCGAGTGACGGCGAGGTCACACAGGGGAAGGGCAGAGCCGAGCTGTCGGCCTGACCTCGAGGGAGGGGGCGCTGCTGTTGGTGCGGGTGGAACAGACTCCCCACCCATACACCCACCCACCCACTTCCTCATTCATCCACACATCCACCCACCTGCCCACCCTCCCTCCCACCCACTTCCTCATTCATCCACACATCCGCCCACCCACCCACACAGCCACCCACTTAACCCATCCATCCATTCACCCGTCCATCCTTCTCTCTTCCTTTCTCTTTCTTTTTTTTCAAGTCTTGTTGATTTACAGTGTTGTGTTAGTTTCTGGTGTACAGAAAAGTGGTTCAGGTACATATATATACACACACACACATATTCTTTTTCATATTCTTTTCCATTATGGTTTAGTACAGGATGTTAAATATAGTTCACTGTACTATACGGTAGGACATTGTTGTTTGTCTATTTTATATATAGTAATTTGTACCTGCCAATCCCCAATCCCTAATTTACCCCTCCCCCACTCCCTTTTCTCTTGGGTAATCATTGTTTCCTGTGTCTGTGAGTCTGTTTTGTAAACAAGTTCATTGTGTCATATTTTAGATTCCACATGTATGCGATATCATATGATATCTCTCTTTCTGACTTACTTCATTTACTATGATAATCTCTAGGTGCATCCATATTGTTGCATATGGCATCATTTTATTCTTTTCTAATGGCTGAGTAGTATTTCATTGCCTATATGTACCACGTCTTCTTTATCCACTCCTCTGTCCATCCATCCATCTTCCCATCCATCAGTCATTAGACTGAAGTGAAAGTGAAAGTTGCTCAGTTGTATCCGACTCTTTGCAACCCCATGGACTACATAGTTCATGGAATTCTCTAGGTTTGAATATTGGAGTGGGTAGACTTTCCCTTCTCCAGGGGATCTTCCCAACCCGGGGATGAAACCCAGGTCTCCCCCATTGCAGGCATATTCTTTACCAACTGAGTCATCAGGGAAGCCTCAAAATGTCCTCACTCACTTGTACCCTAGGCTGTAGCAGGGAGCCCTCTGGGCCTCAGTTCCCTCTATGGTACAGAGGGGGCCCACTTGAGGCCCCCAACTCTCAGGCTGAGAGTGAAAGTCACCTCCCCAGCTCTGCCCGCTGCCAGGGCCACTCAGCTCCCTAGTGTGCATGCAGACTCTCAATCCAAGCAGCCTGCTCCTCCCCTCCTCCGGTCGTCCCGAGTCTGCCTCCATCACTCCCCATTCGGGCTCCTCCTTGGTGCTCCCAGCCCCCTCCTGTGTGATGTGGGCCCTGATCGGATGGAACGCCATGTGAGGCCGAGGCCACAGGGCTCCGTGGTCAGGGATGTGACTATATCTCTGAGGTCCGAACAGGGCTGGACACCGCACCGGGCTGGGGGCGCTCCTGGAATCGTCACCCTGGGGTTCCGGAGTCCTTCCTCGTGTGAGTCCCGGCTTCCACCTGCTGCAGCTCCGGTCAGCTTCCTCTTGGGAGCCTCAGGGCGGCAGTCAGGAGGGTCAGGGGAGCGCAGGGAAGGGCTCCTGGCCCAGCTGAGGGGGCTGCACGCGCTCCTACAAAGCTTCTTCCCGTTGTTTCGGGCGGCTGAACTGTTGATGGAGAAGCTGGAAGCAGCCTGGCAGGGAGTGGAGAGGCGCCCCTTGGAAGAGAGGAAGGAGCCGCACGTGAGCACTGGGGTGGCTCAGCCGCCGTCTCCCCGGAGCAGGATGAGGAGGGACGGAGGCAGGATGCCTCTCTTGACTCTCTGTCACAGGAGGCTTGTGGTTGGACGGGGAGCTCAGAGAGGACCACCCGAACCGCCGCTCTCCCTGGGGAACCCCTGCCCCACTGGGTGAGATGGGCCATCCCCATTTGTGGGGTGAGGTGCCTTCGGGAGCCCCAGAAAGTCTCCCTCACTCAAACACCCCGAGACTGCCCTCCTAGGGCTTCCAAGTGACCTGAAAACAGCATTTCCCTTGGGAGGTCAGGAGCAGCGTGTCAGGGTGGAAGGGGTCTCGGAGCCACTGGGATCAAGCCCTGATGCCTAGGTCTCACCCTCTGTGCTCTCAACTGTGGAGAATGGGAGGGTCCCCAGGCCCCACCGGCTGACTCCAGGTGGGCCCGGAGCGGTGCCCTCTTTGTGAGCAGAGTCTGAGGGGGCCCCCCGCCCCATGCAGGTGCGGTCAGGCCAACACCCCCCGCATACCTTCTTCCTCGCCTTGTTCATCACCGACAGACGCCTTCCTGGAGGGGCAGGGCACCTGGGTGGGGTCCTCTCCACGTGACCCTCCCCATGGCGGGGTCTTGCCTAATCGCTTCACCGTCCCACCCAGTGGCAGCTCAGGCCTGGACCCGGGGACCCGTCTGCTGGAGGTGGGATGCCAGGGTGCTGACCCCCAAAGGAGCCAGCCCCACCCAGGACGCTTCTCACGCTTTGATCAGCCGACTCCATGCTGGCTGGGGAACTGAAGTGAAGCCCCCTTGAAAGGCGGATGGGTCCCTTGCCCTTTTGGAAGCCAACACGTTTGAAGGGACTTGGAATCTGATTGTTCGCCAATGGAGGCCAAGCTGCCGCACATGTAAATTTCCAATTAAAACAGAAATTAATCCTCTCCCCCAACTACCTGCTATCTCCAGCCGGATGAGCAAAAGTTTTATTCTGCTAATTAATGTTGTCACCCGTTAGCTTTATTTACATAAGCAGATATAATTCACATGGCTTTGTAGAAGCTGATGGAGAAACTTAAAAAAAATTTTTTTTAAGTTAAAAAAATTAATTACCTTGATCCTCCCTCTTGCATTCTAATCACAGACTTGCAGGGTTCCTCTTTGGTGCTCCCCGAAACCCCCGGGTTGGCGCCTTCTTTGATGAGTGGGAGCTTGTTCCAAACAGAGAGAGGAAAAAGTTGAAAATTGAGCAGCTTGGAGGGGAAGTACCAGTCTTCATATGAAAGGCCTGATGGATGTGATAATTATTTACGGTTTTTGGTGTTGGGTATTTTTGTTACCCAGTTAAATAGACTCCAAATACCACATTAAAATCTTGCAAAGATTCTGGCAGACTAATAAATCACAGCACCTGCTCGGCGTTTGGCATGGTTTGGGGGGAAGTTTGAGTCTGTTTGATGAC
The DNA here is from genome assembly GCF_910594005.1 of Cervus elaphus. Taxonomy (NCBI): domain Eukaryota; kingdom Metazoa; phylum Chordata; class Mammalia; order Artiodactyla; family Cervidae; genus Cervus; species Cervus elaphus. The sequence goes on along the minus strand of NC_057845.1, from coordinate 2,820,149 downwards.
TGCATCTTCAGTCGCCTCCCTGCAGGATCCACGTCTGAGGGTCCCCCGAGGGGAGGAGCAGCCAAGAGGCATGGGACAGGACGTCCCGGCCCCTGGGCTGGAGATTTCGTCCCTCCAGGGCTGTGTCGAGGACCCCGCTCAACTGTCGCTTTACCCTGAGGAAACGGAGACTCAGATGGTCCAACAGGCTGCCTGTTGACTGGAGACTGGCATAAAATATTATGCGTTGTCCTGGGTGGGAGCCGTGAAGTTGGTGTGACAGTCAGTCCTCAGACACTTGGAGAACTGTGCTCTGGATCAGTGGTCCCGGCCTTTTTGGCCCCAGGGACTGGCTTCGTGGAGGACAACATTTTCACGGCTGGGGTGGGGGGCGGGGTATGGTTAAGGTGGTAATGTGAGGGTGCGGAGCGATGGGGAGCAGCTGGTGAAGCTTTGCTTGCCTGCAGCTCACTTCCTGCCGTGTGGCCCGGTTCCGAACAGGCCACTGATGGATCGGTCTGCGGCCCTGGGGTTTGGGGACCCCTGCTCCATATGACCTGTGGGTGTGAACTTTTTAGTCTCGGCAGATGGAATCAAGACGAGGTCATAGCGGAGTGGGGTGACCACCGATTGATGGGCTGCGTCCTCTCAGAAGAGGGAGGGCTGGAGACAGACACCGAGGAGGGTCGGCGCCCCTTGGAGACACAGAGTCTGTGGGAAGAGGCAGAGACTCAAGCCAGGACCTCATGCCAAGGAGGCTGGAAGAAGGAACGGGCCCTCCCTACCCCAGGGCTTCAGAGGTCCACCTTCTAACACCAAGTTTCCAGATTTGTGTCTCCAGCCCGGGTGGGGATGAGTTTCTGTTACATGAACTCACCCAGACTGTCCTAGGAAAGCAACACAGCTCTGCAGAGTTCCCTGTCTGGAGCGGGAGACAGACAGACAGATCGTCAATACTCCGGGAAGCATCAGGAGTCTCCTGGGGTGGGCGGAGGAGTGCAGGCTGCCTGCTCCAGCCCGGGGGTCAAGGAAGGCTTCCTAGAGGAGGGGAGGCTGGGCTGAGGCTGGGTGCTAGCAGTCAGCTGGGGGCTCAGGCTGGCTGTCTCTGCACAGTGCCCCAGCCCCACACCTTTGCCTCTGCCACCCTGTGACCTGGCTGCACTTCCACTGATTCCCCCCTTGGACGTCCGAGTCCACCTGGGGACCCCGCCCGTGGCCCTGCCTGTGGCCCTGGCCGTGGTCCTGGGAGGCCCTCTAGGCACCCAGCCCTCCACTCCACCCTTCAGCGGCCTCCCACTCCAGCCACGGGGCTGGTGCTCCTGCTTCCTTCCCCCACCAGACCTGAAGCTCCTCGGGGCCTCACTCCACACCGTGTCCCTTGCCTGTCCCCTGCCTATCCCCCTCCCACAAGTGCCTGGAAAAGGTTGGAGACTCTCCGACGGGGCCCCTCTACCTGGGGGGTGCGGGAGCCCAGGGAACCCTTGGGTGCCAGCCTGGCTCTCCCCAAGTCTGAGCCCTGGGCTTTGTGGAATCCGCCTCCCCTCCAGGGCCTCACGTGCCTCAGGGCTGACGTGGCCATGGGGAGGCCTTGGGCAGTGCTGAGCAGCCGTGGGGCCTGGGTTGTGCGCCCGTCCCCTATCCCAGGTCAGTTCATTTCAGTCGCTCAGTCGTGTCTGACTGCGACCCCTTGGACTGCAGCACGCCAGGCCTCCCTGTCCGTCATCTACTGCCTGGGGGAGGAGGCCTGACCGTGACCATCCCCTCCCACCAGCCAGCCTGCATCTGGGATCAGACCTCACTCTGATCTGAGGCTGGGGCTTCTGAAGAGCTCCGGACAGGTGAGAAGGGACAGGGCTTCTTTCAGGGGACATGAAAATCAGCCTAACTTTGAAGAACCCCCCTCCCCACCACCCCCACCGGTGTGGAGAGCAGGTGCCAGAGTCTGAAAGAGCGTCCTGCCCCCAGAGAGATTTGGGTGTGTTTTTTTTCCCTCCTTGAATGAAGGAAAGAAATGATGCTGAGTGGAGACTAATTACCCAAATTGAGGCGGAAGTTAATCGTGAAAGGGGGAGGAAAGGAGATCAGCTAGGAAGTGCCCCTACCCCCAACCGCCGCTCTGCCTTCTCCTCCGGGTCGGGCCCCGGGATGCTGTCATCAAAGTGGTTCTGGCTCTGATGGCCTGGCCCCTCCCTGCCCCCAGTGAGGGCCCCAGGGGTTCTCATCCCCCACCTAGGGTCTGCCAAAAAACAAAATTCTACAAATTTTGCCTCCTAGCCTCACAAGGGTTTCCCAGGTGTCCCTAATGGTGAAGAACTCGACTGCCAAAGCAGGAGACCTCAGAGACATGGGCTTGATCCCTGGGTGGGGAAGATCCCCAGAAGGAGGGCATGGCAACCCACTCCAGTATTCTTGCTAGAGGATCCCATGGACAGAGGAGCCTGGTGAGCTACAGTCCATGGGGTCACAAAGAGTTGGACACAACTGAAGCGACTTAGCATGCTTAGCACTAGCATCATAAAATGGTAAAAATATCTTAAAGGGGCAGAGCCATAGAGTTCTTTTTCTTTCCTCTTTTAAAATTATACTATTTTATTTTTTGGACTAATTCAACCAGGAAAGACTGAATGACACCTGTGAGCAAGTGAAAGCAAATGCAGCTCACCCATCACTGTCTTCAAGAAGACCTTGTCGACACGCGGGGCGTCTGGAAATTCTCTTCTTTTTGGTGGAAGCTGTGGCAGGGATGTGGCTGTTTGCACGCTGACCCCATACCCCATGAGGGCCTTGGTACCTCCCTGAGGGGGCTGTTCTCAGGGGCAGACCCACTGAGTTGTCTGAGGAGCCTGGAGCCCATTTCTGAGCTTCGGGAAGTGGTTCTATATATGCCTGGGTGTGGAAGGGGCAGGTCAAATGTGAGGGGCCCACTGGGTCGCCACTTCAGAGTCACAGTGGGTCACGTAGACAGCCAGAGGGATCCCCCCTCCCCGCCCCCCGTGAGGAAAACCAGTTAACTCTGAAGAAAACTTTTAGCCCCAAAATAATTTATGGAGATATAGTTCACAATGATATATAGTTTATGGGCTTCCCTGGTGGCTGAGCTGGTAAAGAATCCATCTGCAATGTGGGAGACCCTGGTTCGATTCCTGGGTTGGGAAGATCCCCTGGAGAAGGGAAAAGCTACCCACTCCAGTATTCTGGCCTGGAGAATTCCATGGACTGTATAGTCCATGGGATTGCAAAGAGTTGGACACGACTGAGCGACTTTCACTTTCATAATTCACATATGATACAATCTGTCCACTTGCAATGTACAATTCATGGTTTTAAGTATATTCACAGGTGTGCTGTCATTTTTAGAACATTTTCATCACTTCACAAAGAAACCTCCACACCGCCACCCCTCAGTGCGCACCCCATTCCCTTCGCAGCCACGAGTCTGCCCTCGGCTCTGAGCATTTCCTGTTCTGGGCGTTTCCTACAAATGGAATCACACACGTGTGGTCTCCTGTGGACGCTCCTCTTACTGAACCTCTTGTTGTCAAGGCCCATCCATGTGGGAGCCGTGGACATCTGTGTACACGTGTTTGTGTGGATGTGTGCGTTCGTTTCTCTTGGGTACACACCTCAGAGCGGCACTGCTGGTCGCATGGTGACCCCACTTTACCTTTCAGAGGACTCACCAGGCTTTCCCAAAGCGGCTGCACCATTTTCCGCCCCCACCAGCTGTGTGAGGGTCCACTTTCACCTCCTGCCGAGCCCTTAGCATCTGTTGTTTGATTCTGGCCATCCTAAAGGGTGTCATGTGGCATCCCACTGCATATTTAACAATTAAGCCAAACTTTCACAAACCTGCTTGAGCCCTGGGCCCCACTCTGAGGAGCCAGGGTGTAGGACAGGGTGTAGCCCCCCTGTCGCCTCTCGGGACATGCTGGCCTGGCACAGGGATGCTGGGGGTGGGTGTGACCTTGCGAGTTGGCACCCAGGCCCTCGTGGGGCATTGCTTAGTGTCAAGTAAACCCTGATGCTTCTGGGGAAGGGCACACAGACCTTGGCATATACCCTGTTTCAGAAACAGGCAATAGCAAACAGCGTGTTCATTCCACCTACTTCCCTGGAGAAGGGAAGATCCTCGTGAGATGGGATCAGATGGGCCATTGGTCCCAAGTGGAGAGTTTCCCTGAAGGGCTTTCATATTACTGTATTATGGGGGTGGTTTGTGGATATTTCTTCTGCACATCAAACACTTCACAGCATACATTCACATGGAAATCGCTAGTTAAATGTAGCAGCTGGAGAGCTTCCCCGGTGGCTCATTGGTAAAGAATCCACCTGCCAAAGCAAGAGACAGGAGTTTGATCCCTGGCCCCAGAGGATATCACATGCCATGGGGCAACTAGGCCTGCGTGCCCCAGCTATTGAGCCTGTACCCTACAGCAGGGGAGCCGCAACTACTGAAGCCCGTGTGCCTGGAGGCTGTGCTCCACGACAAGAGAAGCCACCACAAGGAGAAGCCCATGCACCACAATGAAGAGTAGCCCTCTTAGCCACAATTATAGAATAGCCTGTGCAGCAATAAAGATCCAACACAGTCAGAAGTAAATAAAGGGGAAAAAAGTAGCAGCAATAATAATGTTTGGAGTTTTGTTTTCATCAGTGGTTTCGTTTTACAGGACACTTTTTTTTTTTGGTGCTGAAACCATAGATTCTAAGTTGCTCTGTCAAGGTAATCGCTAGAAAAATAAGCTATTCTTAGCATATAAACTTTAGGAAATTTCTCCTACTACTCTTCTCCATTTAATGTATTATATGTTCTTTTTCAAGACACAATCTGCCTGCAGTGCAGGAGATCCAGATTCGATTCCTGGGAGGGAAAGATCCCCTGGAGAAGGAAATGGGCACCCACTCCAGTATTCTTTCCTGAAGAATCCCATGGACAGAGGAGCCTGGCAGGCTACAGTCCATGGGGGTTGCAAGAGTTGGACACGACCGAGCAACTAACAACTATCATCATGTTGTTTTCAAACACATAAGTGGAGACATCACAAAATGAACATAACCTATGGCAAATTTGTTTCTGCACAAATCTGTGTCTTTTTCTAGCTACCAAAAAACTCAGAGACAAGCGGGGAAAGGAATTGTTTGAATGGCAGATAGTGCATAAGAGTTAGATTTGGTTACAGTATACATTTAGCATAATACATTATAAGGTGATGGCCTGGATGATCTTCAGAGGTTGATGAACTTCGGTGAATAAGTTAACTTTGAGGTTTTTTTGTTTTTGTTTTTTTTTTTTTCTGATTTAAGGAATGTTGCTCACCATACCTCTCCCTTCCTCCTCTGTATTTTTAGATTAATACACTTACTAGGGAAGCAAAATACAGCGGGATTACATACCTGCATCCAGTAAGGAGTCTGACTCTCCTGAGACCACCACGCGCTGATGGCTGTCTGGCTAGTCCCAGATGTCCCAGCCTTCAGAGACGAGGCATCTGACGGGAGAGTGAGGAACTCAGCTGACAGCCAGAACAGACCCTCCAGCTGCGTGGCCCTGCATGAACTGTGTCCAGCAGCTAGATCCATTCCAAAGGAGGCCCGAACTCTTCTGGGTCAGAGAAGGGTGGTCCCCACCATGCCCTGCCGGTGAGGACCCACAAAATTGTGAGCATTAGAAAATGACTGTTGTTTACATAGATTTTCATTGGTGTACAGTTGCTTTACAATCTCATGTTAGTTTCTATTGTACAGCAAAGTGAATCAGTTATATGCATACATATGTCCCCTCACCTTTGGGCTGCTGTCCCAGTTAGGCTCCACAGAGCACTGAGTGGGTTCCCTGTGCTACACAGTCAGTTCTCATTAGCTATCTATTTATACACAGTAGTGTATATATATCAACCCCAATCTCCCAACCCATCCCACCACCTCCCCTTCCCCCTTGGCGTCCCCATATCTGTTCTCTATGTCTGTGTCTCTATTTTTGCCTTGTAAATATAGTCATCTATACCATTAGAAAATGACGATTGCTTTTAAAAAATGCTCTAGAGGAACAGAAACTAGAAGGAGAGGCACACACACACACACACACACACACAAAAAAAAAAAAAAAAAATAGAGAAGGCTGAAAAGTAAAGAATAATTGTATCAGTTCTCAAACTGTGATTGCTGGTACACTTAGTCCAACTTTTTCATTTTTCCAACTTTTATCATTCATTTAGTCATTCAAGAAAAAACATATTGAGCCTGCTGCAAGCCAGGCAGTATACTTTGTGCTGGGGATCCCAAAAAGCTGAATAAAATAGCTCTGTCCTCAGGGGAATGGCTAGTTTAATGAGGATGTCAAGCTATTACCATGCAATGGGATACAAGGCTGCTTTAGAGAAGGAACTAATTGCCCTGAAGATGCAAAGGTTTCCTAGCTTTAATAGAGGAAAGAGCACTGCAGAGAAGGTTCTGCTTGAGATAAGCCTCAAAAGAATGAGTAGAGGTTTACCAGATGGCCAAGGTGGGACAGGGCAAATTCTATCACTACAAAGAACAGTGAATTCATTTTTGGGACAGTAGCTTCAGCTGTTCCTGTGGTCTCGATTTTTCCTTGTGTCTCCTGGGCAAAGCATTGATTGCATAACCAGAGAATTACTTTCAGATGAGTATTTGGTTTTTTCTGCATGATAAGTATGACTGGAAAAACATAGGTCATGGGGTGTACGGCCTTACTCAACCCGGGCTTGTCAAACAAGTGCCCTACATGAGCTAAACTTACTCAACACAGGGGACAAGGCCTTAGCCCTCCCCACCCCCTACACCCCCACCCCCAATGTAACCTGTGTTATTGGCTTGTTTGTTTTTTCTCCAAGTGTGCTGTCTATTCAAATCTGACTCTTCAGACAAGTTCCCTGGCCCCTACCTCCTTCCAGTTTGCTGTCTTAATCCCTTTTGATAGAAAAGTTCTAGAAGTCTTTCAGGGTGAATGCCATGCTATGAGAATAAAAATTGATTTGTCTCCAGAAAAGGGCAATAGATTCATATGAGAAACATTTCATGTCCTAAAAATCCATGAGCTTTGTTTCTAGGAGACAAACTTGGTGAAAAAGACATCTTCAGACTTTTCCCTACTGCCAAGTTTAATGAAACTCCTTTTTCTGCAGTGTTTCTAACATCAACTTTGTTTCAGGAGGCCGTTGTCAAAAAGGCTAGGAGAAACTGAGGGGGACATGGTGAACCACTGCAAGAAAATGGTTCTAACTTCAATAAGGCAACTTGGCCAAGGATTCCGTTTTAAGTGTATAAAATTAAATGGAAGTGCAGAGAATAAACGTCTTAAAACATCCCAAGATAACATACAAGGGAAACAAGTGGAAATAGTGAAATTTGGAAATGCTGGGGGAAAAGAGCGTTGGCATGATTAAGAACAAACAACTGAAAGCATCCACTGTGAGTGTTTTTAAAAATCTCTCTGCCTTGTTCTAAGTGGATTTGGCAGTGAATTATTTCCTGGGTAAGTATAGAGGGGAGGAGCTCTCTTATGAGACCAGTTAAGTACAGACCACATACTGTTACAGTCTTTGGAGCTAAGAGCAGCTGGCATCTGCTTTAGGAAACCAGCAGCCTGAACAAGGCACTTCCAGAAGAGAACGGCTCCTCTACCTTCGCTTGGAGGTGATCAGAGGAAGCACTGGTGGGCTGAGAAAGATTTGAGATTTCCTATCATACTTAGACAAATGGAACTAGAAGTAAATAAACCATTAAATGGCAGAGGAAAGTGATGGCCCCAAGAAGGCAAAAGGAAACCCCTTGACTCTTCTAGAACTGCAGACTTTTCCTAGAACTTGTCTGAGAAAATGCTTCAATATTTGGGACAGTGACTTGTCCAGTGAGCATTCATTGCCCTGATGGTATGGTAAACTAACGACTTTTTCATTTTTTTAGAGCATCATTTCAGCTAAATTTGCATTCTTATCTCAACAGACTCACTTGGCAGAAGGAAACCTAGATGGTGTGAGAAGAGAAAGAAGATGGGAGAACGGTTCAGAAGGAGTAGGGAAGGAAGAAAGCTGGAACAGACATGGGGTAGTTTATTACAATATGACTCCCAGTATTGTCTAATGCCCCCACTTACTCCAAAATCTGGATTATAATGTTCTGAAGTCGGGAATGAGAGAAGTCAAGTTGTTCTACATGAAATCAGGTATAATAGTAATTCTCAACTTTTTTGTTCACACATGCCACTGAGAATATGATGATAAGGGTAGACTCTACATTCAGAAAAAAAATGTACCTATTACACACAAAATCCTCTTTTATAAGACCAACAAGTTGTAATACTCAGGATAGAATCCAATTACTCACAACACACACATATAATATATAATCCTGTTTACTTGATCATTGTGGACTCTTTCTTGCATCTGACCTAGTTTCATTCTACAGTTTGTCTTTCTCCATTTTTTTGTGCTTTTAACTTAAGAGAAGATCATTATAGAACTCCTGGTATAACGTTTTCAAATATGCTTGCAAAAGGCTATGAAATTTTATCATGATCATTCTTGCTTTAAGTTGAAATTTCTCTAATCTTTCCTTACAGATATTTCCTTACAAAGCGTGCTTTCAATATCTAGTTTCAATGTCTAGTTCTCCCTTCTGCATTAGTTATTCAGCTATATAATTACATTTTCTGAGCCTCCCTTGCAGCTATGTATGCCCATGGGACTAAGCTTTAAGCCAATGATATGTAAGCACTGTGCTATGTGGATTTCTGAAAAAATCTCCCTTCTACTCCTCCACCCTACCGTCTAGAATGAAGACACAATAGCTGGAGATAAATAGACATCCTGGGCCATGAGCTTGAGGGGTGATGGATAAGACTGGTTTGTGGACTCCCTTATCAGAAGATAAATTTCATGAGAACAGGGACCTTGTTTTTCTTGGTCAAAGCAACCTAAACCTGAACCTAAAAAGTGTGGCTTATAGTAAGAGCTCGGGAGCGTGCATGCTATCTCTTCAGTTGTATCCCACTCTGTGGGACGATATGGACTGTAGCCTGCCAGGCTCCTCTGTCCATGGGATTCTCCAGGCAAGAAGACTGGAGCGGGTTGTCATGCCCTCCTCCAGGGGATCTTCCTGACCCAGGGATTGAACCTGCATCTCCTGCATTGGCAGGCAGGTTTTCACCTCTAGCGCCACCTGGGAAGCCCAAGAGTTCAGATGCTGTGCTTAATTGCTCAGTCATGCGTGACTCTGCCACTCCATGGACTATAGCTTGCCAGGCTCTTCTGTCCATGAGGATTCTCCAGGCAAGAATACTGGAATGGGTTCTTTGCCCCACCCCAGGGATCAAGCCTAGGTCTCCCACATTGCAGGCAGATTCTTTACCTTCGGAGTCATCAGGGTATTGAACAGCCATTAAATGAATAAGTTGAATTAATGAATGCGTTTACTCCAGATCCATGTAAAACACGGAATGTTCATACATCAGTTGGCATATGCAAATATCAGGTTCTATCACAGAATCAGACTCTAGCTTAATTCAAACGTCATTACTGCTCTGCTTCCCTTTTCTCTCCCAGATTTGCCACAGTCATAACAGGATAAGGTTTTTTCTCACTGCCCTCCAATGTTCTTCTAAAACAAAATATTTTCAAATCTATTAATACTTTCATAATGGTGCTTCTGAATAATTTTTCTGCTTAGCAAGTTTAAAATTCTTTAATTTTCAAGGTCATGCCTATCTATTTTTGTATGTGCCTGATGTTAAACGCAGGCAGTGTTTTGAAACTTAATCTTAGGCATTGTCCCAAGTCTATAAGAATCATCCAAAATGGTAGCTAATGACATTCCTAGGACTTCAGACAGTATTATTATTGTCATGGAATGTAGTCACTAGGTCCTAAGGATTTAACGAGAAGTTGTTCACTGAAACTGAACTTCCTTGAATCCTTTCCCATTCTACCATGGTTTCCCACATTTCAATATATTGCCTGTTTTTGTATCCAAACCTTACTTATATCTTTTAAACAATTAAATATTAATCATCTTTGCTTCCTTGATTTTTGAGGTGACCTTTCCATCCTGGTATCCTTTTAACAAAGGAGAGTACTCCCTCTGGGTTTTTTTCCTTTCCTTTTGGTCTTATGTGTGATGAAAGGGTTTGTAAAAGGTCACATTTTTGGCAATTACATGTAATTCCTTAATTTTTTAAAAAACTCTTCCCCCTTGAACGTTGTTGCTATTTCTTTTTACTATTTGGAGGAACAAATGTTCCCATCATTCACTTTTGTGACATACCTGTTTTATACCCTAGCTCCTTGGTTTTTTGCTCAAATTTATTTTCAACTTTTCTGATTTTGAGGGAAGCTATCATTTTCTTTTTATTAGGTATATCAAGCTTTTCTAGTGTTTAAACTTCTTTACACATTATCCTCACTTTCCTGGAGTAGCTTTCCAAACAGAAGCCTATTATAACAGAGAAAAATAGAGGTCATCAGATGAGCTCTTCTTAAACATCTTCTCTATCAGAAATGTCTCTATTCTGACAGACCCAGAACAGGCATCTGTCACCCAGGTCCTGTTTCCTTCCTTGCTTTTCTCTCAATCCAAAGCTAATCTATGTCTGCCCTGGAGGACATCCACTTCTGCCTTCTTGAGGACCTTGCTCTGTCAATTTTCCCATCTCCTCTAACCTCAAACTCGTTTTTTCTCCATCGGCTCATACCCTTTAACATATAAATATACTCACATTTTTTTTCCATCTTAAAAAATCATTAACTGCACATTTCCTTCTAATGACTGGCACACCTCTCTTCTCAGTCAAATGTTTGGGAAGAAAATCCTTGTCTCCACTTTATCACCTCCTATTTCTTTCTTTTACTCACTGCTTGCCTTCCAGTTTGCACCCATCCTCAGTTACCCATGTACCACGGTCAGTGGTATTTGTAACTTTCCTGCCCTCTGGACAACACTGGACTCTGTTTGGGGAATTACAAATTAGAGCTTCTACTGGCCAGGTACTGTGCTAGGTGCTCTGTTCCAGAAAAGAGCAGATGTGATTTCTACCCTCATGGAACTCAGCTGATCAGCCACTTCTGGTTAATACACAGGTCCCTTGATTTCCACTTCTCCCTTTGGCAGGTTTACTTGAACGCCATTTAAATTTCCCTATTTGTGAAGTTCCCTCTCTTCCTCCCTTCATCCCTTTCCTTATTATACATGTCTTCTCGAGGCAATTACCTCTACACCCATGGCTTCAACTACTTTGTACGTACTCCAATGACAATTTTAATATTGTTCTCATTTAACAGTTTTAGTTTACACAGGACATGTCATTTACTAAAACCATAGATTCCAATTTGCTCCATGAAAAATATCATAGTCTTAACTGTCAGCACAGCATTAGGGGATTTCCCCAACTACATTTTAAAATTGATTTAGTATGTGTTATTTTCAAAAACATAAGATGGGATATCACAAAATGGACTTGGCCTACAGAAGTTTACATCTAACTTTCAACTGGAGAGCTCTAATTCCATGCTCTCATTAACAGAGCCCCAGATGATCTTCCTCCTCAAACCTCTTCCTCTTTCTGCACTGTCTAGGGAAAAGTCACTGTGCTCTCCCTAGTTCCCTCAGTCAGAACCCTAGCAGCCATTTTTGCCTCTCTTTCCCCCTCTTGCTCCGTATCTAGTCACCAAATGACCTCAAATCCTTTCCCACCACACCAGTCTCTGCCACTTCCTTCAGTTTAAACTCTCACTCCGCTCTTAGATGAATAAAAAGTCTCTTCATTGCTCTTGTTTCTTTCATCAATCCTCCTTATTGTCCATAGTGTCCTCACTAGAAACCACCTGATTGTGACTCCTTAACGTCACAACATTCAAAGGCTTTCATGTTTCTGGGGGGAAAAAAAATCAAGCTCTTTACCCCAGAACCTACTTTGGGGTTAGACAGATCTAGGTTTGAATTTCAGGTTCAAGTACTTGGCAGCAGTGTGAGTGACATCAGACAACTGGACTTTCTAAGCCTTTGTTTTCTCATGTGCCTGACGGAGCTCATCGAGGGCAGGGCTATTGCAGGAACACAGTGCCTAGAAAGTAGGAGGGAATAACCAATGTTGAACGAAGGGAAAGAATTTTAAAATCCACTTCAAAACATTGTTCTCCCTTAGAGAAAATCCTGTGCCACTTCCAATCAAATTTGACTTCTACCTTTATTTTCTTATAATCACAATAAGGTGCCTTTGCGGATCCAAACAATCGGAGACCAAATCCTGGCCATACCCCTGAGCAATCATGTGACCTTGGGAACCTGTCTTTACCATCACCTTCATTAAATCAAAACCGCGGTACTTCACTTTGCGGCTCTTCAGTTTTGTATGAGAAAATCGTGCTTTATGCTTTATGTGACCGGTGAAAGTAGGGAAACCTGGAGACTCGTGCCGTGGAAGAGAGAAACAGCGAGAAAATCGAGTTGCTGAATCCCAGCGTTTCAGAGTTGGGAGGGAGGTGTTCGGTCCCTAATTTACCGAGGAGGAAGCGGAGGGGTGACGCGTCCTCGAGTCTCATTCAAGACACGGACACAGCTCTTTATTGAGGACCCGGGGGGTTGCTATGGTTACACTGAAGGCGGAAACTAACACTCTTTCGAAATCAATTTGAGAGGAGCATTTAGTTACAAAAACTGTCAACAATTCGGGTGTAACTAAGTTCCTTGAGGAATGCATCAAACGAGTCAGCTGTCAGACCCGGTGAAACCGAGTTGCTTAACGGAACTGACTCTTTACTAACAAGCCTTCTATAGGGTCCACTGACTCTCTAGCTTCGATTCACAAACTCCCGCAATGCTTCCCGAAGGACACGGAAAGCTCCGAGTGCCGCACGAGGAATGGAAACAGGAGTCCGGGGCGCGCCACTCGAGGGGCGGGGCAGTCGCGGGGTGGGGGCGGGGCATTGTGAGTCACGTGCCTGCTCTCTGAGGCGGGCGCGGGGAGGAAACTCTGTGTGTGATTGGTCCGTCGTAACCAGGTGACCGAAGGACGCGTTCCGGTTGGCAAGGGCCAGCCAGGTGAGCGGCTTTCAGTCGGGAGGCGGTGGCGGAAGGAGGAGGAGCTCCGAGCGTGCTCTCTCCCGGCAGTGGCTGAGCGTCTCAGCGCTTGTCGGGTCCCCACCCCTTTTAAATAAGCCGGGCTGGTCGCCGCCTTCACAGCCTAGTTGACTCCGGGGAGGCGGCGGCGGCGAGACAGCGGGGGTGCGGCCGGGCCCGGAGCCCTGCCCCGGGCCCGGCGGCGTGGCGGACAGGAGAGAGGCAGGCGAGGCCGCGTCTACCTGTGCGGCGCAGCCCCGGCATAGCCCGGGTCTGCCGGTGCCCGCCGCTCCATTGTTGGGGGAGGGGGCGGTCTCTGAGCTTGGCGGAGTCCGGGGCCGAGCGGAGGCGACGGCGGCGAGGAGCGGAGGCGCCCCATGGGGAACACGTTGAGTTGTTGAGTGTGCCTCAATGCCAACCGGCGCGTGGGGCCTGCGCCAGACTCCGAGTCTGAGGTCTCCGAGGCGGCGGCCGGAGACCCGGTGGCCGCAGCACCGGCGCCGGCTGCCGTGGAACCCACCGAGTTGGATTTCCGAGCGGGTGAAGGCCACCACCTGCAGCACATCACGACCGGGAGATGCCCGAAGGTAAGGAAGCGGCCGGCGCGCCTCGCCCCTCGCGGGGCCGGCCCCGTCTGCTCTCGGGCTTACCTCTGGCCTCCGCCGACCCCCAGGTCCCCCGGGAGGAAGCCGCCGCCTAGGGCTCCTTCCTGCCTGGAGTTGGCTCTCTCGGGGCTGGGCACCAAGGACGGAGGCTGGCCCTGCCTGGCGTCCCCACCCCTTATTCTTTCTCCGTCGCGTCCGGCCAGTCTTTCTGCCTCTTCTCTACCCGAACGCCCAATTCTTCCCCATTCCCTTTTCACAACCCGACCCAAGACCCTCAAGTCTGTGGCTCCTGTTCGTGATTCTATTTAACATCTCGTGGGACTTTGTAAAGACTTTCTGATGTATTCTCTCTTTTCTCAATGAAATCTTAAATCCTCCCAACTTCGGCGATATCCATCCCATCTTCCTATCCTTACCTATTCAGATGGTACCTAAGAGAAGGAACGAGGTAAGGATCTAGATACACTTCCACTCGTTAGGATAGTTGATACTGGGGACAATTAAGACAGATTTTAGGGTTTGTTATTTAAAATCAAAACTGCTATCGACAGAGTTAGTGTGGCGTTAAGTAATATTCTGTCTAGAGTTGTCCTGATTGAAGCGACCTTATTCTAACTATAATCTGAAAACGATAAGAAAGAAAAAGGTTAGAGGGGGTCTTAAAATAACTGAACGGTGTGAAACGTTACTGCAACGGCTGCAGGGAAGAGTTTTGTTGTTGTTGTTGTTGTTTTTACCCAAAGACGGTCCCACGGAGCTCTGATTAAGATTCCCACTTTGACACAAAAATGTCTTCAGCTCCCCAGCTTTAACCAACTTCACTTGCATGTTGCCTCTTCTAAGGGAGGATTGGGGGTGGTTCCTGAGACTGTTGGTCAAAAGTTTCAAAGGAGAAAAGAGAAATTCAGACTGTAATTTGTAATGCAAAGATTTGGCAGTTGAGATGGCAGATCCTGCAGGAAAGTTGTCTCCATGGCTACCTCTCCTTCCAACCCCCTCCTGCCCGTGGAATCCTGTTCAACTTTATAACGTTCAGGGAAAATTCTGAAGACGAAGTGGCTGGGGGTGGGGGTGGGTTGTCATGGAGAAGAGGAGAGAGAGGAGAGGAAACGTTTGATTTTTTTTTTCCTCTAGAATTTTGAAACTGGATGGCTCTAGGTTCTAAAAAAAAAGATTCTGGATAACACTGTGGCTCATTAATCAAGACTGTGTTCTTTAAAGTAGAAAACATTGTGCCGTGAAGATGTTAAAGCCCCACTGGCCCACTTGTTTCATTTAAATGCCAGAGAGTATTTCTTTATTTCTTTATTTCATAGAGGAAATGTCTTATAGCTCTTCTATTTAAATTTTATTTGGGTTTACTTAATTTCTTTCAAAGTTAGAATAGGTAAGCCTGTGAACTCACCCATATGATGGACATGGCTTTGTAAGTGGAAAGTACTCCCTTTTCAGAATAGTCAGATACTGTGAAAGAACAAATTATGTAAATTAATTGTAGCTTTAAAAACAAAGCTTGTGCATACCTGTGAAAACTGCTCAGCTTGTTGCTATAAGGTAAGCCTCTAAGTGATTTTAAAAAACAGTAGTAGGCTAGTGTAGGGAGACCAAAATTGGACTTCTGTATGATTCTTTTACGATTTACAACATATTTTCGGGTGTATTTCACCTGACCCTTCCATCTATAAATAAGGCCTGTGAATATTCTCCCTGTGATGCCAGTGAAGAAGCCAAGACTTAGAGCTCTGAAATAACTGTGTAACATAGCTACTGAACAGAAGAGACAGACTTGAGAATGGTAGATACACCAAATTCAGTTGTTGGGTGCTTAAAAAAAAGTTTGGAATGCACTTTTTATTTTATAATTTATCCATAAGATAGGCCTAACTCAACTTCAGTTTGGTTATTTCCATTTGAGTTTATTGTTCACAACTCAGAAGCAACACATACCTCTCCATTCTGTGTCTGTACATTTCTTACAATGGATAGGAATAAAAGAAGTCGTGAAATAGCCTCAATTTACCAGTCAGGTAAACATGTTGGTATATTTTAAAGAGTTTGTTCTGCTGACTCAAATTGAAGCCGAGAATGCCCTGGACAGAGGGACATTAGGAGAAACCGGTAAGGGGGCAGGTAAGGTACGAAGCATTTAGTGAGGGGGAGTGCTGAGTCGGGAACTAGAAAAAGAGGGTTCATGAGCACAGAATTTACCTTTTTATGTTTGACATGATTGTTAAAATTTTACTTAATTTTGTCTCTCTTTTTTGGCATTCATTAAAGTGATGAGAGAAACCTCAATTTCAGCATTTGCCTATTATTAAGTTTCCATAGATACGAGGTCAGAACACGAATGTAAAGTGCAAGCACATTGGAGGTTTGCTCTTAATGTTTTTATTTCAGACAATTTTGTATCAGTTTCCCTGGAAACTGAGAAATACCTGCATTGATATAAAACATTTTGGCTTTTCAAAACCAAACATAAATGATGCTGTGTGTTTTTCTTCAGAAACCTTTGAGAAGAACATGATTTCTTCAAGCTGTTTCAGTTAACTCCTAAGAACCTAGTATAAATATCAGATAGACTCAAAAGAATTTTGTTGCTATCTTGCCTTTAACAGTGTATCTAATGTAACTGATGTTAGTGTCAATAATAGAAAATAAGATGCTAAGGTCCTATTATCTGATTTTATTATTATGCATCAGCTTTTCAAACAGCCTTTATATTCTCCTCTTGGGAACTTTGCTCATTCTCTGGTGCAAGCTGCTCTCTCAAGTGATTCCTTCCTTCCATCCTCCAAGGAGTGGGTAGGGAAGGAATTGACAACGTAATGGGGGAAAACCTCTGAGCAACAGGTCTTTCCTCCTTTCAGTAGCTATTATAAACACTTTTTTTTTTTTTTACTTTTTTGATACCAGTAAACATTTGAGGTAAAAGATTTGCAAAATACTAAAAAGTCATTCACTCATACTCAGAATATCCAGAATTTTCATTAATATTTTGGTGTTGGTTCTTCCTGAACCTTTTGTATACGAATAAACAGAATGTTGTGTTTATTGTATGACATTGTTCTTTGTGTGCCACGTTGTGACTTTCTCTTGTAAAGTGAAGACGGGAAGCTCCTGGAGCCGCACTGACACCTGAAGCGTGCCCCAGGATGTATTTCCCCGCAGCTGCATGTAGCTGTGCAGTCTGCTTTTTACCACCTGTTTAATGGTTGGAGCATCATTCATTTACCCACCCTTTATGGTTGTCTTTTATAATCTCATCATATTGCTTTAATCTGGGCACAGACATAAAAAGTGATGTATCGTACTTCCCTGTAGAATTCTGGTCTTGTGGCTTTGTCTTACGACTTAATTAAATTCATAGGGTGAGTCATTTTGTAGTTAAGGTATTTAAACATTAAATGTTCTTTCCCCAAATTGAAGTTACCATTGATTTTTCACTGAACAGTAGATTTCCTCTCTTAGGTTTTTGTGGGTCTGGGTAACCTGTCGGTGTCTTTGAGTCTGAGTAACTAAACTACCACTCGAAGAGATCTGAAATTAATGCTGGTCTTGGGTGACAGACCCATCAAAGGACAGCATTAGAAGAAATCTTAGATGATGAAGGAAAATTGGGAGAAGCATAAATGATTTGGGGTACACTGAAATGGATGATTATCGGGCACGATTTAGGGGCAGGACAAACAGAGGTTATACTGACAAAACCCAAACCCTAACTCTGGTCTTTACTTCCTAGAGGTCCCTGGGGCCTGTTGACACAGGAATAATGTCAAGTAGCGAGACACTGAGAAGAAAGAAAATGATGGTCATGGACTGGGGAGGGGGCAGTGTTACTGGGGGTGGTCTCCTTAAGTGACAGCATCCTAGGAGTGAGGGGGAGCCGTGTGAGGTCCTCAGAAGTGAATACGCTCGGTGTAGGCAGAGGACAGAAAGAGGGTGGCTGCAGCTGAGTGAAAGAATGCCAGGAGGAATATCAGGGGGTTAAGGCCTTTGTGTCTAGTAGACCTTGACAAGAAAAAATACGGATTTTAGTCTAATTGTAATGGGAAACCATTGAAAGGTTATATGCAAGGGAATGGTGATAATTCTCAAAGAAGGGGAAGGAGGCGTGGGCAGAGGGGAGGGAGATCAGACGAGCTACTCGCTACTCTAACGTGGGCAGGGGCAGAATGAAGCAGGGAGACAAGCTAGGAGGCTGGTGTAGTCACTCAGCTGAGAGCCAACAGTGGTTTGAACAAAAAAGCAACATTACGAAGGGCCTAAAATAGGCTGACTTGAAGAAACTGAGTGAATCTAAAAGTAGGCTAACAACAATATGAATGGGATAAGTCACAGAAAAAGAAATGCAGATGGCTTTTAAGCGTATCCTCACACATAAGAGAAATGAAAATACAACTACTGTAGCTTGTGTTGGGAGAAAATTCAGAAACTCGGCACTGCATTCTTTGGTGATACTGAGGAAAGTTCCATTCATATATTGCTGGTAAAAATGGGAAATTGGTCAACCCTTGAAGGGGAAGTTGGCACAGTCTCACTTAATCCAGAGATCCTACTAAAGGAATTTATTCTGAAGGTATAGGCTGCATATGTTGCATTATCTTCAGTAGCAAAATACTGGAAATAATTCAGATGTCCAGTAAGGGACTGGTAAACTAGCACATCCAGACACTGAAGAATTAGGGAGCTGTGAAGGAGCTCTCTCCACTGTTAATGACTTCATCTGCAGGGGATGTTAACCTGAAAAAAAATGGGGAGAAAATATACACCAATCTCCATGACAGAAGCAGGAGAAATGATATGTATTTGCTTATTAAAGAAGAAAAAGGAAGAACACTAGGAGAAATGCTTGCCCTTGGGTACTCTTATCCTCTTTCCTTTAGTGGGTGGCCTGACTCAATGACATGAGTTTGCACAAACAGAATCGTGTAGAACTGGGAAGCCTGGCGTGCTGCAGTCCATGGAGTTGCAAAGTCAGACACAACTTAGTGACTGAACAACAACAAAGCACTATCTATTTAAGATGTTATTTGGCTGAGGGTGATAAGTGGACATCAGTTTTCCTATGAAATGCTAAATGTTCACTTTTGGCTTTTGAGTTAATTTGTGAAAGCTGTGATGTGTCATTTATTATGCTTTATATAGTCTATCCCCTCATGGATTGCAGCCTTGTCATGGTGAAGGGGCTTGTGTAACTCAGTGAAGCTATAGTGTATGGATTGCTCTTGAATTTCATTTGATTCTTATCATGTTCTGAGTTAGGCAGTGTAGGGATTCTTCTCTGAGGTATAGAATTGTCCAAGGTTTTACTTATTTTTAAAACCTTGATAGATCAGGACTGTAAATTCCATGTACATGACATATAGGGATAAAATTTATTGATGTCATTTTGTGCTCTGCTTTGAAATACTACCTTTTTTCTCGCCCCTTTTAGAAAAATTGTTTATTTTTAGGGTATTAAAGTAATAAAACTTGAAGAGTTAAAACAGTAACATTGTATGATGTGAAATGAAATCACCATAGCTTGCAACCCAGAAAGGTTCCTAAAAGTCCAAGAAGCCCGAGCTAAGTACTCTTTGGAAATACATAAAGCCAGGTATACTTACCTGTATATCATCTCTTGGTCATCATCATTACGGCGTTTGATTGAGGATTAAGGTAAGGCAGGACTGAGAACCAAGTTAGAGGCAAGTTGAGAAGCAGTTTGGAAGCCAGGTTGGTCAGAAACTGGGGAAGCAGGTCAGTTGAGGGGGTTGCAGGAGCATGCTGTATGCCCTCCGGTGAGACAGCCCAGGTCAGCATCTGCTGGCAAGAACCGCTTGGCTAGGGTGTAAAGTGTGGACTCAGATGAAATCACCGGCTGACTGTAAGACATGAAATGTATTATTAGCCATAAAAGTAATATACTGTACTACTCGGGGTGATAGGGCAGTTCAGTAAATGGAGTAAACCTTTAAGTAAACTGGAGCCCAGAAGTTGGCCCAGAAAATGCTGACAGTCCTGTTTAGTTGCAATATATGAAGTGAAGAAGAACTAAAGAGCCTCTTGATGAAGGTGAAAGTGAAAGAGGAGAGTGAAAAAGTTGGCTTAAAGCTCAACATTCAGAAAACTAAGATCATTGCATACAGTCCCATCACTTCATGGCAAATAGATGTGGAAACAGTGGCTGACTTTATTTTTCTGGGCTCCAAAATCACTGCGGATGGTGATTGCAGCCATGAAATTAAAAGACGCTTGCTCCTTAGAAGAAAAGTTAGGACCAACCTAGACAGCATACTAAAAAGCAGAGATATTACTTTGCCAACAAAGGTCCATCTAGTCAAGGCCATGGTTTTTCAGTGGTCATGTATGAATGTGAGAGTTGGACTATACAGAAAGCTGAGCACCAAAGAATTGATGCTTTTGAACTGTGGTGTTGGAGAAGGCTCCTGAGAGTCCCTTGAACTGCAAGGAGATCCAACCAGTCCATCCTAAAGGAGATGAGTCCTGGGTGTTCATTGGAAGGACTGATGTTGAAGGTGAAACTCCAATACTCTGGCCACCTGATGCAGAGAGCTGACTCATTTGAAAAGACCCTGATGCTGGGAAAGATTGAGGGCAGGCAGAGAAGGGGACGACAGAGGATGAGATGGTTGGATGGAATCACCGGCACAATGGACGTGGGTTTGGGTGGACTCTGGGAGTTGGTGATGGACAGGGAGGCCTGGCATGCTGCGATTCATGGGGTTGCAAAGAGTCGGACTCGACTGAACTGAACTGAACTGAAGTCAGTATGTTGGCATTAGTCTCCTCCTGTCAGGTGATTTCTTGGTCACTACCCTCTCTCTGATATTTTGACAGGGAAAAATCATTTATTGACAGTTTGACAGCATAATTTTAACACTTTTAGGCTTCAGTAATGCATCTTGTTTGTCCTCAGTTGCCTTTATTTTCATATTTTTAACATCTGCAATTGAGATGAATCTCACGATTGATAGAATGTTAGGTTGGAGGAAAAGTAATGTTTAGTGACCTGGTATTTTACAGGTTTCCTCCTGGGAGTGTTTTATATTAAGACCCGAACTTAAATTTTATTTTTTAGTCATCTTTTTTCCACATAAGTCTATCATGCTGTCAAATAAGTTGCAATTTAAATTGGTAATATAAAAGTGATGGGTCTTAAAATATAACTTTTATGATAACCCCTAATCATAAGCTCAAGAATATTTCTCCTGGGTTAAAACATTCTTAAAGATTGCTAGAGAAGTAATTTTAGGAAGAATTCACATACAAAATGCACAGTAATTTCTCAAAATACCTCTAACATTACCGTGTGTGCTTGTGGGAGAGGGGATGAGGGGAAGTGTGGGTGGTAATGCTTTGCCTCAAGAGTTGACAGTCTTACCTTTGTGACAGTGATGAGTACGATAGGTTTTTTTCATCGTCTCCTTAGACTCTTGGCAAAACAGTTAATGGAGTGTGCAGAAATATTGTGTGTATGTGTGAGTTTACTGTCTAATGGCTTACCTGTCAAGTCTATTATAAAATAGTGATGTAGTTTTCACTGGCAAAAAGTGCAAGCTGTATAGAAAATTGTTATATAGGCTGTAAACAGAAGATTAATATTTTCTGAAAACCTCATGCAAATTGACAGCAGTAAGGCCCTGGTATGTTTAGTATGTATGAATGATAGGCAGCTCACCAAAGTGGAAATGATGCTGATAATTATGGGAAAGTAGTAAAAACTGTGTAATCGAAACAAATACAGATTAGATCTACAGTGCTGTTCCTTATTTATATTAGTAGGACTTCCCCCCCAGCCTGTCAACTGTACAGAGCAGGGGTCGGAACTAAAACTGTCATGATTGGTTGTATTTACATTAATGTGGCCCCACCTTCTTCAGGAAGCAGTTTAGCATGTACCTTGAGCCATGAAAATGATCTAACCTTTTGGCTTGGACATCCCACTTTTGAAGATCTTTGCTAAGGAAATAAAACCATTATTTATTTAAAAAGCTGTATAACAATAGATGAAAAGTTTCCTCATCAAAGAATAGAACGTTGTAAGTACCTAAACCCCAGCAATAGGAGATTGGCTAAGTCCAGCACAGGAATAACGCTTGATGGGCTGTTGTGTATTCATTAAACAGTAAATATGCAACAGTCAGATGGGTTGTTAGTAACAAGAAGACATAAATTATACACTAATTAGAGCTTTTTCTAATGTATAAGGAAAACAACTAAAAGTAAGGGTTGTAAGTCTGTGGGTTAATTTTTAAATAGGGTCATTTTGGCTCATGCAAATTTTTGTTCATGACATTTGTTAAAGGAATGAGCAAGTGACTTTTACCTTTCCCCACCTTCATGGTGATCATCAGTACTGCTGGTTAACCAGGTCTCTTTCAGTTGCAAGTTTGAGAAAATGTCTCAGAATAGCTTAAATTAAAAAATATATATATTGACTTTTATATAACTGGAGTTGAATGAGTAAATGAAGCAGTACTTGACCCAGGAGTTCAATGACCTCACAGCCTATCTCAGTTCTGCTGTCCTCTATTGATCTCTCCTGAAAAGCCTTTCCCCTCATGATGGCAAGAGGAGGGTCCAGCAGCCCCAGACTAGCTAAGGGTCCTAGGGCACCGCTCTGCCTTCTTCTGCTTCTTGGGAAGTTCCAGGAAAGCTGTGACCTATCAGTCAGTTCTGGGTCATGTGCCCACCCTTGAAACCTCTAGGGTAGGGTAGGGGGAGTGCCAGCTCTTTTCTGATCACTTGGGCAAGTTTACTGTTTTCCTGCATGTTGTCATTTCTTTTATCCCAGCCTTCTTGATTTCTGTATATAGATCCGTAGTAGCACATCATAGCATACCTGTAACACACCCTGGTTTGGCAGGGGGTGGGTGTGTGTGTGTGTGTGTGTGAAAGGTGTGTGTGTGTGTGTGTGTGTGTGTGTTAAAGCTTGCTTCTCTTTGATCCTGACACTTATTTTTCCTGGACTTCCATTGACTCTTGTTAAATTTTACCATTCCATAAACCCTGATGAAAAATATGGCTACTTTGCAAGCATTTCTGCTTATTTTTTAGATTCCAGTGTAGTCTGTTTACTTCCTGGTACAGGTAAGTAGTCATGAATCCTTTCAGAAGCCTTAGGTCGAAAGTCTGTGCCTGTCAACTTTGTGTATAGCTGAAATAATTTATTTTCCCAGTGTCCCACTTTTCAAATCTGTAGGGGGGAAAAAACTTTAAAATAATTTTATGGGTCTTTTACATAAAACTGTTGAGTAGCATATTTTCTCCAAAAACAGCTTAATAAACTCCAAATGCAGTGAAGGAATTTTCACGAAGAACAAAGCAGTCGGTTTAGCTATGTAAATTTCTAGTGCTGGCAGTAACAATGAAATTCCCATTAAACCAGGAAGTCCCAAATTACTGTTCATGCAAAATTCTTTCTTTGGGGATGAAAAGGATTCTAGGTAGATAACATTTGTGAAATGCTGGGTCAGACAGAATTCACTATGGGACTGGTGAGTTTTTATTTATTTATTTTTTCATTTATTTTTATTAGTTGGAGGCTAATTACTTTACAATAGTGTAGTAGGTTTTGCCATACGGGATGGGGAACACATGGTTAGTTTTTAATATATCAATGTATATATTCTTTTGATTCTCAGCGATAATGTGTAAATCACGTTGACCACCAAAGTCCCCTTTAAAAATAGGCCAATTATTACGTGGTTTGGGAAATACTGCCTTAACTGTTGCTCTTTAAAAATCTTGGTCCAGTTTCTTAAAAGATTGTTTAATTGGTTTGAGGTGAACTGCACTAAGTAACTGCCCATACGGCTTTTAGGTTTGTTTTAAACAACAATCTTACTGTCCAGCATGGCAGCTTGTGCTTGCTTGATATTTCTGCCTAAATAGAAGACTGTCCCACCTTGGTGCAAGGTGAGCTGCCAGCAGACCCAGCTTTCTTATGTAGGTATGGGCAAAATTTTTTTCAAGCAGCCCTTTGATGTGCTCCAGGAAGTACTCTTACTGAAGCCCTCTATTAATCATGCAGCATGAAAGGAAGAAGTGAGAGTTTAGCTTTGGAAATAGAGGGCAAAGTTAAAACTCACTATCCTGGAAGTGTTCCTGTGGATCAGAACATTGAACTCTTACGTAATCCTCTTAAATCTGCCATGATGAATAGCCCCTAGATAAACGGCAGCCAACTAAATGAGTTGGTTTGTTGAGTGTAGTTGGAATTAGCCATTAGATTGTCTGAAGAACGTTTGCCAAAGCAGCTCATTTGGTTATAGCATATTTGATTGATTGAGCTGGTATCTGATAGTAATTGACTACAGCATAACTTGCTTCTTGAGACTTCCTGAAATGTGCTAGTAATATCAGCTTAAAGAGAGGTGACTGAATTTTTAATCAATACGTAGGAGGGGAATCACATACATAATTCGCCTAGAAGTGGCATAGATTAGGTGCAAGTTAAAAAAAAAAAAGCCTAAGACATAGCTCTGGTTTTATTCCACATATATGGAGAATTTCTACAATTTTTCTGTTTCCCAATAGAATTTTTGTATTGTTGCCTTTACTACAGTTTCCTTCCTGTCATTACTAAACGCTCTTCTTAAGACTATTAAACTTGATTAAAATCAGCATGTAGCTGTTTTAAAAGTCATGTCTTTTTCTACTCAACTAAATTGTCACACCTTTTTCTCTTTTTCCTGTGCAGACTTAGCTTTGGAATCAAACCCTTCTGACCACCCAAGGGCAAGCACAATTTTCCTGAGCAAATCTCAAACGGACGGTAAGACAGTGTTTTCCCCCCCTGAGAAAAAGATTGAAAACTGTTTTTGTTTTGTGTATTATAGGAAGATACAGAAAAGCACTTAGAATGGTTTAAATATTTTTTTTCATATGTGATAATACTTTAATATGTGATGTTTTATTTTAATATGTGATGATACATTTTTCATTTAGGTGTCACTGTTTTAATGAGGAGAAACACTTAGACCATCTGTTTATACACTTTGCTATTTCTTTATCGACAGTCAGCTTGGCACATGATTTAGTTGTGGTCTGTTTTTCCATGCTGCTTTGTCCTTTTCCTTTCGCTCCAAGAGCACATGAGTTAAAGATGAATGATATGGTTTAGGTCACAGTTAGGTCTTCATAATCAGTTATGTATGGGAGTCGAGGCTTGTGATTTCGGCACCATTTTGCACAGTGCTCAACCGGGTGAACCTCTCTCACATCCAGATTCATGTGAATTTTTAAGTTCTTTTAAAAGTTCCTTCATCCTGATGTAGTGCTGGGTCAGGGTAATCAGACCAATGTGCCTGCCATATGGGATTTTCCAGAAGGTTATCCTCAGTGTGGGAAACCTTGTGTGAATCTCCAGTGTCCTGCTTGTTTTAAGATGAGAATCAGCAGTTTTTGCACTCCTGCTTGTCTTGCCTGCTTGTCTCCCTTAATATATGTTAAATCCTAGTTTATTTGCTAAAAAGCCATATATGATCAGGTTTTTCGGTTGTTCATGAGAGCAGGAATACCAGAAGTGAACGTTCTATAATATTTGAAGTAATGCAGCACAGTAAAAAATAGAGGGTTCTTTTCCTCTTTTATTTTCATTAGATTACTGGTTTTTATCAAAGGGTCTGTCTCAGGAACAGCCAGACGGAAGAGGGCCAGGCATGGGGGCAGGGCCCAGAGTGTACCACATGTTCTCCAACCTGGGAGCTCCTGGGGTTTCTAGTTTGCATGTTCTTAAAGTGTGTGTACTTTGCCTTGAGGCAATTATTTTTAGTTAGGATTACTGTATTTCTCAGTCTTTTCCAGACTCGTGAGCTGCTCACACTGTAGAGAGACGGTGGAGAGAGGAAAAGAAACACTGTCCCATGCCCCTGTCTCTCCTCAGTCTGAAGGACTTCGTGCTTGTGATGCCGTGGGAAAGCGTGTGGCCTGAGACCCTCTTTGAGCTTATATTCTTCCGGCCTTTGTTGGAGCAAAACAGTTCTGTGTGCTGTCGATGTATGTTCAGTGAGGTCAGCACGTATGTTAAAATTTATAGATTACTTTCCAGTGTGTAAAGAACCTGTATTTTTTAAGTTGGGTGTTTGAGTAGGTGACCAATAAGTGGTTCGGGATGCTTCCAGAGACCCGGGTGCTTGACCAGAAACTGGAACTTGGAGTTGTCATCTGTTAATCCTGGTGACTGAAGTACATGTAGAACTAGAAAATACTACATACTGTGCAGCTGGTAAATTTTTTGATTCGCTAAATATCTCACCTGGCCTAATTTGCTTAGTCCTTTTCTTTTGTAAATGGAGAGTCTTTGATTTGTACCTAATACAGAGTATCTGTTAGTATTAGTCAAATAGTAAAACTAAGTTTTTAGATATTATTTATAGGATTCATTTTGCTGGGTGGTTTAAATTATATATTTTGTTGGAAATTATTTTAAAAACCAGAATGAAATTTTAACTCATTGTGTATATTGGTACTCCATCAGATAATTAGTGACTTATTTTTCTATGGTAGTTTTATCAGAATTCATCAGTTAATTTTTTTTTATTCTTAGTGCAAGAAAAGAGGAAGAGCAGCCATTTAAACCATGTAAGTAAATAGTTGAAAAGTTAAGAAATCAATAGTTTGATTAATTAAAAGCATGTCTGCCATGATTCCTAAAAAGTATGATGGATCCAATACTGTTAGCATTAACCTCTTATTTATAAAATTTCTGAATCTCTAGTTCCTAGTTATCAAGTATATTCAGAAAGGTTTTTGACTTAGTAGTACCCTTTTTTTTTAAGGGTCCTGACATTTAAGTTAAATTTCAATAATATGGTTATAGCATGAAGATCTACCTTCAATTCTTTTGCCTTAAATTTTTCATCTTAGTTTTTAACCAAAGTAATAAAAGTGTAATAGGTAATTTAATTTTCAGCGCCGCCCATTGACGTCTTGGCACAACAGGTGAGAGCGTAACCTCCTCGTCCACCGGGATTTTATTTCCCTCCTTCTGGTCCCTTTACATGCATCAGTTTTTGTTAAATCGGAATCACTGTTTACTTTATTATGACTAAGCAAGTATTGTTCATTGCTGAGCCATATAGTTCTCTGTGCCACCTCCTTATACACCTTTCATTCTTTTTCTTCAATATTAATGAAATCTGAGCACTTCTACACTTCTCAGGATAATCCAGTTCTGCTTTTTCTAGCAAACATGATCTCACACAGCCCAACATAGTTGAGTAACTCCCTGGCCAGTCTCCCTGTTTTCACATTCTTCATTTTTTTTCTGTGGAATTAATTTCCTGACTATATTCACTTGCCTGTTTTCTAACAGCTACTTTTCCCCCCAAATGTTGTAACATTTGTCACATGCCTATCAAAAATATTTCCCATCCACAAAACCACATCTGTTCCATTTCTTCTTGGAGACACTCTTCGCCAACCTTTTGTCTTCCTACCCCCTACATACTAATGATTCCTGGACTGGCTCTGTGCCTGTTTTCCTGGGATATCTGTGTGAAGTCACCTGGGATCTCACATCACTGCTCTCTCGTGTTGGATCCCCTATGTCCTAGATTCGGTTTCCCTCTGTCTTGTTTTACTGGAGCACATTTTCCTGGAAAAAGGCACATGAGCAAAAATTTTATAAAGACCTAGCCTCTGTGAAACTCCTTCTGTTTGATAAAGTGTAGAATTCTAGGTGGAAACTAATTTTTGCAGTTTTAGAGACATTTCCCTCTTGCCTTCTCATTTACAGTGTTGCTCTTAAATCTGTTGAATTTGCTACATTGTATATTACCAAGTTAGTCTTTTCTCATTCCTTCCTCCTGTGGAACCTTGTAGTACCCTCTGTCTTTGTGGGGTTTTGAAATTTCATAACATGGTTTGGTATAGACCTTGTCACGCTATTGGGGCATTTAAACATGCAGAACATCTTTTCTTCTAGTGAATTTTTTTGTGTGCTGCTTTGGTATTTTCTATTTTTTTCTTTTGGATTCCTGTTAGATGTTGAAAATTTTAGAGCAATATTTCTGCCTAGATTTTTTTCCCCTTCTGTTTTCCATTTTGTCTTCTTGTCCTTCTTCATGGAGGTTTCCTTGACTCTGCTCTAATCCTTCTATTGAATATATTGTTTTGTCTACCTTATTTTTTAGAGTTCTCTTCCATCCTTTCATTCTTTTTTTCACTGATGCAATTTCTCATCTTTCTGTAGATGTTGAAGATTTTTTTTTAAGTTTTTATTTGCTCCTGGATTTTTATCATTCCCATCAGTTCCTTCTCCCTGCTTTGATCTGTGACTTCTTGGAGGTTTCCCTCAAACATGTGATGGTCCCTTGCTGTATGTTAAGATGTAATTGGAAGCACCACTTTGCTAACTGATAGACCTCACTGCACGGATTTGGCGACCACGTCTCTGAATTTTGAACCTGCCTTGGGTTCTGTAAGCCAGATTGGTTTTGTTGTTCCTGGCCCAGTCACTCTGTAGTTCCAAGGGTGTGCTTCCTCTGTTATGCCATGTCAGTTACTACTCCTTTATCTCATTTTTTCATCTTTCAAACATCAAAAATCATCTGCAGTTTATCCTGTCTTGGGTATAGCTTTTTTAAAAAAATACTTTTAATTCTAATGAGATGATATCTCTGAAAGAAGGTGGGAAAAGAAGTAGATTTGTGGTTGGTCCACTCAAAGTTGGATTTATACTCTGAATGTAAATTCTCAGTTTAAAAGTTTTAATTCAGTATAGTTAATGATGCTGATTCAGACAATACTTTCTATTATACCTGTAATTAGAATACTGCACATTTCTACTAAGGCCTTGATAAGAATCCTGTTCAGACTACTCATCCTGCCAAGTTGGCCATTAATGTGCAGTAATGTGGATGGAGTGGTTTACACTCAGGCACTTCTTGTTATTGTTGCTAAGTCAGACATGACTCTTCTGCAACCCCAGGGACTGTATCCCACCAGGCTCCCCTGTTCATGGACTTTCCAGGCAAGAATACTGGAGTGGGTTGCTATTTCCTTCTTCAGGGGATCTTCCTGATTGAGGGATCAAACCTGCGTCTCCTGCATTGGCAGGTGGATTCTTCACCCACTGAGCCACCAGGGAAGCCCCAGTCTAATGCATAGAATATTACAAAATTTTAAGTTAAAGTCTTAATAATTATTAAGAAACACATCTAAAGCTTGTGGAAAGGGGAAGAAAAAAGTGAATTTCAGCTTAATTTTTTTGATGGGTTAAACTCAGAGGCAGTAGGCAGGATGGGAAGATTCACTTGGGTGGAGGCAGAATTTCAACAGGTGCTTGACTTTTAATGATAAGTTTTGGGGGGGATTGTTACTTATTAGTCTTCCAGTATGATGATTTTCTAGTCTTTGCCATTAAACCTGAAGTCTACTAAATAAGCCTTTTCCCTTCTTGTAAAGATTGTAGAAGTCCATCTGTTCTGTCCTTAGCTCTGAATGAAGGTAGATACTCTTCTTCATTGAACATTAAACTATCAGTGAGTGGGTTCTGCTGTTTGATTTTTGTATTTGCATTTTATATCATTAATCTTTGTCAGTGTAGTTTATTGAGGTTTTGAGCCAGTGATGATAAGGCTTTAATCATAAAGGACAGTTACCTTAAATTTTAAAGTGAGATGAGGGGAAAGTAACCTGTTGGCAGCTAGTACATCCAGGCTTTGCTCAGAGGCTTTAATTCTGCCATCCTTTAGTGAATAGTAGATGCCAAAAGTTTGAATCGCTTTAGGAGTAGACCTGGAGAAGTGTTCACTATTTCTTTGGTAGGATCTAGCCAGTAGTCTGTAGGTTACTGATAGACCAAATGAGCACCCATAGTCTGTAGGGCTACGTCTGATTAAACTTCTTAAACGTTTCAGCACTAATATTTCCAAAGATAAACAGATATAATTCATAATAAAGAAAAAGTTTTAATAGAGAAAAACGGGATAAATGTTACCCAAAGCCAAAGCTCTACAAACTAGTCTATGTTTTGATGCATTTTCTTACTATTTTTATTCCCCTCATAGGAAGATTTTATAGTCAGAACTGACTTTTACTGTGTGTAATGTGTCATACTCTTAATAGTGGTGACCTTTTAAAAGATAACTTCATTTAGAATATAACTATTTGAATGAACAGTTTTCATGCTGTGTCTCTTTTGAGATTCTAAAATTACACATTAACCAGATGGCTTAAGGAATATATGAGTTTCAGTTGAAATCATTTCTAGCTTGAAGGAGAAATTCTTCCAAATAGTGGTACTTTTCAGGTATGTTATGTGTAGAACTTTTTGTTAATAAGGAGTAAGTGGCCTTGCCATAAAACACCTGAAACAAGCAAAACGGTGGCTTATACACCCATTTGGATAGTTCTTATTATTGGCTACTGGCAATGTTTATTTAAATGCTCTGTATTTTAAAAAAACATTGACTAGATTTTCTCCTTGTTTCACCTTTGATGCGTTTGTGGAGGACACGGATAGAGTGTGACAGCGTGGTGAAAACTACTTTATTTTAATAGAAGGAAGGAAGGCTCATCTGAATTAGTAAACAAAACCCAAGAAAACCAAGTGTTAAAACTGCTTGTGTTCTGTGGTATTAAAGAATGCTATTACTCAGAGCTACTGACAGTGACTGGGATTTGATTACTGGCCTTTACTTAAAGGAAGAGAATTGTCCTCACATAGTTCAGGCTGTTTTAGTATTTGACTATGGCTGTGTTTTGGGCTCTTCACAAATAAATGGATACTTCTAAAATGTTTTAAAGATAGCTCATTCTCTAGAGGGTCTGACAAAGCTCTTTGTCACCTACCCAGCACCACTGCAGATAGTTTGAATGTGTATCATTAGCATGATTTACCTTCCAGTTGTAATCGATCTTAAATAATTGGTCAAATGCTTCTTGATTCCTAATTTGTCCCAGATTCTGTTCTCAGCAGCTGGAGGAGGAGCAGTAAGAATCTGTCACCTGGAGGAGCTTGCTTGCTTACTTAGGAGGGGGACACCAGGCAAGCAGTTGAGACCATGTAACAGGTGGTGAAACAGAGGTGTAAGTGTGCAGAAAGGTAGAAGTTTGGTGGTGTGGCTGCTGGCTGAGGTTTGCTGGAGGTCGATGGGGTCAAGCTTGCTGGGACAAGGAGGAGGAAGAAGCCACTGCAGGCAGAGAGCAGCATGTGCAAGGCAGCAGAGTGCCATGATGAGTGGCAGATAACATGTAGAGTAGAATTAATAAAACTGTGAGATGAGTGGAAAGTATTCTCTGAGGCTCTCCCTTGTGTAATATAATGGCAGTCTTACTTAACCGTGAAATTCTCAGAGCTGCTTTGTCTGTTTCTTGGCTGTGAGAGAATCTTACGGCCATACCCTTTCATCCTCCAGATAAGGAAACTGAGGCTCAAAGAGATCTATGGCCTTCAGGTCACTAGTGATTGAGCAGCCCTGGCATGCAGCCTCTGATTCAAAGACGCTTGGTTCCTCAAACTGTCTCCCAA
This sequence comes from Cervus elaphus, assembly GCF_910594005.1. Classification (NCBI taxonomy): domain Eukaryota; kingdom Metazoa; phylum Chordata; class Mammalia; order Artiodactyla; family Cervidae; genus Cervus; species Cervus elaphus. Next base: position 2,789,012 of record NC_057845.1, on the reverse strand, counting down.
ACTAATACATTTATGATTGGCGTTCATTGAGTGCAATGAAATGCTCTCACATCGATATTATATAAAGCATTGCATTTTATTGTAGTAAATGAATAGAAATAGAAATCTCCGCTGCATTTCATTGCTTAAGGAAGAAACACTGAAGTCTTACTAAAAGCTTTCTCATTACTATAAAGGCAATTTATAACAGGTGCTTTCCAGGTGCATTTGTGGGTCCTTTTTCAAGAGCAGCAGTTTATACCACATTTCTCAGATCTTGCCTGTGGAAGTGAGAGTACAGAGGTTTTCCATGGAGCTGCCCGTGATGCAACACTCAGCAGTTCATGGAGTATAAGGAAAATCTTAATGCTTTATCGTTTGACATTTTAACCAAGGAAAAAACACACTTTTATAGGTTTAACTTACTGTGACATTTTCTTCTATCTCCCTTCCCCTTCAGGTATCTCCAGGGCAACTTACTAAAAAGTGTAGCTCATGCCCAGCCATATTTCTAGATGACAGCACAGTCAGCCAGCCTACTCTTAGAACCACAATAAAATGGTGAGTACAACTAGGTTGCCAAGGCTGAGTGGCAGACCCCCTTCATGCTGAAAGCATCCTCGCCATACATAATTTCATTCATTTGGTTTGTCCTTTTCAGTGATCAGGTTAAGAAACTGGTGTCAACTCTATGTTGGTTTCAAGGACCTCTCAATATGAGTCTTCAGGTTCCATGTTAATCATAGAGTACATGATAGAAGGGAAAGTCAGTTAGCAAGTGAGAAATCCCAGGAAAAATGTAAACCTGATTTGATTCATTTCTATTGTTAAGACAATGTTGAACATAATGAGAAACAGAGGTACCTGTGTATTGTATGTTTCTAGAAAAAAATTATTTCTGTATGAGTTGGGAGAGTCCTGCAACTATGTATACTAGTTTGGAAGCTACCATTAGAAGAAGGAACAGCTTGTCCCCTACTGGCACCGAAGTGAATCTGCAGTTAAATTTAACTGGACTTGGTCAGATTCATCCCACCGTGCATTTTTTTCCTGCAATATTTCTGTAGGAAATTTTACTTCTCCTTCCTCTCCCCCAAAGAGGGGGAAAATATATCAAAAGCGTTTTAAGGGGCGTACTCTCAAACTTAATTTCTCCATAGATGAAATTTGTTCAACTGAGATTTTAACTTAATAGACACATTTAATTTTTGTTTTTGTTTTTTTAAAATTTTTGTTTATATATGGGTATCTCTAACACTGTATCAATCAAAGCAGAGAGGAAAAAAAGAGATGAAGTTTCAGAAACAAGGCTGTGGCCAGGCTTATATTTAAGAAGACACGAACAGTGTTACGATGACGAAAACTATTCCTCAACTTCTGGAAGCCCCTCATAGTCCACAATTGGAGATGCACAGTTCAAAACGCCCTAATCATGGGAATGTTCAAGTTTATTTAAGAGAGAGAATTAAAAACCAAACAGGATGCAGACCTTCCTACCTCCCTTGGGGTTGTCCATGGAACATTAACTAATGTCTTCTTAGCATATGAATGTTGACTTTCCAGGACAGTTTGGGAAATGCTACTTGAAAATATTAGTATCCTTATCATTAATTTTACTTTCCTGTCTTAAAAATATAATTAGCTTATAAATTTAATTTAATTTTTAATGTGCAAGGCTTTTTATTTTTTAGCTTATTTAAATGATCTAACTTTAATTAAAAACAACCAGTTCACAATCATAATAATGTAACTTTCTTATAATATTAGTTTCGGTCAAATCGTATTTCAGCAAAAGCTGAGCCCCATTGCTCTTTAAAGTCCTGAGCTTTGGCACTTCTCTCGTAATCACTGACTGTTTTTATTCAGCCAAGACTCTAAATCTGTGGGTTAAAAACTACTCTCACTGTGGCTAGACTCAAGCTTCTTTTGAATTCAAAAGAGCCTGATGTTCCAGTATATAATTCAGAAGTAGTTTTAAAGATTAACCTTGCTCAGACAAGTAGGTTTCATGCTTTTTATTCTCAACCTAGTCTTAGTGTTTGGAAATACAGTAAATTTTTTTCTCATTAAGTTTTGAAAATGACCATTCGCATTCATTATTGATGAAATAAAGGTTTACTGAGAAAATTAATAGGGCAAATTGGCTTTTAGGAATGATTTTGAAAAATACGATGGGATTAGTTTTCATTTGGGGTAGGTGAGCCTTATTAGAATCACTTATGCAGCTTTTTCAAGATGTATGTCTCTGAACACATACATGAAGTCCACCTTTCCTCCCTGCCCTCAAGACACAGTCTGTGGGTCTATCTGCCTCTCTGTCCCTGTGTCTCTCTCTCTCACACACACTCCCCTTTTGACAAGCTGAGGAATGATGTGTGAGGCATGATTTCATAGACAAAAGCATCCTGAGAGATTCTGATCTTAACCCTGCCTCATTCATTCCTAGACTTGGCTGCACGTTGCAGTCACCTGGGGAGCTTTAAATACAATCCTGTTGCCCAGGTCGTCCCTAATGCAGTTACATCAGAACATTTTGAAGCAGAAGCCAGGCAGTGTTTAAAGCGTCCCGGGTAATCCAGTGTGCAGCTGACCTTGGGAACCACTCTCTGCTTTGAGGGTAGGAGAAAGAGAACTACTTCTGATAATTGGTGGGACCTTGAGTAAGTCAGTTTTAAGCCTTGATTCTCTTATTTGTAAAATGGGTTAAGTATCATATTAGGTTCAGTTGCCCTTTTTATCAGGTAACTTTTAATTCTGTGACTTTAAAATCAATTTGAAGAAACTTGGAAGCACTGTAGAAGTATCCATCTTTGATGCTAACAGTGTTACAGGCCTTTCTGCAAATGCTAAGATTCTATAGAGGAGTTACAAAATTCAGATTTGCCTTCTCTCTATTATTTTGAGTTTCATTTTAGATACTGAGAACAAAGGGAAGCAAATAACTTAAGCAGAGAACCCCTTAATTGCCTAATACACAGCATCTGTGAATAACTTAGGGCTATAGTAATGTAAAAACTAACTGAGGACTTGTACCTGTTGGTTAGTTAATACTTTATTTAAAATAATGTGGAAATACCTGTCATTAATAGTGTACTGTGCTGTATTGTGCTGCCTTATTAGCAGTGCTTATTTCAGGATAACTAGGCCTATCACCAAATTTGTGACTATAAAATTTTGCTATTAAATTTTCTAATACTTATGTGTGAAAGTCATTTTAAATCCATTTTATTTGATATGGAGCACTTGTATTACTTACTTTTAGAGAAATAATGGAAAATAGATGTGTTGGGGGAATACCGGTACTTTTAGAGAAATAATGGAAAATAGATGTGTTAGGGGGAATACCGAACGGAATCAACTGAAATGCAGTGCCTAACAAAAAGCCACACACACAAAATCTGTATGGCTGAAATTTAACCATGTGGATAGATGATGTAACTTGTATGGGATGAAAGATTCTGTGCATAGAAGGACAAATGACCGGGGAAATATATAATAATTTATATATTATAATAATCAACCCAAACATGTCTTCTAAGAGCACATCTATATTTTGGGTCTCCTAATTTTGCTAAAAGCCAAAGAACCTAAAACATGGGGGATACCACCTATGGGTACTGCTCTGAATTAGGGGATGTGGGGGCCACCGGGCATCTGGATGGTCTTACCTCTCTGCCAACCCTTTAAAATGTCTTCAGGCCTAATGTGATAAAATCCAATTATTACAATATTATTTTTTCCTCCACAGTGAGATCTTAGAAATATATTACCACATAAAGAACAGGTGAGCTCTTTTAAAACCTGTCTTGTTATTCCAGCTAATTAATTTACACAGTATCAAGTTTAGTGTTAATAACAATGGACAGTATTAGAGTAAGCTTTTACTGTTAGAGTGCTTTCATTACAGTATTGAAGTGAATCATTTATTTTCATTTTGGGACTCTTAATTCTTTAAGTTTTATGTGGTTTACATGGATATTTACTGTATTAGAAATTGAAATTTAAAATTAAAAAAATTAAATCCACTGTATGTGAAAACAGGCTTTCCTTAGCACTGCTGAAGTTCTGAGCTGGCTGAGGCTTTGGTGTGGGGTGCCACCCTGTGTGTCGCAGAGTATTTAGCAGCACCCTGGCCTGTGCTCTGTAGGTGCAAGTAAGGTGTTCTGCTTCTCTCCACATTAGGACAGGAAAACTGTCTCCTGAGGGATGAGATCACCATCTGACTGGGGACCCCAGTGTTGAACATAAGTCATTTTTTTAATGAAAAATAACCATTTTCCACAACAAAATAGTGGAGAGGATAGTATCTCATTAATAGGAGACAGTTGATTCTCTTGTCAACATTGTCTTCAGTCATTTGCTTTGAATAAGCAATATGAAGATCCAGCTACATGCAGACATATAGTTGGGAAAAGGTGAATTTTTAAAGCCTTGAGATAATTGGACATATTCTTTGATACTGTCCCCAAAATCCACGTGTGCCAGTTTATTAAATTAGTTAAGATGGAGTTCCAAGTCATTATCAGTGAACTTGAGGTAGATACTATGTTAAATTAATGCCCATTGATCTGTCATGCATACTGAGTGGATCTTTTTATCTGTACATGATTTTATAATATTATACATTGTCATTTGCAAAGTGTTGGTTCACATGTCTTCAGACAGTGTCAAAAACTCACTCGAGGGGCGGAGCAGTCGCGGGGTGGGGGCGGGGCATTGTGAGTCACGTGCCTGCTCTCTGAGGCGGGCGCGGGGAGGAAACTCTGTGTGTGATTGGTCCGTCGTAACCAGGAGACCGAAGGACGCGTTCCGGTTGGCAAGGGCCAGCCAGTCGGGAGGCGGCGGCGGAAGGAGGAGGAGCTCCGACCGCGCTCTCTCCCGGCAGTGGCTGTTCGTCTCAGCGCTTGTCGGGTCCCCACCCTTTTTTAAATAAGCCGGGCTGGTCGCCGCCTTCACAGACTAGTTGAGTCCGGGGAGGCGGCGGCGGTGAGACAGCGGGGGTGCGGCCGGGCCCGGAGCCCTGCCCCGGGCCCGGCGGCGTGGCGGACAGGAGAGAGGCAGGCGAGGCCGCGTCTACATGTGCGGCGCAGCCCCGGCATAGCCCGGGTCTGCCGGTGCCCGCCGCTCCATTGTTGGGGGAGGGGGCGGTCTCTGAGCTTGGCGGAGTCCGGGGCCGAGCGGAGGCGACGGCGGCGAGGAGCGGAGGCGCCCCATGGGGAACACGCTGACTTGTTGCGTGTCCCCCAATGCCAGCCCCAAGTTGGGCCGGCGCGCGGGGTCGGCGGAGCCAGACTCCGAGTCTGAGGTCTACGAGGCGGTGGCCGTAGCACCGGCGCCGGCTGCCGTGGAACCCACCGAGTTGGATTTCCGAGCGGGTGAAGGCCACCACCTGCAGCACATCACGACCGGGAGATGCCCGAAGGTAAGGAAGCGGCCGGCGCGCCTCGCCCCTCGCGGGGCCGGCCCCGTCTGCTCTCGGGCTTACCTCTGGCCTCCGCCGACCCCCAGGTCCCCCGGGAGGAAGCCGCTGCCTAGGGCTCCTTCCTGCCTGGAGTTGGCTCTCTCGGGGCTGGGCACCAAGGACGGAGGCTGGCCCTGCCTGGCGTCCCCACCCCTTATTCTTTCTCCGTCGCGTCCGGCCAGTCTTTCTCCCTCTTCTCTACCCGAACGCCCAATTCTTCCCCATTCCCTTTTCGCAACCCGACCCAAGACCCTCAAGTCTGTGGCTCCTGTTCGTGATTCTATTTAACATCTCGTGGGACTTTGTAAAGACTTTCTGATGTATTCTCTCTTTTCTCAATGAAAACTTAAATCCTCCCAACTCCGGCGATATCCATCCCATCTTCCTATCCTTACCTATTCAGATGGTACCTAAGAGAAGGAACGAGGTAAGGATCTAGATACACTTCCACTCGTTAGGATAGTTGATACTGGGGACAATTAAGACAGATTTTAGGGTTTGTTATTTAAAATCAAAACTGCTATCGACAGAGTTAGTGTGGCGTTAAGTAATATTCTGTCTAGAGTTGTCCTGATTGAAGCGACCTTATTCTAACTATAATCTGAAAACGATAAGAAAGAAAAAGGTTAGAGGGGGTCTTAAAATAACTGAACGGTGTGAAACGTTACTGCAACGGCTGCAGGGAAGAGTTTTGTTGTTGTTGTTGTTGTTTTTACCCAAAGACGATCCCACGGAGCTCTGATTAAGATTCCCACTTTGACACAAAAATGCCTTCAGCTCCCCAGCTTTAACCAACTTCACTTGCATGTTGCCTCTTCTAAGGGAGGATTGGGGGTGGTTCCTGAGACTGTTGGTCAAAAGTTTCAAAGGAGAAAAGAGAAATTCAGACTGTAATTTGTAATACAAAGATTTGGCAGTTGAGATGGCAGATCCTGCAGGAAAGTTGTCTCCATGGCTACCTCTCCTTCCAACCCCCTCCTGCCCGTGGAATCCTATTCAACTTTTATAACGTTCAGGGAAAATTCTGAAGACGAAGTGGCTGGGGGTGGGGGTGGGTTGTCATGGAGAAGAGGAGAGAGAGGAGAGGAAATGTTTGATTTTTTTTTTTCCTCTAGAATTTTGAGACTGGACGGCTCTAGGTTCTAAAAAAAAAAGATTCTGGATAACACTGTGGCTCATTAATCAAGACTGTGTTCTTTAAAGTAGAAAACATTGTGCTGTGAAGATGTTAAAGCCCCACTGGCCCACTTGTTTCATTTAAATGCCAGAGAGTATTTCTTTATTTCTTTATTTCATAGAGGAAATGTCTTATAGCTCTTCTATTTAAATTTTATTTGGGTTTACTTAATTTCTTTCAAAGTTAGAATAGGTAAGCCTGTGAACTCACCCATATGATGGACATGGCTTTGTAAGTGGAAAGTACTCCCTTTTCAGAATACTCAGATACTGTGAAAGAACAAATTAATGTAAATTAATTGTAGCTTTAAAAACAAAGCTTGTGCATACCTTCGAAAACTGCTCAGCTTGTTGCTATAAGGTAAGCCTCTAAGTGATTTTAAAAAACAGTAGTAGGCTAGTGTAGGGAGACCAAAATTGGACTTCTGTATGATTCTTTTACGATTTACAACGTATTTTCGGGTGTATTTCACCTGACCCTTCCATCTATAAATAAGGCCTGTGAATATTCTCCCTGTGATGCCAATGAAGAAGCCAAGACTTAGAGCTCTGAAATAACTGTGTAACATAGCTACTGAACAGAAGAGACTGACTTGAGAATGGTAGATACACCAAATTCAGTTGTTGGGTGCTTAAAAAAAAGTTTGGAATGCACTTTTTGTTTTATAATTTATCCATAAGATAGGCCTAACTCAACTTCAGTTTGGTTATTTCCATTTGAGTTTATTGTTCACAACTCAGAAGCAACACATACCTCTCCATTCTGTGTCTGTACATTTCTTACAATGGATAGGAATAAAAGAAGTCGTGAAATAGCCTCAATTTACCAGTCAGGTAAACATGTTGGTATATTTTAAAGAGTTTGTTCTGCTGACTCGAATTGAAGCCGAGAATGCCCTGGACAGAGGGACATTAGGAGAAACCGGTAAGCGGGCAGGTAAGGTACGAAGCATTTAGTGAGGGGGAGTGCTGAGTCGGGAACTAGAAAAAGAGAGTTCATGAGCACAGAATTTACCTTTTTATGTTTGACATGATTGTTAAAATTTTACTTAAATTTGTCTCTCTTTTTTGGCATTCAATAAAGTGATGAGAGAAACCTCAATTTCAGCATTTGCCTATTATTAAGTTTCCATAGATACGAGGTCAGAACACGAATGTAAAGTGCAAGCACATTGGAAGTTTGCTCTTAATGTTTTTATTTCAGACAATTTTATATCAGTTTCCCTGGAAACTGAGAAATACCTGCATTGATATAAAACATTTTGGCTTTTCAAAACCAAACATAAATGATGCTGTGTGTTTTTCTTCAGAAACCTTTGAGAAGAACATGATTTCTTCAAGCTGTTTCAGTTAACTCCTAAGAACCTAGTATAAATATCAGATAGACTCAAAAGAATTTTGTTGCTATCTTGCCTTTAACAGTGTATCTAATGTAACTGATGTTAGTGTCAATAATAGAAAATAAGATGCTAAGGTCCTATTATCTGATTTTATTATTATGCATCAGCTTTTCAAACAGCCTTTATATTCTCCTCTTGGGAACTTTGCTCATTCTCTGGTGCAAGCTGCTCTCTCAAGTGATTCCTTCCTTCCATCCTCCAAGGAGTGGGTAGGGAAGGAATTGACAACGTAATGGGGGAAAACCTCTGAGCAACAGGTTTTTCCTCCTTTCAGTAGCTATTATAAACACTTTTTTTTTTTTTTTTACTTTTTTGATACCAGTAAACATTTGAGGTAAAAGATTTGCAAAATACTAAAGAGTCATTCACTCATACTCAGAATATCCAGAATTTTCATTAATATTTTGGTGTTGGTTCTTCCTGAACCTTTTGTATATGAATAAACAGAATGTTGTGTTTATTGTATGAGATTGTTCTTTGTGTGCCACGTTGTGACTTTCTCTTGTAAAGTGAAGACGGGAAGCTCCTGGAACCGCGCTGACACCTGAAGCGTGCCCCAGGATGTATTTCCCCGCAGCTGCATGTAGCTGTGCAGTCTGCTTTTTACCACCTGTTTAATGGTTGGAGCATCATTCATTTACCCACCCTTTATGGTTGTCTTTTATAATCTCATCATATTGCTTTAATCTGGGCACAGACATAAAAAGTGATGTATCGTACTTCCCTGTAGAATTCTGGTCTTGTGGCTTTGTCTTATGACTTAATTAAATTCATAGGGTGAGTCATTTTGTAGTTAAGGTATTTAAACATTAAATGTTCTTTCCCCAAATTGAAGTTACCATTGATTTTTCACTGAACAGTAGATTTCCTCTCTTAGGTTTTTGTGGGTCTGGGTAACCTGTCGGTGTCTTTGAGTCTGAGTAACTAAACTACTGCTCGAAGAGATCTGAAATTAATGCTGGTCTTGGGTGACAGACCCATCAAAGGACAGCATTAGAAGAAATCTTAGATGATGAAGGAAAATTGGGAGAAGCATAAATGATTTGGGGTACACTGAAATGGATGATTATCGGGCACGATTTAGGGGCAGGACAAACAGAGGTTATACTGACAAAACCCAAACCCTAACTCTGGTCTTTACTTCCTAGAGGTACCTGGGGCCTGTTGACACAGGAATAATGTCAAGTAGCGAGACACTGAGAAGAAAGAAAAGGATGGTCATGGACTGGGGAGTGGGCAGTGTTACTGCGGGTGGTCACCTTAAGTGACAGCATCCTAGGAGTGAGGGGGAGCCGTGTGAGGTCCTCAGAAGGAAATATGCTCGGTGTAGGCAGAGGACAGAAAGAGGGTGGCTGCAGCTGAGTGAAAGAATGCCAGGAGGAATATCAGGGGGTTAAGGCCTTGTGTCTAGTAGACCTTGACAAGAAAAAATACGGATTTTAGTCTAATTGTAATGGGAAACCATTGAAAGGTTATATGCAAGGGAATGGTGATAATTCTCAAAGAAGGGGAAGGAGACGTGGGGAGAGGGGAGGGAGATCAGAGGAGCTACTCTCACGTGGGCAGGGGCAGAATGAAGCAGGGAGACAAGCTAGGAGGCTGGTGTAGTCACTCAGCTGAGAGCCAGCGGTGGTTTGAACAAAAAAGCAACATTACGAAGGGCCTAAAATAGGCTGACTTGAAGAAACTGAGCGAATCTAAAAGTAGGCTAACAACAATATGAATGGGATAAGTCACAGAAAAAGAAATGCAGATGGCTTTTAAGCGTATCCTCACACATAAGAGAAATGAAAATACAGCTACTGTAGCTTGTGTTGGGAGAAAATTCAGAAACTCGGCACTGCATTCTTTGGTGATACTGAGGAAAGTTCCATTCATATATTGCTGGTAAAAATGGGAAATTGGTCAACCCTTGAAGGGGAAGTTGGCACAGTCTCACTTAATCCAGAGATCCTACTAAAGGAATTTATTCTGAAGGTATAGGCTGCATATGTTACATTATCTTCAGTAGCAAAATACTGGAAATAATTCAGATGTCCAGTAAGGGACTGGTAAACTAGCACATCCAGACACTGAAGAATTAGGGAGCTGTGAAGGAGCTCTCTCCACTGTTAATGACTTCATCTGCAGGGGATGTTAACCTAAAAAAAAATGGGGAGAAAATATACACTAATCTCCATGACAGAAGCAGGAGAAATGATATGTATTTGCTTATTAAAGAAGAAAAAGGAAGAACACTAGGAGAAATGCTTGCCCTTGGGTACTCTTATCCTCTTTCCTTTAGTGGGTGGCCTGACTCAATGACATGAGTTTGCACAAACAGAATCGTGTAGAACTGGGAAGCCTGGCGTGCTGCAGTCCATGGAGTTGCAAAGTCAGACACAACTTAGTGACTGAACAACAACAAAGCACTATCTATTTAAGATGTTATTTGGCTGAGGGTGATAAGTGGACATCAATTTTCCTATGAAATGCTAAATGTTCACTTTTGGCTTTTGAGTTAATTTGTGAAAGCTGTGATGTGTCATTTATTATGCTTTATATAGTCTATCCCCTCATGGATTGCAGCCTTGTCATGGTGAAGGGGCTTGTGTAACTCAGTGAAGCTATAGTGTATGGATTGCTCTTGAATTTCATTTGATTCTTATCATGTTCTGAGTTAGGCAGTGTAGGGATTCTTCTCTGAGGTATAGAATTGTCCAAGGTTTTACTTATTTTTAAAACCTTGATAGATCAGGACTGTAAATTCCATATACATGACATATAGGGATAAAATTTATTGATGTCATTTTGTGCTCTGCTTTGAAATACTACCTTTTTTCTCGCCCCTTTTAGAAAAATTGTTTATTTTTAGGGTATTAAAGTAATAAAACTTGAAGAGTTAAAACAGTAACATTGTATGATGTGAAATGAAATCACCATAGCTTGCAACCCAGAAAGGTTCTTAAAAGTCCAAGAAGCCCGAGCTAAGTACTCTTTAGAAATACATAAAGTCAGGTATACTTACCTGTATATCATCTCTTGGTCATCATCATTACAGCATTTGATTGAGGATTAAGGTAAGGCAGGACTGAGAACCAAGTTAGAGGCAAGTTGAGAAGCAGTTTGGAAGCCAGGTTGGTCAGAAACTGGGGAAGCAGGTCAGTTGAGGGGGTTGCAGGAGCATGGTGTGTGCCCTCCGGTGAGACAGCCCAGGTCAGCATCTGCTGGCAAGAACCGCTTGGCTAGGGTGTAAAGTGTGGACTCAGATGAAATCACCGGCTGACTGTAAGACATGAAATGTGTTATTAGCCGTAAAACTAATATACTGTACTACTCGGGGTGATAGGGCAGTTCAGTAAATGGAGTAAACCTTTAAGTAAACTGGAGCCCAGAAGTTGGCCCAGAAAGTGCTGACAGTCCTGTTTAATTGCAATATATGAAGTGAAGAAGAACTAAAGAGCCTCTTGATGAAGGTGAAAGTGAAAGAGGAGAGTGAAAAAGTTGGCTTAAAGCTCAACATTCAGAAAACTAAGATCATTGCATACAGTCCCATCACTTCATGGCAAATAGATGTGGAAACAGTGGCTGACTTTATTTTTCTGGGCTCCAAAATCACTGCGGATGGTGATTGCAGCCATGAAATTAAAAGACGCTTGCTCCTTAGAAGAAACCTAGACAACATAGACAACCTAGACAGCATACTAAAAAGCAGAGATATTACTTTGCCAACAAAGGTCCATCTAGTCAAGGCCATGTTTTTTCAGTGGTCATGTATGAATGTGAGAGTTGGACTATACAGAAAGCTGAGCACCAAAGAATTGATGCTTTTGAACTGTGGTGTTGGAGAAGCCTCCTGAGAGTCCCTTGAACTGCAAGGAGATCCAGCCAGTCCTTCCTAAAGGAGATGAGTCCTGGGTGTTCATTGGAAGGACTGATGTTGAAGGTGAAACTCCAATACTCTGGCCACCTGATACAGAGAGCTGACTCATTTGAAAAGACCCTGATGCTGGGAAAGATTGAGGGCAGGCAGAGAAGGGGACGACAGAGGATGAGATGGTTGGATGGAATCACCGGCACAATGGACATGGGTTTGGGTGGACTCCGGGAGTTGGTGATGGACAGGGAGGCCTGGCATGCTGCGATTCATGGGGTCGCAAAGAGTCAGACTTGACTGAACTGAACTGAACTGAAGTCAGTATGTTGGCATTAGTCTCCTCCTGTCAGATGATTTCTTGGTCACTACCCTCTCTCTGATATTTTGACAGGGAAAAATCATTTATTGACAGTTTGACAGCATAATTTTAACACTTTTAGGCTTCAGTAATGCATCTTGTTTGTCCTAAGTTGCCTTTATTTTCATATTTTTAACATCTGCAATTGAGATGGATCTCATGATTGATAGAATGTTAGGTTGGAGGAAAAGTAATGTTCAGTGACCTGGTATTTTACAGGTTTCCTCCTGGGAGTGTTTATATTAAGACCCAAACTTAAATTTTTTTAGTCATCCTTTTTCCACATAAGTCTATCATGCTGTCAAATAAGTTGCAATTTAAATTGGTAATATAAAAGTGATGGGTCTTAAAATATAACTTTAATGATAACCCCTAATCATAAGCTCAAGAATATTTCTCCTAGGTTAAAACATTCTTAAAGATTGCTAGAGAAGTAATTTTAGGAAGAATTCACATATAAAATGCACAGTAATTACTCAAAATACCTCTAACATTACTGTGTGTGCTTGTGGGAGAGGGGATGAGGGGAAGTGTGGGTGGTAATGCTTTGCTTCAGAGTTGACAGTCTTACCTTTGTTATAGTGAAGAGTACGGTAGATTTTTTTCATCGTCTCCTTAGACTCTTGGCGAAACAGTTAATGGAGTGTGCAGAAATATTGTGTGTATGTATGAGTTTACTGTCTAATGGCTTACCTGTCAAGTCTATTATAAAATAGTGATGTAGTTTTCACTGGCAAAAAGTGCAAGTTGTATAGAAAATTGTTATATAGGCTGTAAACAGAAGATTAATATTTTCTGAAAACCTCATGCAAATTGACAGCAGTAAGGCCCTGGTATGTTTAGTATGTATGAATGATAGGCAGCTCACCAAAGTGGAAATGATGCTGATAATTATGGGAGTAGTAAAATCTGTGTAATCGAAAGAAATACAGATTAGATCTACAGTGCTGTTCCTTATTTATATTAGTACGACTTGCCCCCCGCCTGTCAACTGTACAGAGCAGGGGTTGGAACTAAAACTGTCATGATTGGTAATATTATACATTAATGTGGCCCCACCTTCTTCAGGAAGCAGTTTAGCACTGTACCTTGAGCCATGAAAATGATCTAACCTTTTGGCTTAGACATCCCACTTTTGAAGATCTTTGCTAAGGAGATAAAACCATTATTTATTTAAAAAGCTGTATAACAATAGATGAAAAGTTTCCTCATCAAAGAATAGAACGTTGTAAGTACCTAAACCCCAGCAATAGGGGATTGGCTAAGTCCAGCACAGGAATAACGCTTGATGGGCTGTTGTGTATTCATTAAACAGTAAATATGCAACAGTCAGATGTAGAAGGGTTGTTAGTAACAAGAAGACATAAATTATACACTAATTAGAGCTTTTTCTAATGTATAAGGAAAACAACTAAAAGTAAGGGTTGTAAGTCTGTGGGTTAATTTTTAAATAGGGTCATTTTGGCTCATGCAAATTTTTGTTCATGACATTTGTTAAAGGAATGAGCAAGTGACTTTTACCTTTCCCCACCTTCATTGTGATCATCAGTACTGCTGGTTAACCAGGTCTCTTTCAGTTGCAAGTTTGAGAAAATGTCTCAGAATAGCTTAAATTAAAAAATATATATATTGACTTTTATATAACTGGAGTTGAATGAGTAAATGAAGCAGTACTTGACCCAGGAGTTCAATGACCTCACAGCCTATCTCAGTTCTGCTGTCCTCTATTGATCTCTCCTGAAAAGCCTTTCCCCTCATGATGGCAAGAGGAGGGTCCAGCAGCCCCAGACTAGCTAAGGGTCCTAGGGCACCGCTCTGCCTTCTTCTGCTTCTTGGGAAGTTCCAGGAAAGCTGTGATCTGTCAGTCAGTTCTGGGTCATGTGCCCACCCTTGAAACCTCTAGGGTAGGGTAGGGGGAGTGCCAGCTCTTTTCTGATCACTTGGGCAAGTTTACTTTTTTCCTGCATGTTGTCATTTCTTTTATCCCAGCCTTCTTGCTTTCTGTATATAGATCCGTAGTAGCACATCATAGCATACCTGTAACACACCCTGGTTTGTTGTGTGTGTGTGTGTGTGTGTGTGTGTGTTAAAGCTTGCTTCTCTTTGATCTCGACACTTATTTTTCCTGGACTTCCATTGACTCTTGTTAAATTTTACCATTCCATATGGCTACTTTGCAAGCATTTCTGCTTATTTTTTAGATTCCAGTGTAGTCTGTTTACTTTCTGGTACAGGTAAGTAGTCATGAATCCTTTCAGAAGCCTTAGGTCGAAAGTCTGTGCCTGTCAACTTTGTGTATAGCTGAAATAATTTATTTTCCCAGTGTCCCACTTTTCAAATATGTAGGGGGGAAAAAACTTTAAAATAATTTTATGGGTCTTTTACATAAAACTGTTGAGTAGCATATTTTCTCCAAAAACAGCTTAATAAACTCCAAATGCAGTGAAGGAATTTTCACGAAGAACAAAGCAGTCGGTTTAGCTATGTAAATTTCTAGTGCTGGCAGTAACAATTAAATTCCCATTAAACCAGGAAGTCCCAAATTACTGTTCATGCAAAATTCTTTCTTTGGGGAAGAAAAGGATTCTAGGTAGATAACATTTGTGAAATGCTGGGTCAGACAGAATTCACTATGGGACTGGTTAGTTTTTATTTTTTTATTTTTTTCATTTATTTTTATTAGTTGGAGGCTAATTACTTTACAATATTGTAGTAGTTTTTGCCATACGGGATGGGGAACACATGGTTAGTTTTTAATATATCAATGTATATATTCATTTGATTCTCAGCGATAATGTGTAAATCACGTTGACCACCAAAGTCCCCTTTAAAAATAGGCCAATTATTATGTGATTTGGGAAATGCTGCCTTAACTGTTGCTCTTTAAAAATCTTGGTCCAGTTTCTTAAAAGATTGTTTAATTAGTTTGAGGTGGACTTCACTAAGTAACTGCCCATAGGGCTTTTACGTTTGTTTTAAACAACAACCTTACTGTCCAGCATGGCAGCTTGTGCTTGCTTGATATTTCTGCCTAAATAGAAGACTGTCCCACCTTGGTGCAAGGTGAACTGCCAGCAGACCCACCTTTCTTATGTAGGTATGGGCAAAATTTTTTTCAAGCAGCCCTTTGATGTGCTCCAGGAAGTACTGTTACTGAAGCCCTGTATTAATCATGCAGCATGAAAGGAAGAAGTGAGAGTTTAGCTTTGGAAATAGAGGGCAAAGTTAAAACTCACTATCCTGGAAGTGTTCCTGTGGATCAGAACATTGAACTCTTACGTAATCCTCTTAAATCTGCCATGATGAATAGCCCCTAGATAAACGGCAGCCAACTAAGTGAGTTCGTTTGTTGAGTGTAGTTGGAATTAGCCATTAGATTGTCTGAAGAACGTTTGCCAAAAGCAGCTCATTTGGTTATAGCATATTTGATTGATCTGGTATCTGATAGTAATTGACTACAGCATAACTTGCTTCTTGAGACTTCCTGAAATGTGCTAGTAATATCAGCTTAAAGAGAGGTGACTGAATTTTTAATCAATACGTAGGAGGGGAATCACATACATGATTTGCCTAAAAGTGGTATAGATTAGGTGCAAGTTAAAAAAAAAAAAGGCCTAAGACATAGCCCTGTTTTTATTCCACATATATGGAGAATTTCTACAATTTTTCTGTTTCCCAATAGAATTTTTGTCTTGTTGCCTTTACTACAGTTTCCTTCTTGTCATTACTAAACGCTCTTCTTAAGACTATTAAACTTGATTAAAATCAGCGTGTAGCTGTTTTAAAAGTCATGTCTTTTTCTACTCAACTAAATTGTCACACCTTTTTCTTTTTCCTGTGCAGACTTAGCTTTGGAATCAAACCCTTCTGACCACCCAAGGGCAAGCACAATTTTCCTGAGCAAATCTCAAACGGACGGTAAGACAGTGTTTTCCCCCCCTGAGAAAAAGATTGAAAACTGTTTTTGTTTTGTGTATTATAGGAAGATACAGAAAAGCACTTAGAATGGTTTAAATATTTTTTTTTCATATGTGATAATATTTTAATATGAGATGTTTTAT
This sequence comes from Cervus elaphus, assembly GCF_910594005.1. Taxonomy (NCBI): domain Eukaryota; kingdom Metazoa; phylum Chordata; class Mammalia; order Artiodactyla; family Cervidae; genus Cervus; species Cervus elaphus. Next base: position 2,772,721 of record NC_057845.1, on the reverse strand, counting down.
TTTAATATGTGATGATACATTTTTCATTTAGGTGTCACTGTTTTAATGAGGGAAAACACCCAGACCATCTGTTTATACACTTTGCTATTTCTTTATCAGCAGTCAGCTTGGCACATGATTTAGTTGTGGTCTGTTTTTCCATGCTGCTTTGTCCTTTTCCTTTCGCTCCAAGAACACATGAGTTAAAGATGAATGACACGGTTTAGGTCACAGTTAGGTTTTCATAATCAGTTGTTATGTACGGGAGTCGAGGCTTGTGATTTCGGCACCATTTTGCACAGTGCTCAACCGGGTGAACCTCTCTCACATCCAGATTCATGTGAATTTTTAAGTTCTTTTAAAAGTTCTTATAAGAACTTTTAGCTCTTCAAAGTTCTTTCATCCTGATGTAGTGCTGGGTCAGGGTAATCAGACCAATGTGCCTGCCATATGGGATTTTCCAGAAGGTCATCCTCAGTGTGGGAAACCTTGTGTAAATTTCCAGTGTCCTGCTTGTTTTAAGATGAGAATCAGCAGTTTTTGCACTCCTGCTTGTCTTGCCTGCTTGTCTTCCTTAATATATGTTAAATCCTAGTTTATTTGCTAAAAAGCCATATATGATCAGGTTTTTCGGTTGTTCATGAGAGCAGGAATACCAGAAGTGAATGTTCTATAATATTTGAAGTAATGCAGCACAGTAAAAAATAGAGGGTTCTTTTCCTCTTTTATTTTCATTAGATTACTGGTTTTTATCAAAGGGTCTGTCTCAGGAACAGCCAGACGGAAGAGGGCCAGGCATGGGGGCAGGGCCCAGAGTGTACCACATGTTCTCCAACCTGGGAGCTCCTGGGGTTTCTAGTTTGCATGTTCTTAAAGTGTGTGTACTTTGCCTTGAGGCAATTATTTTTAGTTAGGATTACTGTATTTCTCAGTCTTTTCCAGACTCTGAGCTGCTCACACTGTAGAGAGACGGTGGAGAGAGGAGAAGAAACACTCTCCCGTGCCCCTGTCTCTCCTCAGTCTGAAGGACTTCGTGCTTGTGATGCCGTGGGAAAGTGTGTGGCCTAAGACCCTCTTTGAGCTTATATTCTTCCGGCCTTTGTTGGAGCAAAACAGTTCTCTGTGCTGTCGATGTACGTTCAGTGAGGTCCGCACGTATGTTAAAATTTATAGATTACTTTCCAGTGTGTAAAGAACCTGTATTTTTTAAGTTGGGTGTTTGAGTAGGTGACCAATAAGGGGTTCAGGATGCTTCCAGAGACACGGGTGCTTGACCAGAAACTGGAACTTGGAGTTGTCATCTGTTAAACCTGGTGACTGAAGTACATGTAGAACTAGAAAATACTACATACTGTGCAGCTGGTAAATTTTTTTATCAGCTAAATATCTCACCTGGCCTAATTTGCTTTGTCCTTTTCTTTTGTAAATGGAGAGTCTTTGATTTGTACCTAATACAGAGTATCTGTTAGTATTAGTCAAATAGTAAAACTAAGTTTTTAGATATTATTTATAGGATTCATTTTGCTGGGTGGTTTAAATTATATATTTTGTTGGAAATTATTTTAAAAACCAGAATGAAATTTTAACTCATTGTGTATATTGGTACTCCATCAGATAATTAGTGACTTATTTTTCTATGGTAGTTTTATCAGAATTCATCAGTTAATTTTTTTTTATTCTTAGTGCAAGAAAAGAGGAAGAGCAGCCATTTAAACCATGTAAGTAAATAGTTGAAAAGTTAAGAAATCAATAGTTTGATTAATTAAAAGCATGTCTGCCATGATTCCTAAAAAGTATGATGGATCCAATACTGTTAGCATTAACCTCTTATTTATAAAATTTATGAATCTCTAGTTCCTAATTATCAAGTATGTTCAGAAAGGTTTTTGACTTAGTAGTACCCTTTTTTTTTAAGGGTCCTGACATTTAAGTTAAATTTCAATAATATGGTTATAGCATGAAGATCTACCTTAAATTCTTTTGCCTTAAATTTTTCATCTTAGTTTTTAACCAAAGCAACAAAAGTGTAATAGGTAATTTAATCTTTAGCGCCGCCCATTGACGTCTTGGCACAACAGGTGAGAGCGTAACCTCCTCGTCCACCGGGATTTTATTTCCCTCCTTCTGTTCCCTTTGCATGCATCAGTTTTTATTAAATCGGAATCACTGTTCACATTATTATGACTAAGCAAGTATTGTTCATTGCTGAGCCATATAGTTCTCTGTGCCACCTCCTTATACACCTTTCATTCTTTTTCTTCAATATTAATGAAATCTGAGCACTTCTACACTTCTCAGGATAATCCAGTTCTGCTTTCTCTAGCAAACATGATCTCACACAGCCCAACATAGTTGATTAGCTCCCTGGCCAGTCTCCCTGTTTTCACATTCTTCATTTTTGTTCTGTGGAATTAATTTCCTGACTATATTCACTTGCCTGTTTTCTAACAGCTATTTTTTCCCCCAAATGTTGTAACATTTGTCACATGCCTATCAAAAATATTTACCATCCACAAAACCACATCTGTTCCATTTCTTCTTGGAGACACTCTTCGCCAACCTTTTGTCTTCCTACCCCCTACATACTAATGATTCCTGGACTGGCTCTGTGCCTGTTTTCGTGGGATATCTGTGTGAAGTTACCTGGGATCTCACATCACTGCTCTCTCGTGTTGGATCCCCTATGTCCTAGATTCGGTTTCCCTCTGTCTTGTTTTACTGGAGCACATTTTCCTGGAAAAAGGCACATGAGCAAAAATTTTATAAAGACCTAGCCTCTGTGAAACTCCTTCTATTTGATAAAGTGTAGAATTCTAGGTCGAAACTAATTTTTGCAGTTTTAGAGACATTTCCCTCTTGTCTTCTCATTTACAGTGTTGCTCTTAAATGTGTTGAATTTGATGCATTGTATATTACCAAGTTAGTCTTTTCTCCATTCCTTCCTCCTGTGGAACCTTGTAGTACCCTCTGTCTTTGTGGGGTTTTGAAATTTCATAACATGGTTTGGTATAGACCTTGTCACGCTATTGGGGCATTTAAACATGCAGAACATCTTTTCTTCTAGTGAATTTTTTTGTGTGCTGCTTTGGTATTTTCTATTTTTTTCTTTTGGATTCCTGTTAGATGTTGAAAATTTTAGAGCAATATTTCTGCACAAATTTTTTTCCCCTTCTGTTTTCCATTTTGTCTTCTTGTCCTACTTCATGGAGGTTTCCTTGACTCTGCTCTAATCCTTCTATTGAATATATTGTTTTGTCTACCTTATTTTTTAGAGTTCTCTTCCATCCTTTCATTCTTTTTTCCAGTGATGCAATTTCTCATCTTTCTGTAGATGTTGAAGATTTTTTTTTGCGTTTTTATTTGCTCCTGGATTTTTATCATTCCCATCAGTTCCTTCTCCCTGCTTTGATCTGTGACTTCTTGGAGGTTTCCCTCAAACATGTGATGGTCCCTCGCTGTATGTTAAGATGTAATTGGAAGCATCACTTTGCTAACTGATAGACCTCACTGCACGGATTTGGCGACCACGTCTCTGAATTTTGAACCTGCCTTGGGTTCTGTAAGCCAGATTGGTTTTGTTGTTCCTGGCCCAGTCACTCTGTAGTTCCAAGGGTGTGCTTCCTCTGTTATGCCATGTCAGTTACTACTCCTTTATCTCATTTTTTCATCTTTCAAACATCAAAAATCATCTGCAGTTTATCCTGTCTTGGGTATAGCTTTTTTAAAAAAATACTTTTAATTCTAATGAGATGATATCTCTGAAAGAAGGTGGGAAAAGAAGTAGATTTGTGGTTGGTCCACTCAAAGTTGGATTTATACTCTGAATGTAAATTCTCAGTTTAAAAGTTTTAATTCAAAAAAAAAAAAAAAAAAAAAAAAGTTTTAATTCAGTATAGTTAATGATGCTGATTCAGACAATATTTTCTATTATACCTGTAATTAGAATACTGCACATTTCTACTAAGGCCTTGATAAGAATCCTGTTCAGACTACTCATCCTGCCACGTTGGCCATTAATGTGCAGTAATGTGGATGGAGTGGTTTACACTCAGGCACTTCTTGTTATTGTTGCTAAGTCAGACATGACTCTTCTGCAACCCCAGGGACTGTATCCCACCAGGCTCCCCTGTTGATGGACTTTTCCAGGCAAGAATACTGGAGTGGGTTGCTATTTCCTTCTTCAGGGGATCTTCCTGATTGAGGGATCAAACCTGCGTCTCCTGCATTGGCAGGTGGATTCTTCACCCACTGAGCCACCAGGGAAGCCCCAGGCTAATGCATAGAATATTACAAAATTTTAAGTTAAAGTCTTAATAATTATTAAGAAACACATCTAAAGCTTGTGGAAAGGGGAAGAAAAAAGTGAATTTCAGCTTAATTTTTTTGAGGGGTTAACCTCAGAGGCAGTAGGCAGGATGGGAAGATTCACTTGGGTGGAGGCAGAATTTCAACAGGTGCTTGACTTTTAATGATAACTTTTGGGGGGGATTGTTACTTATTAGTCTTCCAGTATGGTGATTTTCTAGTCTTTGCCATTAAACCTGAAGTCTACTAAATAAGCCTTTTCCCTTCTTGTAAAGATTGTAGAAGTCCATCTGTTCTGTCCTTAGCTCTGAATGAAGGTAGATACTCTTCTTCATTGAACATTAAACTATCAGTGAGTGGGTTCTGCTGTTTGATTTTTGTATTTGCATTTTATATCATTAATCTTTGTCAGTGTAGTTTATTGAGGTTTTGAGCCAGTGATGATAAGGCTTTAATCATAAAGGACAGTTACCTTAAATTTTAAAGTGAGATGAGGGGAAAGTAACCTGTTGGCAGCTAATACATCCAGGCTTTGCTCAGGGGCTTTAATTCTGCCATCCTTTAGTGAATAGTAGATGCCAAAAGTTTGAATCGCTTCAGGAGTAGGCCTGGAGAAGTGTTCACTATTTCTTTGGTAGGATCTAGCCAGTAGTCTGTAGGTTACTGATAGACCAAATGAGCACCCATAGTCTGTAGGGCTACGTCTGATTAAACTTCTTAAACGTTGCAGCACTAATATTTCCAAAGATAAACAGATATAATTCATAATAAAGAAAAAGTTTTAATAGAGAAAAACGGGATAAATGTTACCCAAAGCCAAAGCTCTACAAACTAGTCTATGTTTTGGTGCATTTTCTTACTATTTTTATTCCCCTCATAGGTAGATTTTATAGTCAGAACTGACTTTTACTGTGTGTAATGTGTCATACTCTTAATAGTGGTGACCTTTTAAAAGATAACTTCATTTAGAATATAACTATTTGAATGAACAGTTTTCATGCTGTGTCTCTTTTGAGATTCTAAAATTACACATTAACCAGATGGCTTAAGGAATATATGAGTTTCAGTTGAAATCATTTCTAGCTTGAAGGAGAAATTCTTCCAAATAGTGGTACTTTTCAGGTATGTTATGTGTAGAACTTTTTGTTAATAAGGAGTAAGTGGCCTTGCCATAAAACACCTGAAACAAGCAAAACGGTGGCTTATACACCCATTTGGATAGTTCTTATTATTGGCTACTGGCAATGTTTATTTAAATGCTCTGTATTTTAAAAAAACTTTGACTAGATTTTCTCCTTGTTTCACCTTTGATGCGTTTGTGGAGGACACGGATAGAGTGTGACAGCGTGGTGAAAACGAGTTTATTTTAATAGAAGGAAGGAAGGCTCATCTGAATTAGTAAACAAAACCCAAGAAAACCAAGTGTTAAAACTGCTTGTGTTCTGTGGTATTAAAGAATGCTATTACTCAGAGCTACTGACAGTGACTGGGATTTGATTATTGGCCTTTACTTAAAGGAAGAGAATTGTCCTCACATAGTTCAGGCTGTTTTAGTATTTGACTATGGCTGTGTTTTGGGCTCTTCACAAATAAATGGATACTTCTAAAGTGTTTTAAAGATAGCTTATTCTCTAGAGGGTCTGACAAAGCTCTTTGTCACCTACCCAGCACCACTGCAGATAGTCTGACTGTGTATCATTAGCATGATTTACCTTCCAGTTGTAATCGATCTTAAATAATTGGTCAAATGCTTCTTGATTCCTAATTTGTCCCAGATTCTGTTCTCAGCAGCTGGAGGAGGAGCAGTAAGAATCTGTCACCTGGAGGAGCTTGCTTGCTTACTTAGGAGGGGGACACCAGGCAAGCAGTTGAGACCATGTAACAGGTGGTGAAACAGAGGTGTAAGTGTGCAGAAAGGTAGAAGTTTGGTTGTGTGGCTGCTGGCTGAGGTTTGCTGGAGGTCGATGGGGTCAAGCTTGCTGGGACAAGGAGGAGGAAGAAGCCACTGCAGGCAGAGAGCAGCATGCGCAAGGCAGCAGAGTGCCATGATGAGTGGCAGATAACATGTAGAGTAGAATTAATAAAACTGTGAGATGAGTGGAAAGTATTCTCTGAGGCTCTCCCTTGTGTAATATAATGGCAGTCTTACTTAACCGTGAAATTCTCAGAGCTGCTTTGTCTGTTTCTTGGCTGTGAGAGAATCTTAAAGCTATACCCTTTCATCCTCCAGATAAGGAAACTGAGGCTCAAAGAGATCTATGGCCTTCAGGTCACTAGTGATAGAGCAGCCCTGGCATGCCCAGCCTCTGATTCAAAAACGCTTGTTTCCTCACACCGTCTCCCAAACGGATACATTTATGATGGGCGTTCATTTACTGCAATGAAATGCTCTCACATCGATATTATATAAAGCATTGCATTTTATTGTAGTAAATGAATAGAAATAGAAATCTCCGCTGCATTTCATTGCTTAAGGAAGAAACACTGAAGTCTTACTAAAAGCTTTCTCATTACTATAAAGGCAGTTTATAATAGGTGCTTTCCAGGTTCACTTGTGGGTCCTTTTTCAAGAGCAGCAGTTTATACCACATTTCTCAGGTCTTGCCTATGGAAGTTAGAGTACAGAGGTTTCCCATGGAGCTACACGTGATGCAACACTCAGCAGTTCATGGAGTATAAGGAAAATCTTAATGCTTCATCGTTTGACATTTTAACCAAGGAAAAAACGCACTTTTATAGGTTTAACTTACTGTGACATTTTCTTCTATCTCCCTTCCCCTTCAGGTATCTCCAGGGCAGCTTACTAAAGAGTATAGCTCATGCCCAGCCATATTTCTAGATGACAGCACAGTCAGCCAGCCTAATCTTAGAACCACAATAAAACGGTGAGTACAACTAGGTTGCCAAGGCTGAGTGGCAGACCCCCTTCATGCTGAAAGCATCCTCGCCATACATAATTTCATTCGTTTGGTTTGCCCTTTTCAGTGATCAGGTTAAGAAACTGGTGTCAACTCTATGTTGGTTTCAAGGACCTCAATATGAGTTTTCAGTTTCCATGTTAATCATAGAGTACATGATAGAAGGGAAAGTCAGTTAGCAAGTGAGAAATCCCAGGAAAAATGTAAACCTCATTTGATTCATTTCTATTGTTAAGACAATGTTGAACATAATGAGAAACAGAGGTACCTATTTATTGTATGTTTCTAGAAAAAAATTATTTCTGTATGAGTTGGGAGAGTCCTACAACTATGTATACTAGTTTGGAAGCTACCATTAGAAGAAGGAGCAGCTTGTCCCCTACTGGCACTGAAGTGAATCTGCAGTTAAATTTAACTGGACTTGGTCAGATTTATCCCACCGTGCATTTTTTTCCTGCAATATTTCTGTAGGAAATTTTACTTCTCCTTCCTCTCCCCCAAAGAGGGGGAAAATATATCAAAACCGTTTTAAGGGGCATACTCTCAAGCTTAATTTCTCCATAGATGAAATTTGTTCAACTGAGATTTTAACTTAATAGACACATTTAATTTTTGTTTTTGTTTTTTTTTAAATTTTTGTTTATATATGTGTATCTCTAACACACTGTATCAATCAAAGCAGAGAACAAAAAAAGAGATGAAGTTTCAGAAACAAGGCTGTGGCCAGGCTTATACTTAAGAAGACACGAACAGTGTTACGATGACAAAAACTATTCCTCAACTTCTGGACGCCCCTAGTCCACAATTGGAGATGCACAGTTCAAAACGCCCTAATCATGGGAGTGTTCAAGTTTATTTAAGAGAGAGAATTAAAAACCAAACAGGATGCAGACCTTCCTACCTCCCTTGGGGTTGTCCATGGAACATTAACTAATGTCTTCTTAGCATATGAGTGTTGACTTTCCAGGACAGTTTGGGAAATGCTACTTGAAAATATTAGTATCCTTATCATTAATTTTACTTTTCTGTCTTAAAAATATAATTAGCTTATAAATTTAATTTAATTTTTAATGTGCAAGGCTTTTTATTTTTTAGCTATTTAAATGATCAGTAACTTCTAACTTTAATTAAAAACAACCAGTTCACAATCATAATAATGTAACTTTCTTATAATATTAGTTTTGGTCAAATTGTATTTCAACAAAAACTGAGCCCCATTGCTCTTTAAAGTCCTGAGCTTTGGCACTTCTCTCGTAATCACTGAATGTTTTTATTCAGCCAAGACTCTAAATCTGTGGGTTAAAAACTACTCTCACTGTGGCTAGACTCAAGCTTCTTTTGAATTCAAAAGAGCCTGATGTTCCAGTATATAATTCAGAAGTAGTTTTAAAGATTAACCTTGCTCAGACAAGTAGGTTTCATGCTTTTTATTCTCAACCTAGTCTTAGTGTTTGGAAATACAGTAAATTTTTTTCTCATTAAGTTTTAAAAATGACCATTCACATTCATTATTGATGAAATAAAGGTTTACTGAGAAAATTAATAGGGCAAATTGGCTTTTAGGAATGATTTTGAAAAATACGATGGGATTAGTTTTCATTTGGGGTAGGTGAGCCTTATTAGAATCACTTATGCAGCTTTTTCAAGATGTATGTCTCTGGACACATACATGAATTCCACCTTTCCTCCCTGCCCTCAAGACACAGTCTGTGAGTCTATCTGCCTCTCTGTCCCTGTGTCTCTTTCTCTCACACACACTCCCCTTTTGACAAGCTGAGGAATGATGTGTGAGGCATGATTTCATAGAAAAAACCATCCTGAGAGATTCTGATCTTAACCCTGACTCATTCATTCCTAGACTTGGCTGCACGTTGCAGTCACCTGGGGAGCTTTAAACACAATCCTGTTGCCCAGGTCGTCCCTAATGCAGTTAAATCAGAACATTTTGAAGCAGAAGCCAGGCAGTGTTTAAAGCGTCCCGGGTAATCCAGTGTGCAGCTGACCTTGGGAACCACTCTCTGCTTTGAGGGTAGGAGAAAGAGAACTACTTCTGATAATTGGTGGGACCTTGAGTAAGTCAATTTTAAGCCTTGATTCTCTTATTTGTAAAATGGGTTAAGTATCATATTAGGTTCAGTTGCCCTTTTTATCAGGTAACTTTTAATTCTGTGACTTTAAGATCAATTTGAAGGAACTTTGAAGCACTATGGAAGTATCCATCTTTGATGCTAACAGTGTTACAGGCCTTTCTGCAAATGCTAAGATTCTATAGAGGAGTTACAAAATTCAGATTTGCCTTCTATTATTTTGAGTTTCATTTTAGATACTGAGAACAAAGGGAAGCAAATAACTTAAGCAGAGAACCCCTTAATTGCCTAATACACAGCATCTGTGAATAACTTAGGGCTATAGTAATGTAAAAACTATCTGAGGACTTGTACCTGTTGGTTAGTTAATACTTTATTTAAAATAATGTGGAAATACCTGTCATTAATAGTGTACTGTGCTGTATGGTGCTGCCTTATTAGCAGTGCTTATTTCAGGATAACTAGGCCTATCATCAATTTTGTGACTATAAAATTTTGCTATTAAATTTTCTAATAATTATGTGTGAAAGTGATTTTAAATCCATTTTACTTGATATGGAGCACTGGTATTACTTACTTTTAGAGAAATAATGGAAAATAGATGTGTTAGGGGGAATACCGAACGGAATCAACTGAAATGCAGTGCCTAACAAAAAGCCACACACACAAAATCTGTATGGCTTAAATTTAACCATGTGGATAGATGATGTAACTTGTATGGGATGAAAGATTCTGTGCATAGAAGGACAAATGACCGGGGAAATATATAAGAATTTATATATTATAATAATCAACCTAAACATGTCTTCTAAGAGCACATCTATATTTTGGGTCTCCTAATTTTGCTAAAAGCCAAAGAACCTAAAACATGGGGGGTACCACCTATGGGTACTGCTCTGAATTAGGGGGTGTGGGGGCCACCGGGCATCTGGATGGTCTTACCTCTCTGCCAACCCATTAAAATGTCTTCAGGCCTAATGTGATAAAAACCAATTATTACAATATTTTTTTTTCCTCCACAGTGTGATCTTAGCAACATATTACCACATAAAGAACAGGTGAGCTCCTCTTTTAAAACCTGTCTTGTTATTCCAGCTAATTAATTTACGCGGTATCAAGTTTAGTGTTAATAACAATAGACAGTATTAGAGTAAGCTTTTACTGTTAGAGTGCTTTCATTACAGTATTGTAGTGAATCATTTATTTTTATTTTGGGACTCTTAATTCTTTAAGTTTTGTGTGGTTTACATGGATATTTACTGTATTAGAAATTGAAATTTAAAATTAAAAAAATTAAATCCACTGTATGTTAAAACAGGCTTTCCTTAGCACTGCTGAAGTTCTGAGCTGGCTGAGGCTTTGGTGTGGGGTGCCACCCTGTGTGTCGCAGAGTATTTAGCAGCACCCCGGCCTCTGCTCTGTAGGTGCAAGTAAGGTGTTGTGCTTCTCTCCACATTAGGACAGGAAAACTGTCTCCTGAGGGATGAGATCACCATCTGACTGGGGACCCCAGTGTTGAACATAAGTCATTTTTTTAATGAAAAATAACCATTTTCCACAACAAAATAGTGGAGAGGATAGTATCTCATTAATAGGAGACAGTTGATTCTCATGTCAACATTGTCTTCAGTCATTTGCTTTGAAGAAGCAATATGAAGATCCAGCTACATGCAGACGTATAGCTGGGAAAAGGTGAATTTTTAAAGCCTTGAGATAATTGGACATATTCTTTGATACTGTCCCCAAAATCCACGTGTGCCAGTTTATTAAATTAGTTAAGATGGAGTTCCAAGTCATTATCAGTGAACTTGAGGTAGATACTATGTTAAATTAATGCCCATTGATCTGTCATGCATACTGAGTGGATCTTTTTATCTGTACATGATTTTATCATATTATACATTGTCATTTGCAAAGTATTGGTTCACATGTCTTCAGACAGTGTCAAAAACTCACTCTTGTTAGTATCACTACCAGTCTTATCGGGAAAGTCTTTAAGTATTGATAAATCAAGCTCACCATAAATAACACACTGGAAGGTACAAATTTTCCAAAAATCCTAATATTTTTAGCTTGATGGTTTGAATTTTATCATTGGCAACAAATAGTTTAGAGTTTTCTTTGAAGTGACAGGCTCACTTTGTTCATTTTTGAAGAAATGACTGTCAATTGGTGTTTCATGAAAAAAGTGGTTTAAATATGATGTTCTAGGGGGAGAAAAGTGACTTGGTTACCAGTAAGTTACAAGTGCTCTTCCTTAGCACAGCCATATTTCAGTACATACAAGTGCTTAATGCATACTGTCCGCTTACTCAGAATATGAAGAAGAGTAAAGGTTTAAGAACACTTAATTTTTACTCTTTCATCATGGATGTTCTTAAGTGAAGCAGATTTTTTACATTGATTTGGCCAGGAATAAGTGAATGACTTCGAATTTAGTTTCATACCACTGCCTTGATTCACACTCAGAAATGAGCAATTTTACCCACTTTTGCTTTTATACAATCATAGTTAAGTGTCAAACAGGGTAAAGGCAGGTGATGTCTTGGTATTCTTATAAAAAACGTTTTGACCTCTTGGACTTACAGGATTTCTGAAGAGGGGCCAGGGGAGATTCCTATAGAGGTCTATAGACCACATTTGCAGAACTGCTGTTTAAATGGGCACAGTGTAGTAGTGTGGTGGAATTTAAAAGAAAAAGCCTGGTCTCTCTTAAAAGACAATTAAAATTTTTAACTCAAACTGTTTAAAAGAGAGAAGAAGAAATAAACAATAAGAATATAATATGAAGAACAAAAGGGGGTGGAGACAAGAAAAAATCATGAATCTCATATTTACATTCATTGAAGTTAGAAGACTTTATTGCCTGCTACTACCACTTTATAAAATGTTCTTGTATATTCCATTGTGAGCTTAGTGAAGTGGAAATGTATTGGTCTACGAACATTGCCTGTTAGAAGGGGTCTGTGTGGGTAAAGGCAGCTCTGACTGGTTGTAGAAGAGATTTCATGCAACTTGGTGTGCTGAGTATAAAATAGGTCAGAAAACCTTTCTAAGGGCAGAATCCAGGAGAATATGTAAAACTGTTTGCTTTATTAAGGTTAGGCTTCCTCTACTCCTCTCTCTACTTTTAGCAGATATTTTACTAAGCTAGTAACTCCTGAATTAATTTTTAAAATACACATTCTTATTTTATAGAGATGCCAATAGGTCCTTGGACATTTTTGATGAGAGATCACATCCACTCACAGTAAGTGTCACTTTTATTGAAGGTGTATTTTTCTCTTATTACAGTTGTGTTTATTTCATGCTGATTTGCTTTGAAATTAATTACTAGAAGAAAATTACTGCCTCCAGCTCAAAGCCAAGATTGTCTTCCTTTAAGTCTTCTTCCCCCACCCCATATTATGTCAAGTAATTTTACCAAAAGCATGTTGTGTCAGGGGTGTGACTGATAAGAACCAAGTTACGCTTTGTATGACGAACGAGCAGGTAAGTAAACATACCCAAGTAACAGAAAATGTAGGTTTTTAAAGGATGATTTTCCATAGCATCACACAATATAAACATTTCCTAACACATATGTAAGACCTCTAAGGAGAAAATTTAAAAACTGTATAAATTTTAAACTAATTAAAATGACAGGGTTTAAAAACTCACTTCTTCAGGTGCTCAGTAGACACATGTGACTGGTGACCGCTGTGTAAGAGAGCACACTCTTAGAGCCTCTGGTTACAGGACTCTGGAAAGGTGTTTTCATAGTTGACTGCAGAAAAGTATGATGACGTACAATGATCAGCAAGACTTTGAGCCTAAAAAGAGTTTGCATTTGGTTAGAATTCTTTGGGGAAGAAGGTGAAAATACATTTTCTGAGGTTGTGCTTGCATTTTTCTTTAATGAATGGTAGTGAGTATTGAATCACTATGGTACTTTAGGATCCAATTGTTTATATTTAAAAGACTACAAGATATGTCACCTAGTCAAAATTATTTTAAGTAGCACGTGGGCCCACGTGTGAAGATTGCTATCTTGAGGGTACTTTTAAGTATTTTTCTTCAGTGGATACTTAACATTGTGTTTTTTCTTCTTTCAGCGAGAAAGGGTTCCGGAGGAGTACTTTCAGCATGATCCTGAACACAAATTCATTTACAGATTTGTTCATACTCTTTTCAGTGCCGCCCAGCTGACTGCTGAATGTGCAATAGTGACTTTGGTAATATATTTTTCTCTTAATAGAAGCATCTCTAGAAATTTTTTTCTTGTACAGAAGGTATGGGCCTGTTTTTCAAATGAAAGTAGGTTCCTGAAATGATCATCAGAACTTTATTAAAGAGAAATGTATCAAAAAGAATTAAAACATGCAGATTTGAGCTTTAGTAATCATCATGATTTAAAATGTTGCCATTGCTCTTCTCATCACAAAACAGTTGATGTTAAAGGCAGCAGGAGAGACTTCTGGTTTCTCCTTCCACACCTCAGGATGCATGCACACACAGGGCACACAGGTACACACCGGCAAAGTGTGTTGGGTGGTAGGATGGAGGCGATCACTGAACTTCCTGGCCCATGGCAGGTGTAGATTCAGTGTGTTTCTGAGTCTCAGGCTGTGTTGCCTAGGCAGTTGTGATGTGTGTCTTGATTGAGACCGACTGCCTTCACCTCCCTGACCTTGGACGACAGTGTTAACCGTCTCTACTGTCCCCTGGTGCCTGCGTGTGAAGGTACCCAGGACTGGGGTGTCAGCAGTGCTTGGAAAGGCTTTACTCAAGTTAGCCTGCCGAGCTCCAGCTATGTGAGGACCTTTCTGTCATCCATACTGAATTCCCATGGTGAGATTTTATCATTTGACTAATACATCATATTCAGCTGAGAGGTAGTTGGGATTGCCTAACTCCTCCCTATAGCAAACCTATAGGGGAAGGTCAGCTGCATGGTCTGAAGGGAGGGCCTGCGTCACCGCTGCCCGCGCCCCTGCAGGCAGAGTGTAGGAGAGGAGGCTTCCCCTCAGTGGGCCCCGGGTCAGACGCAGGCCTTTTCTTGGAGCTGCGAGCCAGGTACAGGGCTCAGTTAGCATGTGCTTGAGAGAGGCAGGAGTGGCGCTGGCACGTGGAGAGCTGGGAAATGCAGGCAGGAGAGAGTATGTGGGTTGGAAGAGGGGCATTTCTTTGTAGACAAGTTAAGCCCGATGGACCTGTGAGACAGCAGAGTGACAGTGTCTAGCAGTCATTTGACTGTATGGGATTGGAGCCCGAAGCTGAGCAAGAGGCAGGGAATTACGTGTAGCTGTTCAAATGCAGAGAGAGTACGTTAAATAAAAGTTGAGGAGAAGATAGATCTGTGGGGACTGTCCGCACTTACAGGACACATCCCCAGAGGAGTGGCCACTCGGAGTGGTAGGAAACCCAGGAGAGAATCAGAAGGTGCCAGGAGAGCTTGAAGAAGGAGAGCGTGGTGCACGTGCTGAGTGCTGCCAAAGAGCTCCTTAGGGCATACATAGGCACCAAATGCCTGCCCGTGTCACGGTTCTAGGTGCTGGGCATAGAGGAGAGTTCTTGCCTTTCTGAGGGAAGTATAGCAGACATAAGGGTTTTGTTTTTCTCTAGTTTTTATGGAGTATGGTTCATTTACAGTGTGTGTAAGTATCGGGTGTACCACAGAGTGTAAGACTTTTTAAAATGAGTATTTTTAAAAAGATGACTGTTTGAAGTAGTAGTGAAAGCTAGAAAGAGAAAGCAAGGTAAAGGGATGGAGAGATTCGAGGGGCTTCCCTGGTGGCTCAGACAGGAAGCAGTCTGCCTGCAGTGCAGGAGACCTGGGTTCCATCCCTGGTTTGGGAAGATCCCCTGGAGAAGGGAGTGGCAACCCACTGCAGTATTGTTGCCTGGAGAATTCCCCATGGACAGAGGAGCCAGACGGGTCCATGGGGTCACAGAGTCAGACACGACTGAGCGACTTAATGCATGCACACTAGAAAGCCCAGGAAGGGCCTCTTTACAGAGGTGAGATCTGAACCAGGACCTGGCTGGACTGAGGAAGATGAGGGGCCTGAGAGCACAGGCAGGGGGCAGAGCACGAGGCGCAGACAGGAGCGGGTTCTGTGCTGAGGGGTCAGCAGGGCGCCGCTGTGATCAGAGAGGGAATGAGGGAAGGCACAGGCGATGAGGGCACAGAAGGACGATGGCATCTCACACAGGGCCTCGTAACTAGCAGGCCACAGAAGTGACCTGTTTGATGGGAGAGCCCTGGCAGACGTTGAGCAGGCCCGTGAAGTGCACTGAATCTGAGAGGCTCTCCTGGCTGCTCTGGGGAGAACAGACTGTGGTTGGCGGTCAGTGGAAGCAGAGAAGTTAGGAGGCAATGGCAGTGATAGAAGCCAGAAGTGACGGACAGAAGAGCAGAGCCGGCAGGTGACCAGTGAAAGTGGAGATAAGAATTCCCGACAGATGGTAGTGAGAGAACTCAAGTGGAGGTCTTTGGTCCCGGCAGCCAGGCGTGTGGCAGTGCCTCTCAGCTCTGAGGGCAGGCCTGGGGAGTGGGGCGCTGTGATGAAGAGTGCTGGCTGTTTGTCATGAAGGCGCAGTGAGCATGCCTCAGTAGTTTCAGCGGGGCAGTGGCGGCCAGGGGCAGGCTAAATGGGCTAAGGAGAGGATGGGTCATGAGGAGCCAGTGTCAGAACATTTCCTGAAGGAAGTGTTCTAAGGGGTGGTGACGGATGGGCTGAGAACATGTAAGAGAACATTGGAGAAAATCTCTGACAGAGAAGGGGGGTTGTTCAAGAAGAGATGAATTGTGGGAACAGTGTTGTGCAGAAATGAGAGGTGGGACTGACTTCATTCATAGAAGAGTTAGCTTCCGGGAAGAGAAAGAGGTGTAACTTCCACTGAGACAGGAGGGCAAGTGGTGTAAATGAGACCAGGTTTGCCTTTAGTGACGCTGAGAGGAAGCTGAGGGACTGCCCCTGAGGCTGAACTGCCTCTGTCAGTGCCATAGTACAGCAGAGGGGCGGACCCTGCGGGAGACTCGTTCTTGGAGAGTACTGGCGCGTGCGGAGTTCTCTGGGGAGTGGGGGGCAGAAGTTCACTAGGGTATATAATCTCAGTAACCGTGTTTGAAACACAGTTGAGTTTGGAGAGCTTTGGCAGATCGGAGCTGTCAGTCTGATAACGGGACATTTTTCTTTTTGTCCAATGGCATATATTTTCTTCTGCAGAGGTAACACCATCACAACTTAGGTCTTTAATCTTTACTCAGCTGTTAACTTGGTCTGGTTCTTTATAGAATAGCCATTTGACACATATAAAAGAAGCCATGAAGTCATCCCACAAACTACCTGGCAGATTTAGAGGAGCCCCAGGGATTGAGACACCGGCAGCTCTTAACCACCTTAGAACCAAACAAATTGACTAAGTTGCAGAATATGTAAGACCAATGAGTTGTGAAATAGTGGAGATGTGAAAAATCGGGGTATGAACAAAGAGCTCTCTTTGTGCGTGAATCTTCCCTAAAGGCCCTAGATGGAAAGCACAGCTGCTCTGTGCTCCCTGTCCTGCTGTGCCTCGCAGCAGCCCCGGGACGCTCTCTTGACCACCAGTTATCATCTTCAGGTTCACCCTCTGAAGAGAAGATAAAGAACTGCTCAGTCTTAGCAGAGTTTTACATACTCAAGCTTTATGTAAAATTGCCACGTACCCACCACCAGTATGGTAGGTACATTGCACACGGTAGGCACTCAAGCATTTACTGAACGGTTGAATCAATGCTGGGGTATACGTGCTGCCTTTTACAAGTGGGAAGGTAATGACACAATGCCTGTCTTTAGAATGCTGAGATGTCCTTTCATTCCTGCGACCAAAATTGGGTTGGAAATTCACATGGGCAGAGTAGAAATACCAGACTGACAGAAATATTTGCCTTACAACTGTGACCTGGCCTTTGGCCTCGGCTGGCCGAGCAAAAGTCTCTGTAGAACCAAAGAATAAAAGACATGTTAAAAACAGATGAAACCTATCATTCCTAACAATTCTATCACAGCCCTTAAACTGAACTAAAATCAAAGGTCAGTCCTCTACTTTTGCAGGTTTACTTAGAAAGGCTTTTAATTTATGCTGAGATCGACATTTGCCCCACTAACTGGAAAAGAATTGTTTTGGGAGCCATTCTTCTTGCCTCCAAGGTTTGCGACGATCAGACTGTTTGGAATGTGGACTACTGCCAGATCCTAAAGGACATTACAGTTGAGGACATGTGAGTTTGTAAGGTTACGGTGAACTGTCTAACCATTTTCCAATACCTTATTTGCTCCCATAAAGTTTACAGCTTAAGAAATGTTACATTTTAAGAAAGGTTACATTGCGCAGAGCTGAATTAGGTATAAATATAAAATTAGACTTCTTTCTGTCTAGCTGTAGTATAACCATTTGTATTTTCCATCATTAATTAGTTAAATCTTGGTGTGTTACTGTTGTAATAGTCTGCTTGATAAATTACTTTTCTGGTGGTTTTTGCCATTTTACAAGCTCCCTACCAGAACAACATGATGCAGTAAATAACTTCACGTCTTTCTTAAAGCTGTCTACCAGGTCCAGTCTGTTTTTAAGAGACACATGTCTGGCCTTGGAAGTTAAGTGGTCACTGCTGAGGTCTTAGCACCTCCAGACTACTGAGGTTATAACTTCAACTTGAGTCACACATTGTATGTTTGTTTTTGCAGGTCTTTTCTTTTGTAATCTGAGGTTGTCTCTAAGGTTCTGTTGTTACGGAAACCATGATGTACAGATGACCAAATAGGAAGGTTTCAGATCTCTGTGTTCTGTCTCCTCCACTGTCAGGAGTGTTCCCCATGTTTAGAAGTAGGTCTGCTGAGTTAGGAAACTCCTTTGTCTCAGGTAGCCCAGGAAGTGTCAGTGGGGCCTCACCCGGGGCACTCAGCAACCACAGCGGTACTTGGTGGGGCCTCGAGTTAACTTGGCGGGTTCCTCACAGATGGCATGCTCCCATGGGCGTGAAACATCAGGCTTGCTGTCTGGCTGCAGGGAAGGGCCCCGAGGGTGGGAGGCAGCAGGAACCAGAGAGGTATTTGCAGCAGACTCTAGAAGTGCTCACTTGACAGGAAAAATGTCCTTGTGGGTGGCATTTAGGAAAACGTAAAGGGGCACCTCTTTATTACAGTGAACAGCAGAGGATGATCAAGGTCATGGCAGGCAGTGGCAAGAGTTTGTTTTTGTTCCCTTTGCCCCTGACTCTTAATTCAGATTTACCAGAGTGCATATTTACAACTGAAGCAAAGAAGCTTGTGACTAAGAGAAGGGACCAGTGATTGTTGGTAGCTGTCCAAGTGGCTTTTGGTGAAAATGTCCACTTTGATGATAGAAAGTGTCATGGTGATATTGCTGGTAGCCACCTTAGTGTTACAGCAGATAATTCGAGATAAGTAGAAGTACTTTTGGAATTTGTAGAAACTAAGGTGACATTGAGCACCACTGTCATCCATCTTTAAACTGGTTCCTGGAAGGAAGGAAAATGTGTAATCATAAACACGAGGTCTGCCATGATGGCAGCTGAAATTTTCTCAGAACCTGCAGCTAAGCTGACGGGGGCTCTGGGTCCAGTTACAGCATCAGAGAACATGCAGGGAAGTGTGTGGGTGTTCATAGATGTGAGCCCAATAGCACTGATGGCAGTGTCTAGCTACAGGAAGAAGCTCATTGTAAACAGCCCTTTTCTGTGTACAACAGAATCACCAGGAGCTATGTTCGTAATAGGTTGCTTTTGTTTATGATCTTTGGAAACTGGAAAGCATTACAGCCAAGTGTTCAAGTCACATTGTCTCATCCCCCTGCTGTTGGCTGCTATTTGTAATGGTCTCATTTTGAGTCTAAATTGAAAAATTGGCATCTATCAGCTTTTCCTTAAAAGTTTTCTAACATCCATGTATCTTGTTTGAATATATTGAGCAGCTGCTGTTCAGAAAATTTGCTGCACCTATAAATGGCATGCTCTTCAGTCATCTAGTCATTTAAAAAAAAAAAAAAAAAAACGCAGAGGCGTATTCTGTAGTCCTAATGCTTTTTTCTTCAGTAAGTAAAGCTCTGTTAATAGACATGTTAATCCTATGAAGTACTGTATTTCCACACAATTACAATGTATTAGTGGAAGAGAATATAAAAGGGATAGTGAAGTGCATTTATTCCCGTAGTAAATTAAGTCCTGATTAGCTGATTATCAAAACATTATCTGATTTACATTTCTATAGACTTATGGCCATATGAACAGGAAATTAATTTTGGAGGTAGGTTCAGTTAGGTTTAAAGTTCAACAAATGAGAAACCTCATTTCTGCTCACACTCTGCTGTCCACGCAGGAGAACGTCAAACATTTGATGACTTACCAGTGGATAAAATATTAACACTTTAAAACCAGGAAACAAATATTTTGAAAAATAAGTCACTTTCATTTGTCTGGGTATTTATCATTTTTATATAATTAACTCTTTAAAGTGATTGCTGTGAAAGTGGTAAGACTTACTCTGATTTTATTTACTTAAACATTAGACAAGCTAATGACTGTGCATGGTCCCACAGGAAAGACCTGCTCCCAGGACCCTACTTTCCCACTTCATTGAATTCGCCCCCTGCGTGCCTATGCACCTTCTGTCCTAGTCAGGGCCGGTGGACGGAGCACAGAGGGAACTGCTCCATCGGGGTCATTGCTCAGGTGCATTTAGTCTAGCCAAGACGTCTCCCCTTAATCCTACTGGCTCCCATAGCTTAAAAAGTGTATCCCATCCTGTCCCAGGAACACCTTCTGGTCCTACTGGGATTAAGAGGAACAGAAACTTGCATTCTGCCCTTTGCCACAGTCCCCTGCACTGGAGTGGGGGGAGGGGATTCCCTTTCGCATCGAGTGTAGCTTATTTATTTATTTATCTGAGATGAATCCTTGCTGCCTCAAGAGTCTTCTCCCCTCAGAGATAATAGCAGTGGCTCTCCATGGCCCCATTTGTTGCCGTGGTGATGTGCCTACTGCTTTTGTTGGCGTGTCTCTACTTCAATAAGCCCCTTCCTGTTATCGGTGAAAATGTCTGCAAGTTCTCCAGAGCTAATAAACAGCACACATCATTCCTTTCATCTGATGACTGTAGCGGGGCCTTGTGAGTGAGCGTGGAGCATGAATGCACAGCTGCACTGATGGAACTCTGAAGAATGAGCCCCCGAGTCAGCAGCATGGGTGCATAAGAGGGCCGTAACCTCCCCGCCTTGTCCTAGACTCCAAGTGCCAGGACGCAGGAAGAACCACCAAGAGCTGTACCTTGTTTGAACATGAGTGTATTAATCCAGCTGGGGAGCCGTTGTTTGTTTCCAAGCTGTATTTAGAGCTGTTGTGGCACAGAATGGGGTTTCTGAAGATAGCCCAGTTGACTAAAATTGTCCTATGTTGGTTTTGTCTTCTCCTCCCCCAGGAATGAGATGGAAAGGCACTTTCTGGAGCTCCTTCAGTTTAATATTAATGTTTCCGCCAGTATTTATGCCAAATACTACTTTGACCTTTGCTCCTTAGCAGATGACAACAAGCTGAGTTTTCTAATTGCTCCTCTTAGCAAAGAAAGAGCACAGAGCCTAGAGGTAAGACTGGGGCTTCGCTAACTCGGTTTTCTGTCAGTCACCAAAGCCAGCATCTGTGGCTGACTTACACTACGCAATGACTAACAGTTTGCAGAGCTTATTAACCCACTGGCATCTTATTCCCTGTGTCTTTGTTAGACAGAGATATCACATTATTTTTTTTAAAAAAGTTACAGATATCTCTTATGTAACCATAATTCAGAATATTTTAAATCAGATTTAATTGTTCTTAATGGTTTTCCATTTGAACCTCCACACTTACATATAACCATACAGGAATAATTTCTTATAATTGTGTCCCTAATCATATGTACATTGATAATTACTTAGTACTCTTAACTGCCGGAGCTTGTAGTGTGTGTTTGTGTGTATCACAGTTCAGCCCCATGAGTTTATTAGACCAGAAGCATCAGGGGCTAACCTGTGAGACCTATACTTGGAAATTATAATGTGGGTTCAGAAACTGGATGTAGAAAGTAGGTGGGTTTTTAATGGAAGTGGTAACATACATGGGATGAAGGAATTTGTAGTAGTGATTTGAAGAGTAATTTGAAGTAGTTTGTGATTTCTGGTGGGTATACAGCAAAATTTACAACTGAAATGAATACATATAAAGTTGACACTTTTTTGGTACCTTGATACTTTAGAAATAAGACATTTTTCTACAATAATTTACATGCATGTGAAATAGCACCTTGTAGTGCTTCATCACTAGACCTTTCTTGCCTTCAACAGACACCTACCCTCATTAAAATGTTCTTAGTGTGTAGTAAATAATGAAGACTGAATAGAAGTTGAATAGCTGGGTAAACACTGGTTTTGCTCAGGTGTGTTCATTATGCTTAAGGATCTAGTATGTAGGTAACATCATATTGCTGTTAGATGGGGCCTATTTTGGCAACCTGGTTTTTAAATATGTTCCTCCCTGCCCCAGCAATCTCATCATAGCCCTTGAAGAATATTATCTTAGGGAATCAGCAGTGTAGATATGAGCTATCCAAAGTAGCAGCAACTGTCAGCCTAAATGAATGCAGATGTGTGGCTTATCAATGCTGCTTTCTTTAAGGTTGGAACTTTTTTCCCCCAATTATATTTACGTTCTATCTGATTGACTTTCTTAGGCCATCTCCAGACTGTGTGAAGACAAATACAAAGACTTGGGCAGAGTTGCTGTGAGAAGGTCTTTCAGCGCTGATAATTTCTTTGGTGTTCAGGGCTCCAATGCCATCCTCTCATGAACAGAGAGAGGTGAGGGGTTGTAACATCATGAACCCCTCGTAACAAGGACTGGAGAAATACCATCTCTCCTGCTAAGAAACCAGCAAAGTTAGTATTTTCACCTAGAAGAAAGACACTGAATTCAAGAGACTTGCAGACAGCAAAGGTTATGGTCATAGGAAAACTGGACCTTGTCAAGGCAACACACTCTTCTGTCCTTTTTAATGTAAACAGAGTTACAAAAACCACTCCAAAGCTAAAAGCTCCCAACCCACCCACAGATATTTGCTTACTGTGTAGGCCGATAACTGTGAACTATGTGAGGTTTTTTTAATAGTTTAAATTTTTAGACTTTAAAGACACTAACTGTATAACTTTTACTTTTTCCTATTTTTCTCGCCCATATTGCTGCATATTCCTTTAGAATCAATGCAGTATTGCCGTTCAAACACGGGACTCCTGACGACTCATAAAGCCACTTAGGAACAGACTGCTGTAGCATTGTTAGGTTTTGAAGGATTCTTCCTCCCTATTTCATTGAAGCTGCTAGTCATTTTTGGCAATCAGTTTAAACCCAAAAGCTGCTGAATAACACTTGTCATTCAGTTTTTTTGCAAGCACTACTTACTAGCATGTTAGCATGTTTGGGATCATAAGCAGAGA
This sequence comes from Cervus elaphus, assembly GCF_910594005.1. Lineage (NCBI taxonomy): Eukaryota > Metazoa > Chordata > Mammalia > Artiodactyla > Cervidae > Cervus > Cervus elaphus. The sequence goes on along the minus strand of NC_057845.1, from coordinate 2,749,929 downwards.
AGGTATGTTGTCACCTACTCCTGTTGGGTCCGTGCTGCGTTTCTTGTTAACTCTAATGGTGCTTCTCATTTTCTGATGATTTTCCTCTTTGTTAAATACTTGTATTAAAGGATATTTTCATAATTGCAGCCAACCTGTTAGTCCAGGAATAAGCAGATAGTGAAACAGAAGGTGTCCCAAAAGTCTTGGTGCAATTTTAAGCTTTAATACAGTGTGCTTGGACACTCCAGGACACTGCCGCAGAAGTATAAATGCTACAGACGCAAAATGTGACTTGAAAGTTTACTTGAATTTCTTCTAAACTCATTTGGTTTTGTAAATCTTAGATGTTAAGCTTTTAATTTGAATTTGTTGTTTCAGTCCCTCTTGAAGATGGCAAACAATAGGCTGAAACAAAAGATTAAAATTAAGAGCTTAATGTTTAAAATTTACAAAACTAAATGAGTTTAGAAGAAATTCAAGTAAACTCTCAGGTGATGTTTTGTAAGTTTGTAGCATTTATATTTCTACAAGTATCAAAGCTTCCAATTGCACAAAGACTTCAGGAGGATATCTTGTATCTTTATAGACCTGGCCTCCTCTTTTTAAAATAGTCCTTTGCCTGGCTGGGCTGTTGATCTGCTTGAGCACGGAAGTTTCTTTTTTATAGGTTTGGTAAAGGAATTAGGAACAATAGCATTAGTTCTCGGTAATAAACTGAAAGGAACTGGACCCTAGTAGTAGTGACAGGAAAGTAAGGGACATGAAACAGCTTTTCTGTTCTGCCTGTTAACCTGGCTGTAGGTGTGTCACTTCAAGTTGTTACTTGAGGAAAGATAAATCTTAGGAACCCTTACCTCAGGCTTTTTAAAACACAGGGTACCACTTAGCCACCAGGAAGCCCATTAAAAGACAGGGAGGTCCAGTAATCAGTCTTTTAGGAAATTGGTAATGATGTCACCTAAACTTGAAACATTAAAAAAAAAAAGTGTTCTCAACTATGTAAAATCTTTCTCCTACCTTCTCAAACATAATCCTAGGAATTTTGCCTGTAAACAAAGCATTTCTGGGCTAGAAATACTTTCTCTCTTTATAGCAAGGCTTCACATTATATTGAGTGCCACAGGTTCCATCATTTTTAAAGGACAGAGACATCAATGATAAATAATGGATATAAAATACTACAGTCTACCACCTCAAAAAATATTATTTATGGAGCTTGGAGATTCAAGTATCGATTGCAGTTTTATTTTGAAAAGAATGCTACAACTTGTGTGGTTTTTCTTCCTCATGTTTATATTAAAAGAAAAGCTAATAAACTCTATTTTAATTAGAATACGTGGCTGTTGTGCACCTTCTCACTGCTCCCGTAACATCACGGCTCTGCTTAGCGCAAACGTTCTCAGTCCGCTCTGATAGGCAGGCCTGAAAGCATTTTCCGACTACCCATTCAAAAGTTTCTTTGACCGTTGCCTTTAGTTAAGAGGCATTTATTTCTTCAGCTTATGTTCTTTTCAACCAGAAGATAATTTAGTACACTTAAAATCACTGGCCGTGGTGCTCAGTGGCATAGTGCGTTAGATGGCACTTTGGAATTGTGTGTTATTGCACCAACAGGGGAAAAAAGCACATTGGAACATAAAAGGTAAAACACAGAAAGGAGTTCCAGAAATACTGTTGAATCAGAACATGAGTTACTTGAGGATTTCAAGCCACTGAACAGGAGAGAAAATGGAATAAGAGGAAGTAGAACTGCGGTTGTTACAAAGAGGGTGATGTTAAACAAGCCATGTGATGTACCAGATCACCATCAGGTTTCTCTAAGACCCTAGTCACTGCACTCACGCAATATTCCATCACTCCTGATAGTACTGTTGTGTCTTCATCCACCTTAATTCTCTACCTAAGCTCAGATCTTTTAACTTCGTTCTTGGTAAGTTGTTGATTAGGAGAAATAATCTGAATTAGTGCAGAAGGAGAGAAAAACTATGACAAATCACTAAGATAGTTTGTACCATGTAATAATATGCCAGTTACTAAGCAGAAATGCTGTCACATCTTGAGTGGTCAAAGGTTAAAAAAAAGTGGGGGTAGGAACACTGCTTGGACACGACTGTGGTTTGAAGACAAGTTAGAATCACTAAACATTGCTCTTTCAGTGTTAATTCTAGAGACAATTACAGCCCTTTTGATAAATGGAAATCTTAAAGGTTCTCATAAGTACTATAGGGCATGAAAACTAGCTCCTAGTAGGGGCAATAGGGTAGTGTTGAGATTTTATACCTGGGAAGAGTTTATTCCCTAAAGTACTAAGACTATAAAAGAATACCTCAACTCAAATTTATTTTCATTTTTAGTTTTTGGAATATACTGACGGTGCAATTTTAACTGGAATACTGTGAACTGAACTTGATAAGGACAAGACAAAGGTTTCAAATCTATGTTTGAACCAAATGAAATTGTCATTTTTCTACATTAAATTCACATGGTTCACCCTAAGACAACTTAGGGCCCAGTGTTTCTGAGAAGTTTTTTCCATTCTGTATCAGATTCTATCATGACCCTATTCTATCACATCTAAAGTACCCTGTATGCCCATTATTGAAATTCAACATTACTAAATCCTGGTTTTATAACAACTCATGTTTCACTTGTTAGTTTTCCCATTTTATAAGATATACCATTACTTGATTTTTTAAAAGTGTTTCTTTTTTATAGGTTTGGTAAAGGTCAGTCAGTATTGACAGGAAAATCATTCCCTCTATATTTCAGGTTATGCAATGTTTTGGGAAGTGTTTCCACACAGCATGTAGGTTACCTGAACTCTTTGATCACACAAGCCTTCTAACCACGTGTAGAGTGACTAGGACTGTTCCTCGCCCAGAAGCTGTGGTCTGTGAGTTCAGAGCTACTAGGTAAAGCACCTGATGGCTGGCAGAGCCTCTCTCAGGCAAGCGCTAGTTTCTGTGCAGAATCTGTCGATTATCCCTAGCATCTACCAAGGATTAGATCACCTAAGATCTCAACTGTTGGCCACTTACCACCCTGACCAGCCTGACACTGCCAGCAAAAATAAAATCCAGGAGCCTTTCAGCAAAGTCTGGTCCCTTGTACACAGGTGCAGTCTGGTTTCTGAGGCAATTTAGTCTATTTTAAATGGGTTTGGCAGATGAGAGAACAGTTTACTTAATGTGAAACAAATTTTAAGAATACCAGTTTGTGGTTTAGGGAACTCTAGGATGCAGAAAGAACTAGGAAAGTGAAATAGAAATTAAGAGGAATCCAGAGTCAAATGAAAAGTGGTTAATATTCTTTAAAAAAGGCCCAGGTAAATGTGAAGGGAGCTAGTGATTTGAATATTAGAAAAATTCAGCGACAGCCTCAGAACCTTAGGTACTCAAGAATGTGTCCATATCTACTCAGATTGTTCTCCTAACTTTTTCTTAAAACATCTATTCCTTCATCCTAGCATTCTCATTTCCAACCTTTACTTCTGGCTCCCCAGACGGTGGCCCTGTATTTCCTCCCTGTGGGAACTGACTCTTCCAAGGGGTCACCTCCCACTGGCCTCTCTCAAAAGGATCATCTCAGCTTCACCCTCTGACTTTCTGCTGGTGCCAAATGTGGCAGTGCTCGATGCTGGTTACTACTGTGATCCACTTCCAAAGGCTTAGCAGGTTCCAGGAAGTACAGGATTTATATGGCTCACAGGCTAACTGGTCCCTGTGATCCCCGTTAATCAACTACTTGGGCCCTCCTCAAGGTGCTTGTTCCCCATCTGCTGCACTCAGTCCCCTGACCTGCCCACAATTCTAGACGTATCACCTCAGGCTAAGCAGCAACCCCACGTTCCAGACTCCACAACTTGTCTCACCTGGCGTTAGGAACAGATGCCTCACTCTTAAGGTAACCCCTCTCATCCAACGGAGGCAATTCCATCCCAAGGCTTAAAATCAAACTGCTATATCCACCCCCATCCCCTCCAGAGCCTCACCAGTTTATTCCCTTCTGCTTCAAAATTGCATTCATCTTCCCAACATGAGGATAGGGCAGTTTGACCTTGCTTGGTCCTTTACGTGTCCCAGTATTTCACAAGATGTGGTCCCTAGACCATCTGCCTCTCATGGGCTGAAAACCTGTAAGAAATGAGTGGAATCCTGGAACAGATAAAGAAACATTAGTAGAAAATCTGGTGAGATCCAAATGAAGTCTGGAGTTAATAGTAATATGATAATCTTGACTTCAGTTTAACAAAAGTGCTATGATAATATGTTAATATTAGGGCAAGATGTATATATTTTTGCAACTTCTGTGTAAACCTAAAATAATTCTAAAAGTTTAAACAAACAAAACAAAAAGAACCACTTCCTGGACCCTAGACTAAAGGAATCTCAGTTCCTGGAGCGAAGCCAGGAAATCTACATTTCTAATAGGAACCCCCAATGATTCTTACACAGACACAAACTTGAAAACTAGCCTTTCAATTCTCTCCCATCCCATGCCTGAATGGCTGCTTCCTCCTCATTTTATTGATACTTACCTTAGCCTGGTTTAATCCTTCAGATCTCTCAACTCTAAAATATAAATACTATCATTATCGCCCTTTCACAGATGAGAAAGTACTAAGATGAGAGTACTAAAAGGTTAAGCCATCTGTCTAGGATCAAGCAGCCCACGATTGATGGAGCTGGAATCTGAGTCCCTAGTCAGTCTAGCTCCCAAATCTATGCATAGAACAGTTATACTGCCTCTCCTTCTGCTGGATGTGACCAATTAAAGGCTGTGCAACTAAGCCACTAAAAATGCATTATGACCTACTTCTCTAGCCACCCAAGTCTAACAGGCCCCTTTTCTACTGGTGGGGAATAAGCAATGAGAAAGCATCAGGAAGATGTGTCAACTGTGGAGACCTGTATGGGGAAGGCACAGTGGCTCTTCTACCAGGATCCAGCTCAGCTGCTGTGTTTTCTATTCTCTCAAATGCCCTAATGTGTACCAGTCTAACAATGCTCATCTTACTTTGACACTACATTCTCTCAGGTTTGCTAAGCATCTGTCCATATTGTCAGGGAAGTGGCAACTCTAAATCAACTTACAATAGGTCCTCTTTATCCACAGGTTCTGATCAGTGGATTCAATCACCATGGGTTGGAAATACTTGGGGAAAAATTTTAAGAAAGTTCTGAAAAACAAAACTTTAATTTGCTGCATACCACCAACCATTTGCATTATACTTACAACAACTCCTTACTGAGGATTTGTATTAGACATTAGAAGTAATCTAGACATGATTTACAGTATATGGGAGGATGCAGGGGGAAGACGGAAGGACTGTGTGTAGGTTATATGGAAATATTGCACCATTTTACATAAAGGACTTGAGCATCTGTGGATTTTGGTATTTGCAGGAGGGAAAGTTCCTGGAGCCAGTTCTCCACAAATATAGAGGGAGAATATATATCTCCTTATCTGGGCTCCTTGACTGGTGTTTAGACCTTAATGAAAGTGAAGGTGTTAGTTGCTCAGTCATGTCCAACTCTCTGTGACCCCATGGACTATAGCCCACCAGGCTCCTCTGTCCATGGAATTCTCCAGGCAAGAATACTGGAGTAGGTTGCCATTTCCTTCTCCAGGGGATCTTCCAGACCCAGGGATTGAACCCAGGTCTCCAGCATTGCTGGCACATAATTTACCGTCTGAGCCACCTGGGAGGCCTTAATACCAAGTTGTAAATTGAATGATCAAGTTTGGGGAGTTCATGACTGCCAAGCAGACACACAGAACAGCACCGCTTCCATCCAAATTGCTTCAGCAGTCTAGACAGAGCTGACGAAACAACACAATGTCAGGCAGTGCCTCTGTTCTTCTGTGTTTCCCTTCTTCAAATGAATCATAAAACAATCACAGGATTGGCAGGAGAAGCCTAAGAAGTATATTCAAGTAAAACATGTTTTCATTAGTTCTGCTTCTGTGATTGGAGTTTGCTTAATTTCATTATCAATAAAAAGGTTGCCACTCATATCTGAAAAATCTGATAATTAAGTTAGAATCCACATAGGGCCTTCAGCCAGTGCATGCTCATTCATGTCCAACTCTGTGAGGTGCCGTGAACTGTAGCCCACCAGGCTCCTCTGTCCTTGGAATTTTTCAGGCAAGAATACTGGAGTGGTTTGCCATTTCCTACTCCAGGGAATCACTTAGAAAGCAGTGTGTCTCTTTGTAAAAGCATGAGGAGAAAAATACTTGTGTAGCATCTTTTTACTTACTTTACCATTGCTTTAATGCACTTTAAAATTTATCTATGTTAATTGGGAACAAAGAAACAAAAACAGACATTTCCTTTTTTTTCATAAATAGCTACTCTCCGTATTCGATAAAAATCTCAAACCATTATTTTAGCTTCCCACAAATATAATACATACAGATTTTTTATCTGAAATAGTGTCAGCAAATTAAGTACCTTGAAACTAACATAACCACATACAACTGCTGTTCTACTAACTTCCAGGAACAAAACAAAAAACTTTTTATCAAGATGCTCTGGATTTCCTTTTGTTAGTGTTAGGAGATTCAATATTATAATCATCTGGTGGTAATAATTTATAGATTTGAGTTGATTGTCTACAAATAAAATACCACTGGCATTGCTTTATGAGTTCTGGATTTGACATGACATCGACAATACCTCATGGGACAGGCAATACACATATGTGGAAATCAGAAAAAGTAGTGAATGCCCTGGGCTCAAACTCCTGACTCGGTATGTGCCTCATTTGGCTCAGTAATAAATTCACCTGCACCAAACCCGTATCAAAAGTCACTAAATCTCCCATATATATAAATTATTTGTATACACCCACAACACATACATACTATACACACAGTTTTTAACAACATGAAGTAATATTGTCTTCAAATGATGTACCACAGACATTATCCTGGCTGAAATAAATCCTGTAATTGTCATCAAGCTGCTAGAAGCTTTTGAGAGTTCTGAGTCGGGTTACTTAGTTACTTTCATCCTGCCTACCCTTCACCCTGCTTTCATGTCCTGGTAGCTTTTTCTTTCAGAACCACCCTCCTCAACCCAGGCAGATTTCTTTCCCAGGATCACTTGATTGGACTTTGGAGGCAAGAAAGGGCACGCAGAGGGAGCAGGCAATTCTCAGCCACTGTACCTCACACCTGCCTAGATTTGTGATGTTCTCTGTCCTGTTGGCCCCATTCGGTGTTAGAAAGCAGTGATTCAAAGCTTTGTCCCTCCTACCCCCCTTGGTCTTTCTGTAGAGCACAAAAGTGAAAGAAGCCTCTTTAGCAGGGGTGGCAGTTCATTAAAATACACAAGTATGTCTCCTAGCTCTGGGGTTCCCATTCTGTACTTGAGACTGCGGGTCACGGATGCTGTTACCAAGGTTCCGTGTGGGATCCGTGAGGTTTTCTCCTGGCAGCCGGTGTCAGGATTAGTGCAGCCCTCGCCCAGGAGGAAAGGGCCTAATGAAAACCAACTTGGAAACAGGGCTGCTGGCACATTATTTAAGCCTGTACATGCGCACAGTGACACACAACACACACACGGGCCCGTCGTTGGAAGTGACGGCAAGAAAGTATGACAAAGGTTTGCAAGGACACACCAATAAGGCACCAAGAGAACTTTCTTCCAGTCAATTTAGACAGCTTCAGAATGTGAGGTTAACAATACATAGTAAAAAGACTTCCTAAGGCTCTTGTCAGCTGATTCACTGATAGGTCGCATATTAGTTCCTTCTAAATCTTCACCCTCCTGTCTATGCTGAGAGACATTGCTTAAAATTGAACCACGAAAGGGACAGCCCAAAAGCTGTGTATGAGACTAAACGGCCTTAAATCCTCACTAAAATCAGAGCTAGCTGTAAAGAAGTTGCTAAACTACCTCACAACCTTTCATTTTATAATTGCTTTCATGACTATGGATGGTCTGCCTCATGAAAATAAAAATCAGGAGAGAATTGAGTATGAGATGGAAACAGGGGGTGAGTATAAATAGATGGGTTTCTCTGCCTGGGTAGGGGGAGGGCTGGTTGATGCAAGACTTCAGGAAGCAGTGGGCTTAATCTTTGAGGGAAGGGAGAGCAGGGGTGAGAGAGAGAGAGACTGAAAACAGGCAACGCTAAGAACTGGGATGAACCTAAAAAACCTCCAGTGCATTACCTCTATTACTGCTCTTTGCCTTAGTATCCTTTCTCTTAACTGTCTTAAATTGTTTTTAAAGTAAATTGGTTGTTCTTTTTAGGTTTGGCATGTTGCCGAAATAAAAAAATAATTGTTTGAAAAGTAAGAATTAAATCACTTCAACCACATCCTCTCACAACTTTTAGATAAATTCTGCATCATCTTTACACTCTTCCACAAAAAAAAAAAAGAGGAAAAGGAACAACCCAAATTAGACACAATGACTGAAGGCAGCAGGATAATCTATGTACTTTCTGGGAAGAGGTCAAGGTGATCAGAAAAGGTCCTCATTTAAAAAACAGGAGAGGAACTGGCCCTCAGGCAGGGGATCTATTTCAAGGTTCTAAGCAGCTGCAGAAAAAGCAGACGAATTAGATGTGCAGAAAGTTCTGTAGCTCGGTGTACCAGGTTTTGTCAAATATACTGAAATTTAATTTTGATTTAGATGAATGTTTAAGAGCAGCGCATTTTTATAAACATGAACAGCCTTTGAAAGTTCATGAAAACTATTAACATCATGCTTCTTTCCATCAGCATAGTGCTTAAATCCATTGTGGAAAATACACACTTGTTTACTTAATATCCATAAAGTAAAAGCTGACCTGGGCTTAAATCTTACTTTTTCAACTTTGGTATAAATGAAGTGCAAATCGTTATACTTGTCATTTTTCTAGAGAGGCCTTCCCAAATTTTAATTGCATTTGCCATTATAGCTTCTTAAATCTAGTCCCCAGTATTTTACCGGAAAATGCACTGTCACTCCCTTCCCCAACTATAGCCTCACACTCTTCTTGAATGAATGGTTAAACAGATTAGAAAAGCAAACAGCATTTTCAATAGTAAAGTGTGTGTGTGTAGTGTGTGTACGTGTGTATTCAACAATACGCAGGCTTTCATATAAGAATGAGGGAATGGTTCAACAGATTAGAAAAGCAAACAGAATTCTCCAACAGTAAAGTGTGTGAGGGTGTGCTCAGCAATATACAGGCTTTCTCAGAAGAGGAGGAAAAGAAAAATATATTGAGGTGGGGTGGGGAAAACGGCTTTCGTTTTGCTACACTGATTCACGTTTCAAAAGCTTAAGCAAGTGTGTTATGGGTCTCATTTGTTGTCAGAGGCTGCAGAGAGCAGTGTCTCGCTGCTTTTGAAATATCTGGCTGTAATCTAGTCCAATGTCCAGGGACAGTCATTTTCCCTCATTGCTGCCAATGTTTGTTCACAGGTAGCCAGCCTCCCTTTCAAGCACCTCATTCAAGGATGGGTGTGGTTTCTAATCACAGCTCTCTAGGAGAGGAGGAATAAGAAAAGCAAAAGGACTGTTTAACATGATAAAGGAGGTGGGATGGGGGAGGAGCAGATAAGAGAAGTGTTGGAAATTTACTTAATTACAGGAGGTATATCCAGTTCAGTCCTTAAATGTAAAAAGGAGACCCCTTCAGCTCTATCACTAAGTACTTTCAGAAGAAGGAAGTGGGCTCATTTTTACCAAAATATAACACAAGTTTTTTTTTTTTTTTTTTTTTTAAGTAAGATCACTAGAGTCTGTTAAGAACCACCCACTCCTCCAGCACAAAGCTGCCATCTTAACAGTCTGGAATTGAAGTTCAACCAATCGCCATCCCTTAGGTTAGCACTATTCCAAACATTTATTCTGGACACTTACAATGCTACCTCTAAGTCATTCAAGCAAAGCTGGCACCGTTAAGAATGAGAATGATTACAAGGACTACAGAAAAGAAACTCAAGCTTGCTAAACAAAGCTAGGACGCACACAGAAACTCTCAACACTTCCTAACCTTGTCACTTTCCGGAGGCGTAAACCCATTATGCTCCCCCTCCTCAGTATGACTTAGGGTGTCCCCAAAGTTAGGGAGAGGGCCAAGCAGCTCATCTTAAAGCATCTGGGACACTTTAAGCAGTGGAAGGAGAAGTAAGCTGGAGAAGTCCACGGGAAACTTCCCGCTCACAGCAACCTAAACTTTCACTGTTCACATTATTTTTAAAGACACAAGTATAGGAAATACATTTTCCCAATTGAGACCACACAGTTCACAGAACCCTGAACCAAGTGGACCTTCATTATAATGCCAACCTCAGGATTGTAACCGCCCCCCCAAAGCAAAGGTAAATTTTGTTGCCAAAATGCAACAAAGTTAAAAATTAAGAAAACGACATATAAATTAAAAACATGGTTCCCCTCCAAAAGGCAGGAAGATAGAGCAGACGTCAGCTGAGCCCCTCTGAGAAGTCCTGGGACAGGTGCCCCCCTGGAAACAGCCCCTTCCCCTCCTCTCCAAGTTGCCCCAGGAGCGGGCGTCAGCACCATTAAGGTAAAACGGAAGTGACCTTGGCAAAGCTACCAAAGGAAAACAACCTGGCTCCCTCAACTCCCGCCCGGCTCCTGGTCCCTTGGCTGCCTCCTCCTACACGTGCGACAGGGACACCTGCTTGTGGTAGGCGGCGGCGGCGGCGGCTGGGCCGGGGGGCCGGTCCTGCCCGTGAGCGCAGCGCTTGCCTCGGCGTGGTCCCCCGCGGCCGTGGCGCCGCACGTGTCGTGGCGGTCACCGGCGTGATCGGTGGCTCGGGCGCTGCTGTCCTCACGGGTGTCGTGAGTGGAGGGGGCTGAGCTGGGGGTGACGGTCCTCGCCTCCGGGCAGGGTGAGGGAGTGGCAGGCTCTCTGGTCTTCTCCTTGACTCCTGGTTCTCCTGCTCCATGGTCTCCCAAAGCCAGTCGGGAATAAGCATGGACACTTCAGGGCCGGCGGGAGGCGTGTGTTCTTGGCTGCTGAGGTCGCAGGAAATGGCCGGCCTCACCATGATGGTGCGGGCCCCCACCTTGGGTTCGTTGGTGTCACTGCCACTGCTAGTAAGCCAGCCCTGGATCCACCAGCCCAGTATCATCCCCACTGTCACCCCAGGGTGCTCTTCACAGATTCTATATCTGTATCGTCTCCATCTATTCTACATCTACATCTATATGAACTACATCTATCCTATGTCTCTATTATTTCCATCTATTCTATATCTATATCAACTACACTTATTCTACTGTTAGCACACATTCCTGTGCATGCACACTGGGGTCAAACAAACTGAAACATCAGAGTTTGAAGCAGAGAAAGGTTTCTTGCAGGGCTATGCAAGGAGACAGGTGGCTCGCACCCTAAAAGCCCAAACTCCCTTAAGAGTTTAGCAAAGCACTTTTAAAAGCCAGGTGAAGGGGGAGGGGTGAGCTGGTATACAATTCTCTGATTTGGGGAGGGAACAGGGTGGTGTCACATTATCAATCCTTAGGCTCCAGGAGGCCTGAGGCTGTGTGCTTTTAGTTGTCAAGTAATTAGTGTCTTCTATTCTGTGGAGCCATGAAATTAAAAGATGTTTATTCCTTAGAAGGAAAGTTATGACCAACCTAGATAGCATATTAAAAAGCAGAGACATTACTTTGCCAACAAAGGTCCATCTAGTCAACGCTATGATTTTACCAGTGGTCATGTATGGATGTGAGAATTGGACTGTGAAGAAAGCTGAGCACTGAATAATTGCTTTTAAACTGTGGTGCTGGAGAAGACTCTTGAGAGTCCCTTGGACTGTAAGGAGATTGAACCAGTCCATCCTAAAGGAAATCAGTCCTGGGTGTTCATTGGAAGGACTGATGCTGAAGCTGAAACTCCAATACTTTGGCCACCTCATGCGAAGAGTTGACTCATTGGAAAAGACCCTGATCCTGGGAGGGATCGGGAGCAGGAAGAGAAGGGGACGACAGAAGATGAGATGGCTGGATGGCATCACTGACTCAACGGGCATGAGTTTGAGTAAACTCCGGGAGTCGGTGATAGACAGCGAGGCCTGGCGTGTTGCGATTCATGGAGTCACAAAGAGTCAGACATGACTGAGCGACTGAACTGAACTGCACTGAATCTGTGGAGGGATTTTCACATCTGCAAAACAACTCGGGAAATGTGCATCAAATCTAGGTACTTTAGAGAGAAGCATACGGCATCGAGGAAGGCTTGTCTGCAAAAGCCCCCTAGAATCCTACTCAGTTGCACTATATTTATACCATCTATTAATAAGTCTATTCTACATCTATATCATCTATGTCATGGTCTGTGTGCGGGTTGGAAAAGGATTTCCAGACATGAGACAGAATGAGAGGGAAATAAAGTTTATTAGAGTGGAAGAGGCTGTTAGAACAGCTGGCCAGCCCAAGAGAGAAGGGATGTTGAAAAGGGGTCCTTAGCTCACTTTTATACCCAGGGTACAATGAGTGTGATAGGGGTCTTGCGGGTCACTTGCTGATTGGACTAGGCACATATATGGTGTGGGAGGAAGAGTAAGGCAAATACCTTCTCACTATTGGGTAGGAGGGAGACAGGTTATACTTCTCAGGAGAACCTGAAATCCATTAATAGTTACAATGTGGGGGAAGGAAGGACAATAAGGGTCTGGTTTTCTGTTCCTGAATTCCAGGACCCTCCTTGGTTTCATCTGCTCATTCGTCCTTGAGTCACCACATTCCTCCCTCTCTTTACTTTTAGGACCAAATTTTTGGCCCCTGTTGATACTCTGCTCACGTCTAACTATCTACCTATTTTCCTTCTCAAGCATTTGGGAACCCAGTCTCAAAGGAAAAGGGGCGATGACCACTCTGGTTTCTTCAGGCTGTAGGGGCATACTGGGGTGCTGGGTTTCAGTTCCCTTTGCCTGCTCTCTGTCAGGGTGCATTTATGGAGGGAGATGAGAGTCCATGGAATAATAAAGTGGCTTGTTTCAGCATTGTCTAGGTGTTGGTCGGGAATATTCTTGTCAAACTATCACTCGGAGATTTTTTGTTTTCTAGAAGAAATCAGCTTAATGAGAAATTTAAAGATATATGGCCTAAAGACTAATAGAAGTAGAAAAGATTCTGAGGAGCTAGCCAGGAGAATCAGGACTAGACTTTGGTTTGTGACATTAGTGTTTTTCCAGGTAAGAGAAGATGCAAGAATTTGGGCTCATAAAAACCTTTACCTGAAAGCATCTGACCCTCTGAAGGCCAGTTCTTCTGGGTTTTTCCCAGAGCACAGAGTGCCTTATTTCTGATCTCCACCCTGAATTTCTTCCAAGGGGTGTTGAAGGTCAACAGCTTGCAATGGTCATGATGTAATCTTTGTAGAGATAGCTGGGAGGCACCAATTTCCAGTCAGCAGGATCCCTTCATAGTCACATATTTGACCATGTTTGGGGGGCATTTCATGGCCATTGTGTCCCACGGTGCTGGGAAGGCTCATTCCCAGGTCTGGGGAAGATCCCATTGAGAGGCCACTCGTTGTGCTGTTATTGGACCAGACCTTGAGAGTAGCAAAAGTCTCTGGACCATACCTGTCTTACTAGCCTCTTGGTCCAGGAAAGTATTCCCTCTTGTTGCTTCTTCCCAATTCTAGAGTTCCATTATTACAATCATTGATCTTATATGGAACTGCATATCAGCATTTTATCACAGGCTCAGGCACACATTTAGTAACATAAGAAACAGTTCTGAAACAAGTGACACAGAAAATAATATAGCTAGCAGGTATTAGTAAGGTCATAAGCAAGAATTTTGGAGAAGGAAATGGCAACCCACTCCAGTATTCTTGCCTGGAAAATCCCATGGACGGAGAAGCCTGGTAGGCTACAGTCCATGGGGTCATAGAGTCGGACACGACTGAGCGACTTCACTTAAACAAGAATTTAAGTCAAGAACTTTCATTGGGTATAGCCCAATATACCCCAGGTCATCTGACTTAGTTAAATGACTATAGCCATGTGTTAATCTCCTGGTGTACATCATGGAGCCTCTGACCTTTATCCAAAGATTAGTCGTTGAGATAAGCTTTAGAAACAAACTTAGAATGTCCTTTCTAATAACTTAATTAATTAAACCTTTTAGCAATATAACATAACAACAAGGAACTATCTCAGAAATGAATCGTACTAAACCAGGCCTTAATTAGCAAAACTAGAACTTAATATTAAGTGAAATATAATTTTTTGTCATTGTGAGGACATTAACCCTGTAGCCAGGGAAGGCTTTAACTCATCAAATAAAAATGAGGTTTGTCAGGGAGCAAGGAAAGCCAAGCGGCCACCTTGGATTTCCCACAGCCCTGACTCTTTGATTTACAGCTATTGTTCACCTATTTTTAATTCCCCGATTTAGGAGTAGACTGTTGCCATGTTTTAAGGACATCAGGATAGCAAAGGTCTAACAGTGAGGACTTATTTTTTGTAGAAGCAGAATGAGCTTTGCCTATATGTACCATAATCTTAAATAATACTTATTTACTTTATCAAAGTAACAAAAGATTTTAAAAACAAATATAAATCACTTAAAGGCAAAGAAATTCATAATCCATTAACAAAAGTTGCATTCTAAGAAAACTTTGTTCTCTTAACAGAGTAGAATAAATTCCAGTCTGTTACCAGTTTACCAGATAAGAAACAAACAAAATTTGTTTATTGGTTAATCTTAGATAAGTCTTTTCCATAAATCTTGAAGTAGCAGTATTCTTGCAGTCGTCAGAGTGAAACCATAGAAGGCATGTTTAAAATCTGATTAAATTGCAATTGACAAAATAGCCTGGTCATTGCTGTGAGATGTAACACTTCAATATGATAACGAGCATTATAGTTAACCACATTTTCTCAGGGTATATCAGATCTATATGAATTCCACATAACTTTAGGATATCTATATTAATAACATCAACCATTCAGTATAACCTGAGAAGATTTATCACCCCTTCAATAGTACTTCCCATGTACTTTAACATGTCCAATGAACCCAGGTAGTTTAATAGCTCCTTGGGATGTCTCAGGGGCCCTCAGAAGCACCCCAAAGTTGGCTAGAAGTTAAGTTATTTAAGAAGTTTTGTCAATAAATATCAAAAGGGCTTATAACAGTCAGATAGAATCATATAGATCACTGTGAAACAATATATTCATTTAACCAAAGTATTAAGGAAGATTTCAAAGGTAAACATAGAACATATCACTTCAGAGGTAAAGAAACTTAAAATCTATTATCAAAGGCAGTTCAACATCTCAAGAAAACTTGTATTTATGCAAAAAACTCTTCCCTTGGGGTCCACTTTCCATAAAATCTTCTTATCACTATCTGTACCCATTACTTTCCTCACCCATCCTGAAACAGCCACCTATAAGTCAGACCTACTTATGTTTCCATTTATAAAATGTAATTTCATTCCTCATACCTTCTTT